>NW_012120709.1:17182969-17375816 GCF_000951035.1 Colobus angolensis palliatus | reverse complement strand
TCCTTCCTTCCTTCCTTCCTTCTTTCTTTCCTTCTTTCTTTTTCTTTCTCTCTCTCTCTTCTTTTCTTTTCTTGAGACAAGATTCTTACTCTCTTGCCCAGGATGAAGTGCAGTGAGATCTGGGCTCTCTGCAACCTCTCCCTCCTGGGTTCAAGCAATTCTCATGCCTCAGCCTCCCAAGTAGCTGGGATTACAGGTGTACGCCACCACACCCAGCTATTTTTTATATTTTTTAGTAGAAACAAGGTTTCACCATGTTGGCCAGGCTGGTCTCGAACTCCAGGCCTCAGAAAATGATCCACCCGCCTCCACCTCCTAAAGTGCTGGGATTACAGGCATGAGCCACTGCACCCAGCCATAAATTTCTTTTTTGTCTTTTAGTATCCAAGTGAATATTCATCCAAACCATAATAATGTTTATCACAGAACTATTCAGAGTCATTTTGCCTGTTTTGATGCTGGCTTCTTTGAGATAGAAGGTTAGTCCTGAAGAAGAGGGAGGGTTATCTTGTCACAACTGAAGCTGGAAAAACCTCTTTGTGTCCAGATACAGTGCTGCATAACTGTTCTTATTAAAGTTCACTATGAAATATATTTCATTGTATTCTTCAACTATGAATAAAAGTAATTAAACTATTTTAAAAGGCAAAGGAAACTAGACAGAACCAAAAATACCTTTATATTTGAGAGTGACTTCATTCTTCTTAGGAGACATAAGGTGCTATATTTTGATGTATGCAATTTACATTCAAATGGTTCAATGAAAATATGTAAATATATTATGTATGTGTGTATATACATATGTATGTATGTGTATGTGTGTGCATATGGTGGGCACCTAGATCTGTTTGGGAAATTTTAGGGATGGGCATTGTTTGCAGTGCCTCTGTCTCAAGCATGTTAACTAGAAAGAAGCTGTCATCACAGGCCGGGTATGGTAGCTCTACCTGTAATCCCAGCAATTTGGGAGACCGAGGTGGGTGAATCACTGGAGGCCAGGAGTTCAAGACCAGCTGGCCAACATGGTGAAACCTTGTCTCTACTAAAAATACAAAAATTATCTGGGTGTGGTGGTGGCAGATGCCTGTAGTCCCAGCCACTCAGGAGGCTTGAATAGCTTGAACCCAGGAGGCAGAAGTTGCAGAGAGTGGAGATTGTGCCACTGCTCTGCAGCTTGGGCAACAGAGAGAGAGTGAAGAAAAAAAAAAAAAAAAAATGAAGAAGCTATCATCATCTTGCATACATCAGCAATTCACAGAAAGTGAATCTTAAAAACAAGAATTGACACAGTAACAGGATTAATAGATCAGCTAATTTAATGGACTCCTTTAGTCACAGACTTTGAACAGAATTAAATATATGTTAAGAACCATTCAGGGAAGAAATATGAAAGCTATCTATCTAGTAAGAAAATGTTTCTTCTGAATTCGGCAAAATAAGGATTAGAAAGAGACTGGTAGGCTTTAGTGTATACCTAGTGGAGATTTCTTTCCAGCCTAAAACAAGTCCAACTTTGGAATGAGCTCTGGGGTGGGCCCAGGTTTAGTGAACTTTACAGTTAGTACTACAGAGTAGAAAGCAGGGAGACTGCTGAGCTTCCACCCACTGACCTTGACTAGAGGAGACAAATAGAGTAGAAGGTACTATATGGCTGAGTTCTTTACATTCTTTTGACATCTTCTCTCTGCAGAAAAATAGGGGCAAGAAACTTAAAGGTAGAATATGCTTTTAAAAAATCTTTGCTATTTTGTATCCACACTGATGTATCTCTCATTTAATTAAACAATTTGGCATTCTAAGGTGTTTATTGGCATATGCACACTTCCGTTTCTGATCGGCTGGAAAATAGGATATTCTCAGAAGATCTGGCACAACTTTGGGTGGATTGCTTGCATGCTTTTAATTGAATTCTCATTTTATTTTTAACTTCTGGAACAGATGGAGGCTGGGTCTAAAATAACTTTTCAGTAAGTATTTGAAAATGAGTGGTTGACCAATCCCATCAGTCATTCGATCAGTTTATATCACCTACTCTGTGCCATGTGTCCGGGTTGGGAGATGTTTCTGTTAAAATGTAACTGTTGTGGGATTAGCATTTTAAAAGTTTCACCGGACATCAATGATGGTCAGTCGTAAATTATAAATAGGTAAATTATAAATTGGCATAGGTATGGGATGTGATGTTCAGGTCGAGAGGAAGGGAAAAGTACTCAAGGAAAACAGTAGAGAATGATGAATTGGCCACAGCTGAATAAGATTTACTAAGGCCACTTAATGAATTCAGTAGAGAAGAGTACCCTTATCTATTAGAGATATTGTCGGGGCATGATAGGAAGGAACTACAGAAGGAACGCATTGTGGTGTTCCCTGCTATGAAGCAAATGGAATGGAGAGAGGGAGAGATAGAAAGTTACAGGCAGAAGACAGGCTCTATAGAAGAGGTGGAAAGAGGAACTAAGAAGGTAGATCCAAAGTTATTTCATCTGCGTAACAGCTCCAATACCAACAACAGCAGATGACAAGTAACAAGGATTCTTGCAGTTTTTTAATTGAAATTTAAAACTTTTTATTTGTAATTGACAAATAATAATTGCATATATTTATGGAGTACAATATGATGTTTTGATATATGTTTACAAGGTGAAATGACTAAATTGGGTTTTTCTTTTTTTTGAGATGGTGTCTCGCTCTGTCGCCCAGGGTGGAGTGCAATGCCGCGATCTCAGCTCACTTCAACGAACTCCGCCTCCCGGTTTCAAGTGATTATTGGGCCTCAGCCTCCCGAGTAGCTGGGACCACAGGTGTGTGCCACCTCATCTGGCTAATTTTTGTATGTTTAGTACAGACAGGATTTTGCCATGTTGGCCAGGTTGATCTTGAACTCCTGACCTCAGGTGATAGGCCTGCCTTGGCCTCCCAAAGTGTTGGGATTACAGGCGTCAGCTACCACACCTGACCTAAATCAGGCTATTAATGAATCCATTACCTCACATGCCTATCACTTTTTGTGGTGAAAACATTTAAAATCCAGTTTTTCAGGTTTGAAATACATAACGCATTATTACTTATTATAGTCACCATTCTGTGCAATAGATCAGTAAAGGTTATTCCTCCTGTCTAACTGAAACCTTGCATGCTTTGATCAATATCTCCCCTTTCCTTCTCCATCCCCTCCCCTCCCCCAGCCTCTGGTAACCATCGATCTACTCTCTACTTCTATGAGTTCAAATTTTAGATTCCACATGTAAGTGAGATCATGTGGTATTTGTCTTTCCATGCCTCACTTATTTCACTTAGCCTAATGTCCTCTAGGTTTGTTCATCTGTTACTGCAGATGACAGAATTTTCTGGTATTTCAATGCTGAATGGTATTCCATTGTGTATATACACCACTTTTTCTTCATCCATTCATCTGATGATGGACACCTAGGTTGTTTCTGTATCTTGGCTATTGTGAATAATGTTGCAGTGAACGTGGGAGTGAAAGTAGCTCTTTGGCATATTGATTTCAATTCCTTTGGATACATACCCAGAAATGAGGTAACTGGATAATATGGTAATTCTACTTTTAGTTTTCTGAGGAATCGATATCCTGTTTTCCATAAAGGTTGCACTAATTTCCATTCCTAACAGTGCACATGAATTCCCTTTTCTCCACACTCTGGCTGACACTTAGTTTCTTTCACCTTTTTGTTAATATCCACTCTCACAGGTGTAAGGTGATATTTCACTGTGGTTTTAATTTGCATTTCCCTGATGATCAGTGGTAATGAGCATTTTTTGTGTATCTGTTGACATTTGCATGTCTTCTTTTGAGAAAGCACAGTTTTTGATTAGGTTATTTGTTTGCTGCTATTGAGTCGTCTGCGTTCCTTACACATTTTGGATATTAACTCCTTATCAGATGTATGGTTTGCAAATATTTTCTCCCAATCTGTGGATGTCTCTTCTGTAACCAGGATTCTTATAGCAGGAACAGCCATTCAGTAAGTATTTATTGGACACCTATCTGGTTGACAAAGAAAGTGACTGCAAAGCCAGAAGAGTATTTATGGAGCTCAAACAGATTTTTATTGTCTCATATGGACAATAAAAAGAATGACTGGGGCTTGTTCTAGGAGTAGCTTAGGGGCCAAGGGATGATCTGAGAACTGGAGGGATTTATCAACTTGGGCTGCTTAAAATCACCTTAGAATCTCAGTCTTGCAAACTGAGTAATAAGGTGTGCAGCCCTCTAAGCCCTTACCTACCCAGTTTATGGTCTTTTACTGTGATATATGCCATCCCCCTCCTCGTCGCACATTGCCTTATGGCCCATTGCTTCAGATAGTGCTGGCCACGGGCAGGTCTGGGGGTCCTCAACACCCAACTCAGCTGCCATCTGCTGTACCTCACGGCTCTGCATGAGAGTGACTTCAGCACATTGAATGGGCCTACTTTTGAACAAGCACTCCTCAGCACTCTATGTGCCAAGCACTGATGGTTCTAAAAATTTTACAAATAATAACTCATTTAAGTGGTTTTCTTAAAAATTCTATGAGGTAGGTTTATTATCCCAATTATACAAATGAGGAAACTGAGGCACAGTGAGGTTAAATAGCTTGTCTAAGATCCACAAATGGCCCACTACCTTCTATAGAATGGGCTTGGCCTCATAGATCCTGGCAGTCCCTCAAGGCAGTGCAGCCCCTACTCTGGCTTCCAGAGGAAGTGGCAGACTTCTAGGCAGACATTCCTCATTAGCAGCTTGTGCTAGGTCAGCATGGCCTCCAAAATTCACATGCTCCTGCCTCAGACGTCTCCTACCATCTTTCTTTTTGACCGTGACCAATTTTCCCTTCCCTTCCTCCTTCTTTACTTTCTTTTAAAATGAGATTTTTGTTGGTGGTTATTATTTGTAGGAGAAGGATCCCTTGGAACAGAAAATTGTCACCAAGAGAACGATCCTGGGAGCAGCAAGCACTTTGCCCTGTGTTTCGGGAGGCCATGGTAGTAGGTACTATTAATATTTTGACTTAGTTATCTTAGATATTGCTATCATTGCTATCAAGGGATGCTAATAGATATGCAGAAGCTTGATGCAAAACTTGTTTGTTCTTCGATGAAATTATTCTATTAAGCTCAGCATGGAAAGGAGAATCTGTCCTTTCCCTTACCCATGGGGCAAAAGAGTCACCATCAATATGTGTCTTAGAGTCTAAGTTATTCATCTGGTATAATCTGTGAAAACTGGGGTTGCAGGGTCATGGAGTTGGAGAATGAGTGCTTCAGCAGAACAGTTCATGTAACATTCCCTTGAGATCACTCCACTACGTTAAATGGAAGAGACACCTTCTCCTTCTCCCTGCAATATTCTGGGCTTCTGTGGGTATCTCTAGAGAGGATATGTACGCACTGCCACCACGCATACACACTTGCATGGATTCTCACACTCAGGAATTTTGACAGAATAGTCTAGGAAAGAGAAACACAATATTACCCCCATGGCCTACCCCATCCCCTTAGAGGGAACATTCTGAGAAGCAAAAACAAGTGTTTACTTTCCACTCCCAAGGGTCTAACAGCCCAGTACAAAGTCCCACCTAGCAATGATATCTCCTTTCACTACAGAAACACTAAGAAAAAATAGAAAACATGAAACTAAAGAATATTTTAAAAAATCTCAGGTCGGAACTAATTCTTAGGCAAAACACTCATCTCATTGAATTTCTATATGAGAATGGCTTTTGGTACAAGAGTTATCATCCTCTCTCCAGAGCAAACCCCCAAAAGGGCAGAGGAAGGGAAGGAGGATTTATTTTTCTAAGTATACTTGTTTCTCTCCTGTTCTAACTAACATATGAAATAATGGAGGGCAGGGGCTATGCTTATCTCACCCACAGCTGAATCTCTAGTTCCTGGTGCATTTCAGGCACTTGATCAATGTCTGCTGATGTTTTTCATATAAATAACCAGGGAAACCCACAGGTATCCTGGTACAACAGCCAGATATATTCCCTCCCTTCTCAAATTCCTTTATAAAGAGGCAGCTCAGAATTGCCTGGGTAACTCCCTTAAGAGTGGTTCCTCCTAACCTGTGTAGGTAGGGATTGCCACTGGGGCTCAAAGAGAACCACAAGACAAGGAAGTCATCATTACAACAAATCACAGATTCAAGTCAAAGACATACTCAGAAACTGCAACCACCAAATAAATGCCCTATAACCAATAAATTGAGAAGCCAGTCCCAGGTCACAAGCAGAAATCATAAAGTAGTTAGTCAATTCAGGACACAGAATTCAAAGCTGAGATGTGGGGCCTAAGCAGAGATCAAAGGTATGCAGGGTACATGGAAGGTGTCCAAAGTTAATCTTACCGCATCAAATATATTTAAAACATAACTCATCTATGGGTGAGTGGGTGCACCTAGTTTATGGTCTTTTATTGTGATATATGCCATTCCCCTCCTCATCACACATTGTTTAAACATTTCTAAACTTTATCCAGTAAAAATAAAAAATTTCCCTTTATGGGAAAAGAGAAAAAAATGTTAGTTTTTATTTTCAAAACATGCCCCTCAGCCTCAACAACTCCCCATCTCAGCAGCTCCCTCATACATTCAATTACTTGCATGAGAAGCCAGGAACCATTCTTGACTCCTCACTAAGTTCCATTGATTTTCCCTATTAAATGTTCCTAGAATATGTCACTTACTCTACACTTGCTAAGTGTTTCTGGAACATGCCCCTTCTTTTGGACTTGCTAAATGTTTTTTGGAATATGCCTGATATAGTTTGGATGTGTGTCCCTGCCTAAATCTCATATGTAATTCTCAATGTTGGAGGTGGGACCTGGTGGGAAGCGATTGGATCATGGGGGATAATTTCTCATGAATGGTTTAGCACCATGCTCCTTGTTACTGTCCTCAAGATAGTGAATTCTTGTGAGATCTGGTCACTTAAAAGTGTGTAGCACGCCCCCCCACCACCCGTCTCACTCTCTTGCTTCTGCTTTAGCCATGTGACATGCCTGCTCCCCCTTTTTCTTCCGCCATGATTGGAAAATTCCTGAGGCCTCCCTGTTATGCTTCCTGTATAGCCTGCAGAATCGTGAGCCAGTTAGAACTCTTTTCCTTGTATATTACTCAGTCTCGGGCATTTATTTACAGCAATGTGAGAACAGACTAATACAATGCCTCTTCTTCTAGACTTGCTAAATGTTTCTGGAATCTGTTCCTTCTTCTGTACTTACTGCTGTATTTTGTGCCCTAGTTAAAGACAATTTTCTCTCATCTGGGTTGTAGCAACAACTTTCTAATTGGTCTCCCATCCTCCAGGCCTGCCCCACCCACCTAGGCTCCCCTGTCTAGACAGGATGATCTTTGCGACACGTATTTTCTTCTCTCCCTTAAATAGAACCCAATCATATAGAGGCCACAGCCATGTGCTGTGCTAAGCTTCCCAGCCCCGTCTTACATCCTCATCCTCCATGCTCTAATAATGCTTCACAATTTGTAGTCACAGCAGATGTGTGACCATTCACATGTCTGTGACTTTGCTCTTCTTCTCTCCTCCAGCCTTCTCACATTCTTCTTTTAAATATTTTTGTACATTTAATTTTTATATTTACTAAAGTGCTAAGTGAATAGAGTTTTAAAAATAAAATAACCAACTTCTGTTTCTGGCAAAATGTTAAGCTCTGCATCCCAAAAAACTGGGTGATGAAAAACAACTAGAGACACAGGGAGAGCTAACTTTGTTTTCCTCTTTGGCCATAAAGGGACAATTTTTAGTTTTTACTGCATAAAGTTGAGAAATGTTTAAACAGCAAGAATAATATCCTGCACAAACTAACAAAAGTGAGAAAAAGATTGTGAATTAAGAAACAAAGGATTGCCCTAAAGTGATCTATGAAGTTAGGTAGGGCCAAACACATAAAAGTTTACTGCATTTAGATGAGATGCTGTTATTGTTGTTTAGGGGTGGGTCTGTGATTAAACCAATCAAAATTTATTCAGGTGAGTGATGGTGGAGTAGGAGATACTAGCCTTCATCCCCTCCACAAAAAAATAAATGTAGATCACTATTCACAAAACAAAATATCACAGAGAAGGTTCAGAGGCTCATTAAAGAATAGCAGCAACACAGTGGTGGAAAAAAATGAAGAACAGCCACATAGAAAGGGTTGCTGGTGAGACCGGCATACCTGAGATGCCAGGGCATCCTAAGAACAAAGAAGAAAGGAGGAGGCTATTGGCCAAGTGAGCGGAATCAACATGGTCCCAGGGCCTATTATCCAGAGGACAGTGGCATCTCTTGACACCGAGGTAACCAACAGCCATTCCCACCAGGTAACCCCTTCCTTCCATAAGAAGTGGACGCTGTTGGGTTGCTTTGAGAAAGAAGCCACTACCTCTCCCAACCCAATGCGTGCCACGACCCTGGAGCTGTGGTCACTCCAAAAGAACCCACATTTCAGACTCAGGCTCTGTGGCTGTAATGGGTCTCTACCCACATCTGAGACACTACAGCCACTGCCATGGTGAGCTAGTTCTCACTTTGGGCCTGGGAGCCAAGCTCTTGCTGTGTCTGCCTGTGCTCCAAGCTCCAGCTCAGTCAACATAGAGAGGTGGACTCCACCACAACCCTTCAGTGATGGTTTAAGTGAGAGTGGACTTCTTTCTTCAGCCAGAATACACTACTTTTAAGCTATCTAACTTTATGATTCCAATGAAATGTAAATAATGTATTCATAAGAATTATATCAAAACTGTATTCTGACAACACTATGTTAGGAATTACAATTCTATCAAACTTCAGTAAGAGCAAATGTAGCATCAACTAAATAACAGCAGTTAAACTAAAAAGAGAGAAATCAAAATCACTTCTAAGGAGAGAAAACACAGGAGAATGTTCTGCTATGAGGATGGAAGCTGAATCAAACCTGCATGTGAACCTGGATTCTTGAGCCCTCATACGTAACCCTCCTCCTTCCTCCTTCCTGCAGGCCTGGTTGGCCCAGGAGCTGCCCTGATCCTCTCAGCCTCTGCCCAGCACTGTTTATTGAATAGTAGCAGCAAAAACACCCTTTGTGAACAGCTGGTCTAGGAGTCCAGCAAGATAGGCCAAGAGGAAATGGTGGGGCCTGCATGTGCAATGATTACACAAGCAACCTGGAGCAGTGCAGTGACCAGTGGCCTCAGAGACATCCATGAGGTTAAGATGGTTATGTTTCCTCCATCTGTTTTAGTTGTAAGCTCTAGTTGCGACCTCCCTGTCAGTACTCATGTCTTTCCAACTGGAATGTTTTCCAGGGCTTGCTTATACCTCTGAGCCTGTTGTAACCACCATTCCCACAAGGATGTCTGAGCTCTGGGCAGATGCAACCTAGAACCTTTGCATCTGAAAATTAAGCTCCCATTTTCTGACCAGACTTGTGGTGAGAATTGTGCAAGGTTAAACAGTTCCGTTTGTTCAACGGCCCTGGACTGCACAGTGTTCTCTAGACTTTTCCAAACCCCAGAGACTTATCTGAATTATCTAACTTGTGAGAACAAGATCGCTCATGAGAGAAAAGTGCTTTCTCTTTCAGAATGAGCTTTAGAATCAGGAACTCACTTTCTAAGGGCAAGTTTGTGCTTTGACTTTTGGCTGCAGACTCAACCAAGGAATGAAGAGAGACAAAAATTTGTCAATGTTGGAAGCTCAGTAAATGTTTCGAGTTGGGATTAATTCATTGGTTAAATGAGTCTGACAGAGATGACATATCTCAGTAGATGTGGAAATGAGATTCTTTCTGTTAACTGGGGCATGAGCTTTCAGTGTACTGGTACTGACTTTTCAAGGCCTATTGTACATCGTGGGCCTTGAAAAGGCACCTGGGTTATAGCAGCCAGGGTTTTGCCTTAGGGTCTTGGGATTTGAGGAGCACTATTTGGAAACATCTGTATGGGATCTTATGTTTGGAAATTGCCTCCCTGTCACCTCTTTCCTTTACTACAGCACTGGAAATATGAGCTCCACAGTTTAGCTCAATGACAGGAACTCTCTATAGAAATCTGCAGCTGCTCAGACCTCGCTCATGGTGTCTCATGGAGTGCAAATTTGGCAAAAGTTCCCCAGAGCACTTATCTCAGAATCTACTAGGGCCAGTTGTGACATTTCAGCCTCTGTTCTTCCCCTTCCCTAGTACTTCAGGCATAAAGTACCAGTGAGTCAAAGAAAGAGGCGTGTAATTAAAACCACCTTATTGAAAAGCTGTAATGGGTTCTGCCACCTCCCCTCATCCCAGAGCTTTCTAACATCCTTCCTGCCACCCTCTCTCCATGCATTCACTTTCATTCATTCAGTGAGCATTTATGGACCGCATATTAGGGACAAGTCTCTGTGGTCAGTTCTGTGGGAGGCACCCCTCTCTGGGCCTTCCTGTATTGTCCCTAGAATCTTCTTTACGTCCACTTTTCCCCTCTTTGGTTAACCACACAGATTTTGCTGAGAATTGTGCCTTTACACAAACAAAGATTGAGCAGCCTTGGAGAGGGTAGAACTGTGTGAAAGATCCCAAGCTGTGCTCAGTAGAAATGTTCCATTAAATATCTCAGTCTTTATCACGAGGACATCACAAGCTGTTCTCATCATACACTGTCCAGCCAGGCTGAATGGTGGCAGAAGCATGAGGCCCGTCTGACACCCCCTGCCTGCTTCCTCCATTTGGAGCTAGACCTTAAGGAGTGAACAATGTCACTCTCACCTCACAGTGGACTTTGCCCTGCAGCAGGGGACTGGTGTTTCTGCTTTTCAACAAGTAAAACATGCTTTAGAGCCCTGTTCATCCATTTTGTTCCAGGGAGGACAATAATTTTTACAGGTGCTAAAAAATGCAAAAATGTGAAAGCTAGTGTTCTTAATAATACTTAGATTAAGTTTTGTGATGTTGTCTCAGAATACATAATTCAAATGCCCATGACTTCTATTTTTTTTAGTTTTAAATCAAAGTGAAAATATTAATTTATATTAGGAATTGTCTAAACTTGCTTGATACAATACCTGGCACTTCATGGATGCTCAAAGAATATATTGATCATAGGAATAATTTGATCAGGACATGAAGTATGATACCTGAGAGGAGGAATGTATGTTGGAGGTGAGAGCATGGGTTCACTTTTAATTCTGGACATAGATTAGAAATGTCTGAGGAACAGCCAGCATAGGTGACCAGCTGATCATTAGAAATGTGAGACTACCAATCAAGAGAAGAATCAAGAGCATTCCCTCCTTTGGGGAGCTGTCTTGTGGTTCAGCCTCCCAAGCCCAGTATGATGTAATTGTACGTTTCTCTCACAGTTGTTAACTGTGATGATTTTTATTTAGCTCCATCATTAGAGTATTGGCTCCTTGAGGCCATAGACTATATGTTGTTGATCAGTTTTATCCCCAGAACCTAGTGTGGTCCCTGGCACAAAGCAGACATTTAATGTTTGTTGACTGAATTATCAAACGAGTGATAATTTTTTTAAAAAGCAAATTGACTTTCTCAAATCTTCGGCACTGTTCTTGACCCACCCTTTCCCTTGACAGCCCAAGTGTAACAGAGTCATTCCATTCTGCCTCTTTCTCCAGGGCTCATGAAGCTCACCCGGACTATGACAGTAGCCTTCTTTTATTTATTATTTTTTGAGATGGAGTTTCACTCTTTCACCCAGGCTGGAGTTAAGTGATGTAATCTCAGCTCACTGCAACTCCACCCCCTGGGTTCAACTGATTCTCCTGCCTCAGCCTCCTGAGTAGCTAGGATTACAAGAGTGCACCACCATGCCCAGCTAATTTTTGTATTTTTGGTAGAGACAAGGTTTTTCCATGTTGGCCAGGCTGGTCTAGAACTCCTGACCTTAGGTGACCCATCTGCCTCGGCCTCCAAAAGTGTTAGGATTACAGGTGTGAGCCACCGTGCCTGGCCGCCAGTAGCCTTCTAATGGAGCCATCTGCTTCCAGTCTTACCTCTCAACCCCCAATTCATCCTGGACTCCTTGCCATAAGTGACCTTGCTAAATGGAGATTTGCTTCAGGTAACTTCTCTCTTAGAAGCCTGGAGTAGCTCCTCATTTCTTTCAAGATAAAACTCAACCCCTTTCCTAAGGCATGTAAGACCCTCTAGAATCCTGCTTCTGCTTGCTGCCCCAACCTTCTTTCTTGCACCTCTCCATTATCCAGGCTCTGGAGCCAGAGAAACTTAGGTTTCCAGATCAACTACTTATTCACAAAAGTTCAAGGGCAAGTGTTTTCATCTGTACTTCAGTATTACCTACTACACAATGGGTAAGCTACTGCTACCTATTTCTGTGATTATCTGAGGATCAGATTAAAAACAAACATGTGAGGTGCTTATCTTGGTAATTGCTATATACTGAGGGCTAAATAAATGTTAGCCATTACTTTTGTTATTATGAGCATCTTTTTTCAAATATTACTTGCTCACTCTTATTTGTGTCCTATTCAAATACTATTTCCTATGTCTTCTCTTCTTTGTCCAATTAATTCCTCAATATTAAAGACTCAGCTCTGATTTCCTTTAACCAAGGAGGCCTTTCTTGAGCCTAATGTTTGTCTACCTCTATTTATCTCAGTGTTTTATGGATACTTATTTTATACATGGTTATTTCAGAAACAGCTTTTAAATGAATGGAAATGAATTATTGAACTCATCTACTTGTTCCACTATAGTATGAGCTCCTCAAAGGCAAAAGGTCATTTAATATGGTCTCTAGAAAATAGCAATTATTCAATTAATGCTTCATGGAGGAAAGAAGGAAGGAAGGAAGGGACGAAGGAAGGAAGGAAAGGAAGGAAGCTTTAAGAGAGGTAGGAAATTCAAGAGTTAAGTAGGTCTTAGCAAGAAGATAATGCTCAATTTTAGAGACTGATATTGTTTGACTGTACCCCACCCAAATCTCATCTTGCATTGCCATGTGTTGTGGGAGGGACCCAGTAAGAGGTAATTGAATCATGGGGATGGTCTTTCCCATGCTGTTCTCGTGATAGTGAATAAGTCTCACAAGATCTGATGGTTTTGAAGAATGGGAGTCTCCCTGCACAAGCTCTCTCTTTGCCTGCTGCAATCCATGTAAGACATGACTTGCTCCTCCTTGCCTTCCACCATGATTGTGAGGCTTCCCCAGCCATGTGGAACTGTAAGTCCAATTCAACCTCTTTCCTTTGTAAATTGCCCAGCCTCAGATATGTCTTTATCAGCAGCATGAAAATGGACTGATACACAGATACTGAAGTGACTAGAAAACACTTCCAAAAGTATCTTGGTCTAGAGCCCAAGAGCAAGACTAGGGGCAAAGACATAGACTTGGCAGATGCAGCATATGGGTGGTGGTTTAAGGCATGGGAGTAGCTGTAATTACCTTGGCAGGATGTTCAGAAAAAGGAGAAGTCAAGGAAGGATTGACTCCTGAGAGACACCAATATTTAAAGGGCAAGAAAAAGTACGCCTAGCAAAGGACAATCTGTTTCCTTCCTTGAACCTAGGTATGATTTCAAAATCCCTCACTTGTGACCCAAATTGCTATTTCAAGATGCAGAACATTCCATCTCTCCTTCAAGAGGCAAGGAACTAGGTTAAGTAAATGTTATTGGGTCATATGCCAAACAGCTGTGTCCTTCTCCAGCCCTATTTCTCACCACTATTCTGCAAGAAACTTTGGCTTTTGCCAAGTCTCTCCTCCCTCCCCAATTACATACTCTGTTTTCCACCTCCTCCTCCACCCCTACACTTCCATCTTGCAGCTTTTGCTTATGCTGATCCTCCTATCTGTACTGTCCTCTCCCTTCTTTATCTACCTGAAGTCCATTTGGTCTCCAATGCTTCTTCTAAGATCCATCACTTGCATGCAGTCTTCCTCAGTTATTCCAATCCACACTGACATCCCTGTCCTCTGATGTCTATGAATTTGTGGCACCCTCACTTATATTGCCTCTTGGTTTGCTTGGTTATTCTCAAATTGACCTCCCAGCGAGAGGGGTGCTCCTTGAGCAAAGGAATTACGGACTGAGAAGCTATGGCCTAAACACTGGTGTCTTAGCTCCCAAAATTCATAATGAGTTTATGCATACTCTTATGCCCCCTCCCCTGAGCACCTCTTCCCCACTCTCTTCTTAGAGACTTCCTGGCTGGTGGAAGAGTCAAGCTTTAGCTTTGGCCTGGGTGGTCCAGCTTTATCTAGATGAACAGGACGGCTACTAAACACTGAAAGGTCTCCTGTGTCTTGAAAGAGTTAAAATACCTCCTGGAAGGTCCAATTTCCAGAGAGCTAACTCTTTCAAAGCCTAAATTGGCAAAGATAATCTACTCCCAAGCTGGAAAATTTAGTTAAAAAGTCAGTGGAGGATAGGGCAAGGAAAAGATATTGGTAAAGAAAATGCCTTTTCTTTCAAATGGGTTGAGTTGGTAACTTGAAGACACAGACTTAGACAACAGGACTCTTAATCCTGAAAACTTTGGAATGTGATTGTAGTGTCTGGAGTATTTGGGATGAAGGTGCTTCTGGGCTAGGGAAGGACAGGCTGGGGAAGGGCCAGGCGAGGCCATTGTATCTGGTCATTGAGAAGATTGGTGTGTGAGAAATGAGGCCTCTTGGCTGCAGCTGTCCCACTGGGGCCCATTAGGGCATTCATACTATGTGACGACTGAGAACAGGCAGGTCCCTATGCCAAGATCCAGGCCCAGGCCCAGGTTCATAGAATTCTGAGTGTTCCTAGAGTTTGATAGAAGCCAAATGTTTTCATTTCTTATGAAAATTCCTTTCAGAATAAACTATTTAAGATAAACTCTGTCGGTGCTAGTTCTGCTTTGCAAAGGAAAGTCTTTAATGCCAAACAGGATGTTTTCAAGAAAGAGGGGACAATAACAATATTACTAAATAGACCATTTAGAGTCACTTCCATGTGCCAGGCAAAGCGTGAAGGCATTTAAGAACACTGCCACTCCCATGGAAGATGGGTGCCTTTATCTCCATGTTGCACATTAGCTAACTAGAGTTGAGGAAGGTGAACTAGAATAGTGGTTAAAAACCTTGGTGCAACATAGATTTGTTTTCAGATCCCAACTCCATCATGCCTTTCATTGAAATCTTTCCTGATGGCCTATTGTCTGTGCATGGATCTGGGGATGCCACATCACTGAAGAAGACAGACAAAGTCCCTGCCATCATCGAGTTTACATTTTGTCTTGGAGTGGGAAGGGAAGAGAGGAGTGGAACTGATAGAGCAAACATTCAACAAGATTATTTCAAATGGAGATACTGTGAATAAAAACAAAATAATGTGAGCAGGAGGGGAGTGGATAGCCAGATGCAATTTCAGATAGTGATGTATCCTAGGTCACATGGCACTACGTGCTGGTTAAAAACTACTTAACCTCTCTGGGCCTCCGTTTTTTCATCCATGGAGTGAGTATGCCAGTAGCCCTCACCTCATAATCACCCCCAGGATTATGTAAGCCGGTATTATCAGGCAAATCACTCCCATTTACAGGCCACCACCCTCCTGTGAGCACACTTGTCCTTCATTATACATTATCTTGTTTGTTTCCAAGTTACTGCTGTAGAGGTTTGGATAGTTGCAGAGCTTTCTCTTATTTTTATAAACTCATCTGTATTCCCTCTCCCTCTGCCTCCTGGGCCCCTGGGTTGACAGGGACCGAACGAAAAGCTTGAGAAAGTGCTGCTGACTGGGGTGATGTTCCAAGGGAAGAGAGATGGAGAGAGACAGGGAGGGAGGGAAAGGGAGCATTCAGTGAACACCCACTAATGAGGTAAGTTTATAAGTCCCTTTGTCCTAGATTCTCTCTTTTCTTCCTCCACCCCAACCTGCCACCTAGAATTCTCACTAACTACTACATCCATTCTGCACGGATTTTCAGTCTCCAGGGAACAGAGCTTTATTAAATATAAGGATCTCACCTAAGAAAAGTGGGGGCATCTATTACTCAATCCACAGAGGTGAGTCCGTCAGGTTACTTCGCCAAGTGTTGAATCTGAAGGAATGAACCACTAAGGTGGTAGTTTTGCTAACCACCTTAGCAAAACTAAGGTAGGTTTGCTTAGTCCAGGGTTGAGGATACCAGGCAAGTGGAAGCAAGTCTGTGCGGGTCAGGGGGTATGGGAGAAGGAGCCAGAAGTTCTAAAACCAAAATATGGTCTCTCTCTCTCTCTCTGAACTCCCCAAAACCCACTGAGAAGCCCCGGAAGAACAGTGCCTAGGAACAGAGGAGAGACTGCTGGTGGTGGTAGCCCGAGGCTCTCACCTCAGCTTTTGCTGGCAACAAAGGCTGCCTTTTCCTTTTTACTTTTAGGCTTGGGAAGAAAAACACACACACAGGCTTTGGGGCCAAATAGATTTGAGTTTAAATCTAGCTCCCCTGCTTACTACTATTTTGGCCTTAGGCGGTTACTAAGCATTACAGAACCTCTTTTTCTTATCTTTGAGAGGGTATTACTACTACCTACCTTCCAAAACTATTACATGGATTATTCATTCATTAACATTTATTGAGTGCTCACCAGGTACTATGCAATTCAGTGTTCTATAAATACGTTTCCTCATTCCTTTAGATATGGAGGCCGCAAGACTAGCATAGCCCAGATTTAAATAATTTGGCCTCCTATGAATTCAAAACACAGATATTGTACCATTGGCCTGTGAGACATTTAAAGAGCAGGATGGCAAGGCTGGATAATGCCATTGAGCACGATATTCATTCATTTGATATACATTTGCCAAGTGTCCTTTGTGTCTGTATCTGGGGATGCCAAGATGACCAGAGCTCAGTCCTTGCCCTGTAAACCTCATGG
The DNA here is from genome assembly GCF_000951035.1 of Colobus angolensis palliatus. Lineage (NCBI taxonomy): Eukaryota > Metazoa > Chordata > Mammalia > Primates > Cercopithecidae > Colobus > Colobus angolensis. The sequence goes on along the minus strand of NW_012120709.1, from coordinate 17,358,982 downwards.
TCTAGTGAATAAAGCAGACTTAAGAACAATGGTGACAACAACTGAATCAGGGCTGTGTTAGAGATGTAAGAGAGATACCATGGGTGCACAGAAGAAACCTATGCTGAATTCTGTCTAGAGAGGCAAGGGAAGGATTTATGGAGGGGGTTACATTTGAGCTGAAAGATAAAGTTTTCCAAGCTGAATGGAGTGCTGCAGAAAGGAGATACTCTAGGAAGAAACAGCATGTACCAAGGCCATGAGAAAAAGCAAAAGCAAGAGTTTAGCATGTTCCAACCCAGGGCAAGGTAGAAGAGTGATAATAAAGGGCGATGGGGCTGAAAATACACATGTCATCTGTGACGGTTAATACTGAGTGTTAACTTGATTGGACTGAAGGACGGAAAGTACTGATCCTGAGTGTGTCTGTGAGGGTGTTGCCAAAGGAGACTAATATTTGAGTCAGTGGGCTGGGAAAGGCAGACCTACCCTTAACCTGGATGGGCACCATCTAATCAGCTGCCAGTGCAGCTAGAATATAAAGCAAGCAGAAAAACCACGAAAAGACTAGACTGGCCTAGCCTCCCAGCCTACATCTCTCTTCCATGCTGGATGCTTCCTGCCTTTGAACATTGGACTCCAGCTTCTTCAGTTTTGGGAATCAGACTGGCTCTCCTTGCTCCTCAGCTTGCAAATGGCCTATGGTGGAACCTTGTGATTGTGTGAGTTTATACATAATAAACTCATATATATATATATATATATATATATATATATATCTTACTAGTTTTGTCCTTCTAGAGAACTCTAATACATCACCCAAGGAACAAGGTCTCAGATAAGCCATGGCGAAGCTGCTGTGTGACCTGAAGGGCTCCCCACACTATCATGAGAACCACTATACTATGAATAATAAATGTGAATAAATGATGAATGAGTAAATGAATGAATAATCTATATGATGCCTGACAGTTCACAAAGTGCTCTTGCTTCACTTAAAAGATACGGGAAATTATTGTGCTTCACTAAGTTAGTTTTAAAACTTCTTTGCACATGACATCACCCATGGATCATGGCATCACAGTCCTAGGGCACACTGTGAGGTTGGTACCCAGGTGCATGAGGACATCTGATTGACTGTCCACAAAATCCTGCCTGTATCTTGTTCATGAAAGGCCCCCATCTTCATTGGTAGTTAGGACCTATGAGGTTTGTGGTCTCCAAATCTGGATCACAACAGAGAATCCATATACCCCTGCACAGTGGCTGAATTTCCTCCTCTGGAGTCAGTCTCTTTTTGGTCTAAATCCACAGACACCACTTATCGGCTGTGTGACTTTAGGCAAATTACCTAAACTCTCTGAATCTTTCTTTCTGTATGTGCAGAGTGCTCTCATGTCCCAAGCTGCCAGAGATAGCCCAGAATTATGCCTCCTGCTCTGATGTTATCACTGACAAGGCCTCCTTTTACTCTCCAAAGAATTTCAGTCTAAATGATAAATTATGTGACCACTCTACTCATGTGCCCTCACCTCTCTTCCAGGATTGCTGTTCAGCTGAAATGCATTAATGTGGCTTTAGTTAGGACAATTGATATGGCAAGTATCATAAAATGCAACTAACTAATGTAAACAGTACAGGAAGTATGTGGCTCACGTAACTGGAAATAATTATTTTAAATTCAAATCCAGGGCTATGGAGCTCGTTTTACGATTATTATTATTTGTAGTAGGCATAGCACTGTTATTATTATTAGTATTATTATTATTCCTCTTCCTTTTGAAGGCTGGTGGAACCAAAGGAACATGAGACTTGGAACCAGAGACTTACTAACCGACACTAAACTTCCTTGGACATAAGCTCCTTTGACACACACACATTGCTGCACTTCTTTAAGGAGCAGATGAGATCCCATATGTGGAAATGCTCTGTAAATACAGGAGGGTGAACAAGGGTAAAGGACTTCTTCAGCAGCTCATAACAAAAGATGCCTTTGTTTCAAGCATGCTTAAGACTGACCTCTAATCTTAATCTCCTATAGGGGCCAGAAGAATAAATATAACTGGAGTTCAGAAATAGGAAGAGTTGTAGAGCATGATAGGATACTCCCAGAAGGTGAACTTGGAGGGGAAGAGAGAAGATCAAGATATATCTTAGGATTACTGAAACAATATATGTGGTAATCATGATGATAAAGAATTCTCAATTATTAGGTGCCTGGAGTGGTAGCAGAGAAGAATGGTTAAGGAATGTGGACTTTAGATTGCAATAGCTTGGATTTGAGGATTAAATAGGATAATGAAATAAGGTGCTTAACACGATACCTGGCATATAGAAAGTGATCAGCTAATGGAAGCTATTATTGTGGTTACTATTAGTGTCTGATGTATCAGACACCATCCTGGGGGTGCCTCCACCAGCTTCTCATTTGCCAAATGCTAAGTGACCAGGGACTGGGTCCTCATCTTCATTCCTCAGTTATTGATCCAAACAAGTGAGGATCTGAACACCTAAGCAACAAGTGATGGCAATAGAGGATTTAGTAAGAGCCAGGGTCAGATTATTAGACCAGACACAGTTGGTTTGCCTTGTATATTGCTCATATGGAAAAACCTTTCACCATGATGAGAGATTTTTCTTTGGAATCTCAAGGTATTAGGAGCATAAAGGTCTCTGGATGAAAGGGGCAAAGAAGGAAGTCCTGCTACTTCCTGTGCTGCCAGAGGTGCTACTCTGGGTTTTTGACACCTTTCAAACTGCTAATGTCAGAGGAGCTCTGAACATGTTCACTAGACACACTTTGGGAGGCAAAAATCTGCCCCAGAACCCCAGTGATGGTTGTGCAAGACTGTGGGTGATGTCCAGATGACACAATGGGTGTTGGTGGCTGTCACCTGAGGATTTGCTGCAGCTGCCAATTGCCCTTTCAACAATGGGCCAGTCCCACAAAGGGGGAGCACGAGGGAGTTCCTTGGCGGTGATGAACAGTTCTGCCTGTGTGATGGTGGTGGTTACATGACTCTATACATGCCATTAAATTGCACAGAGCTATTATACACACACACAGATACAGTTGACCTTTGAACAACATGGGTTTGAACTTCGTGGGTTCACTTACATACAAATTTTCTTCCACTTCTGCCACCCCTGAGAAAACAAAACCAACCCCCTCTCTTCCTCCTCCTCCTCAGCCTACTCAACATGAAGATGATGAGGATGAAGATCTTTATGATGACCTATTCCCACTTATTAAACAGTAAATACATTTTCTCTTCTTTATTATTTTCTTAATAACATTTTCTTTTCTCTAACATACTTTATTGTAAGAATACAGTGTATAATACATTAGCATACAAAATACATGCCAATCAACTACTTATGTCATTGGGAAGGCTTCCAGACAATAAGGAGTGCAGTTAAGTTTTTGATGAGTTAAAAGTTCTATGAGAATTTTTGACTGCCTAGGGGTGGGCAATCCTAATCCCCACATTGTTCAAGGGTCAACTGTATGCATACAAACTGGTGACACCTGAGTAAGATCTACAGCTTGTACCAATGTCAGCTTCCTGGTTTGGTATTGTCTGGGAGAAGGGCACATGGGACCTCTCTGTACTGTTTTTGCAACTCTCTGTGAGTCTATAATTATGTCAAAATTAAAAGTCTTTTTTAAAATGGGTTAGCCTCAAAATGAGGTAATTTCCTTATGTGTTCCGTTGTTTACATTTGGGTGAATTGATGGGAGAATTAAATTAGTTAATACATATAAGAGCACCTTAGAACAATGCCTGGCAGAATAAAAAACAATACATGTTGCCTACTTCTAGTACCCTCAGACTCACTTAGCCTATTTCTTAGATGTTTCTTTATAACAACCAGCATCGTTCTTCTACTGAAGTCTTTGGAGGTCTGCCCCATCTCATAATGACCTATCCACCCCTAATGTGCCTGAGAACAGTGTTTCTCCATCTTTTTTTGCATGCAGCTATGTATCCTGTTAAAAACTGTAGGTTCTGCTGTGCTTGGTCAGTTGGTCAATATATGAGTTTCTGGCCTAGTGCAATGGCTCACATCTGTAATCCCAACATTTTGGGAGGCCGAGGTGGATGGATCACTTGAGTCCAGGAGTTTGAGACCAGCCTGGCCAACATGGTGAAACCTTGTCTCTACTAAAAATACAAAAATTAGCTGGGTATGGTGGCACAAGCCTGTCGTCCCAGCTGCTCAGGAGGCTGAAGCAGAGAATTGCTTGAACTCAGGAGTGCAGTAAACCAAGATTGTGCCATTGCACTCCAGCCTGGGTGACAGAGCGAGACCCTGTCGCAAAAAAAAAAAAAAAGAAAAAGAAAAAAGAAATTAGAGTTTGTGGCCACAGGAGCTTTAGTCAACAAGAAATGATATGATGATGATGATGATTATTATTATGCAGGTCTCTTTCATAAATGCTTCCACAGCCCAGATAGAGAGGGAAGGTTTGGGGAGCCCCATGGAAGATGGCAAAACACCAGGTGAGTGAGGCAATGCCCACTTTCCCAAGCAGAAAAGGCACAGAAGAGGTGGGCTCCATTGCTTCGCTCATATTTCCCCATTAATTCTCATTTATGCACTCCCTTATTGTGTATGTTGACACGACGCTGGACTCCGAGAAATCAAAAAAGAGTAAAGTTATTTACCCTGCCCTCAACAAGCTTGATGAGTGGTATGTAATTCCTGGCATATAATTAAAATACAGCATCCTGTACACTGAGAGGAATGCAGATGTGCTGTGGAAGCATGGGAAAAGAAGGCTTCAATCAAGAAAGGTGACTCTCCCATGGAATCTTAAAGAAATAATAGGAATGAGCAAGGTAGGCAGGGAGGAGCAGGGGAAGCCTCCTGTGGAGCAGGGGAAACACAGTTGAGCAAGACATAGGCATGAGCCATGACAACTTGTCCTCAAAACTACCCAGAATCAGGTGTGGCCAGCCCAGGTCTATTTTTTGGAGAGTGGCAACAGATGGTTAATAAGTTAGTAGTCTAATTGGGTTGGGAAATTCTAGGCTAAGTAAAATTGGACAAATTTTTTGCTGCAAGGCATGTCAGAGCCTTTGGTATGTTCCCCCATATTGTCAGTCTCCCAGAAGGGTTATCATGGACAGCATTTCCCAGCCTCATGGTACAGAAACCCTTTGTTTCAAGACGTCTTGTGGGGCATGATTTCTCTTGCACATACTCAAGAAACATTGGGCTGTTCAGACAGATTCTGACCAATGTCAATGCTTAACAGACAATAAAGATATTTTGAGGGGGATCCAGAATAATGGGCAATTCTTACTTTTTCTAGAACTTCATGGCTAGCTATTGGATCATGTCCTGTTAGACTAAATTAGTTCTTCCCAGGAAGTGGGTGGCTGTGAGAAGGAATCTGGAGGTCAGCAGTTTAGCATTATGCTAGCATGAGAGCTCTGCCTGGCCTCCAGGCTGGCTTAGTGCTCAGCCTCTTCCTTGGCCACCAACTGACCTTCCAGGATATTTTGCAAAATTAGAGACAGATAAAGCATCTTGTGCTGTAAGAGAAAAAGTTGCAGTGGATAATTTTACAGTGATGACACCAAAAGAGAACAATGAAGAATCAAAAATTAATCAAACCTTGAAATATAACAAAAGCTAGGGAATTTATGAAAATGTATTTCATTTTCACAGGCTAAGAGCAGGACTGATAATTTTATTTTATAGATATATATAAAATGCTGGAGTGGGCAGAGGATGCTCTGAAGTAAATTAAAGTCCTAAAAACAAGTGTCATAATAAATCATGCACTCAATCCTTCACTCCTCATCTCCTCTACCCCCACACTACTCATAAATTCTTTCAACCAAGAAAAATATTTCTCATATGCCTTAGAGGAGAATTTACTGCCTCTGTTCTCCATCAGCCTTTCCTCAATTATCAGCTCACTAAATACTTATGGGGCTTTTTCAAGGTACAAGTGCTCTGAGTTCAGTCCCCAGGGCCACTGCACCGATGAAGTGTGTGACATTCAGACTTCATGTCACTTGCTTCCTCGCTACCATTTATGAGCCATCTTTTCCTATACGGACTTAGGCTTTTTATAAGGTCTTCATTCTTTCAAAGAAATGATGAATGCTGATGAGTTCTAGCAAAATATTGATAGCAGCTGGAATATAGAAAAAGATAGGAGATTCCTCGAAGAATTCAGTATGTGCCCTAAGTTTTAAAGTACTAAATCGTAGGTGATGGGCTTTAAGTGGTCACTAGAACTTTAAAAGTCCACAAGCATGAACACTGATAAGATGGAAGAAGTGCGGAAGGGTCACCCCTGCAATCGACCTGGCTGAGAGGAGGTTGTATTCTTTGATTTCCTTAACTTGAAAATTGAAATAATTTCTATTCTCTACCCTCTTGTAAACTGGGCACCCACCTGATATGCTGGGTTCCTGCCATCTTTGAAGAACTTTGAGTATGGGAAAGTAACAAGCCAATAGAGTGTGACCGTAAAGTTGAGGCCCAAAAAACCCTTTTCCACTGCAGTGGGTGCAGTGGAAGTGACCAGAGGCTCGACACCTGCCATGCTCTCTTTGAGGCCTTCTGGATCGATTTGTCAGGCCCTTCATCTCCTTCAGCCAGTGCCACAAAACTCTCCAAATCTGAATTATCTTTAGGACCACTAGATAGAAACAGGCAAGATCATCTTTATGTGTTTAGAAAGCCCCCACCTTTCCTTTCATTATTTAAGGATAATATTTGTGGCAAAAGAATAAGAACACACATTCTTTCTCTTTCTCTCTCTCTGTCTCTCCCCCAACGCACACATGTACACATACACACACGCATGCACACACACATACACATACATACACTGCCTCTAAGCCTTTTTATAAGCTGTAGCACATCTGCTCACTGAAAGTCTGCAGAAACTTAATACCTGAAATGTTGATGAAAACAGATGTTTTACTCTATATGCTAAAAGAAAAATTAACAGGACAAATATTGTTTCTACAGCCAACTTGGGATGGAGAAAGTGACAGCCTCCATCCATTTCATGAGACAAGAAGTGAGGCTGGAGAACAAAGACGTCTAATTTTAAATTCCTTTGAGAGAAAAATTGCAGTTGTATTTGGTTAGCAGCTCTCTGGAGGGCTGTGGTAAAGGATTCCAGAAATAAATGTGATTCCTCTGTGAATGAATGTGACTGTAGGTGCTCACCTGAGGTCTAGTCCCTTCCCCAGGCCCTGTCCCCAAGTCCTGGGTCAGACACTGGTGCATAAGGCCAGTGAGGCAGTTTCCATAGATACCTGCAACACAGTCATCAGGTTCATTAGTTAAGGAAGACCCAGGGTGGGAAGAGGCTGGGCAGACCTCCAGGTAGGAGCTTTATAGGGTTAAACTTCTGATCGTTGCCTGGAAGTCAGGTCAAGTAGTAGTGTGAAGCTATGAAGTTTCCTTATGCCATAGAAAATTAGCCTTTGACCTCTAACATCTGGACTAAGCCTGTGGACTGGTGATAGGGGAAAGAAACAAGCTAAGTAGCCTACCAAGCATGGGGTTATAGCAGAAACGGGAAAGAGAATCCAGATCTGGATGGATGAAGCACTTGGGGGTCTGACTCCAGGTCCACAGAAGACCATTGCTCCAGGGATGGGAATGTGACTGTTCTCCCAGGATGGGGCTCCTGTTCCTACCTCTCTAAGCCCCCCATGTGTGTGAGTGGCCCTACAGAGAATGACTCCAGCTTGGAGGAAATGGGCAGGCAGGGATGACAATGCTGCGGCTGCAGATGTGAACATGTTACTGCAAGCAGGGGAGAAGGAGCTGAGCTTGGGCCATCACATTGTGGGAGTGGGCGCTGGGGGAATGCTGATGGGTGATGGTGGGTGCCAGAGACAAACCTAACAGCATTCAACATTTAGCATGAGAACACCAAGGGCAAGAGGCATTGTTTGGGTGGAGTCATCCATTTATTTATTAACTATGTGCTGATGATGGGCACTGCAAAGAGACTGCAGCTCTGGGCGGAAGCCTTCCCCCAAAACTTTCAGACAACAGAGGGGCTAGTAGGTCTTTGAGGACTAGAATACTTATCTCCTGACACTTTTTCCCCAGTCTCTTCCAGCCACTCCCCTTTGTAACCAGGGGACATCTGTGCCCTAATGCAAGGCCAGAACTGAACTGATTAATTTACTGATTCTTTAAAATCAGCTCCAGCTCCCAGAGTAAGAAATCAAACAATAACAAATCACCTCTTTTTTTTTTAATGGAAGGATGAAGGGGAAAAAAATGTCCTGAGCACTATTATATTTGTCTTTCATCTTACAGAGAGTCCTTACCTTCTTAAACCAAACTTCCCCAAATGCTTTGATGCTCTTTGGAATTCTGCTTGTTCTAAGTCTAACGATCACCTACCTAAATGTCTTGTCATTCTCTTGAACACCACTGGAAGTTCTCCCAGGGAGTTTAGAAATCCTCCACTGGTTCAAGTCAAGCCTACATCTGGCTGAAGAGTCTTCGTCATAACAACATGAGCCACCAAGACGTCTGTCGTGCCAATGACTGCAGCATCAAAGCGTGCAGGACCTGCTGAGTTATTGGGGCATTTCCCCCAAGAATAGCCCAGTTAAATAAGAAAGAACCAAATCTATAAAATGTATTCAATACTCAATTGCTCCTACTCTTGGGGGAGAAAGTACAGCCTGAGACAATTTCAAAGGGTCTCCTGGCACCATGGAGCTTGTTAAACTTCATAGATCATAGAGCTAGAGGGCTTAAGGGGATTTTCAGCCATACTCCCATTATTCTCTCTGTGCCCCTAAGTAAGGTAGTCACTTTAATTAATCTTTGCACAAAAGATAAGACCATAGGAGAGGAGACTGTGCAGCCATTGTGACCCTGAACTCACCCGGTCATCCTGGTTTCTCCCTCACCATTCCTATCCACATGACCCCAGGCTTCATGGGTTTCCTGTCCTCAGTGAGGATTCCTGTGCTTCACTCGAACCCTCCAGGTATTGGGAAAGCCTGCAATAAGTCTTACGTCTCCTCTTTTCCTTTGCCACCACCTCTCTCCCTTTCTAGAGGAGAAACAATTCTATTATCATTATTTTCCTCATAATTCCACTCTACTAGTCTTTTGCTGCTTCTATGCTGAGCTTAGAATCAGGCAACTGAGCAGGAAACCTGGCTCAGTCTTTTGCTGGCTGTTTCACTTTGAGCAAATTCCCACTGATCCCTCATTAATTGCCCCAGGATCTGGGAACAACTGTCTCAAGCTCATAATAAAGGAAGAGCTGCCCTAGGACTCATGAGACCTGGGTTCTAGTTTCAGTGCTAGACTAGCAGATGGTAGAGGCTTAGGAAAATTCCTTAATTCCTATGACCCTCACCTCCCTCAACTCTAAGGGGAAATAAGTATCCATGTTACAGGGTGGTCAGGAAGGTTAAAAATGATCGTGGAAATGTTTTGATTTTGTAAAGCACTAAAGCCATGCAAAGTATTAACTTTAGTATCATTCTACTCCCTTGTTGAGATCCCTAACATAGACCCTGGGTAAGTTGTCCTGCATGAGACAATGCCCAATTTATGACCTCCTTTTCTGAGGATTGTCCTCTTTAAAGAGTAGGTCTGGAGAACAATATTTGTCTTGCACAATCCTTTACTCTCAGTAATAATTTATTGGACAGGCACAGTCATCTGACCTAAACAGGTGGATCATATTCTCTCTCCAAGGAATTTAGAGTTAAAATTTAGAGACTGTCATTAATTTTTAGTGCTCACTTAAACTGAGAACACAAAAATTTGGGAGCTAATAAGTGGTTATATTTGGTTCATACACAAAGAAGCAGAAAAAGAGAGCTGCAAAAAGTAGCCACTGACATTCCTTTCCCATTCAAGATATGGCTATAGAACAATGAATGCTATAGCAGAAGATAAACTAATGGGCCACACATATGCTACTCAGGTCAAATGTGGGCCTGTGCTCTCAGAGCACACATCATGACAGCCAGGCTGGCCTGGTACTGTTAGTGAGACCTTGGGGTTCTCCTAGACTACACCATAAACAATTTCATAGAACATTGATATCAGACAAGGTCACCCTGTGACCACAACAGATGAAGACAGAAACAAGATCACAGACCACTCCATAGTCACGCCTGAATACAGACAAAACATGAACATTTTCCAGCCACAGAAATGACCAAACATTCTCCCATCCTGCTAGTATGAGTGACTGCTCCTTCTTTCCCAATGACAGCTGTAGCCTGGAACTAGTCTTCCCTTCCCTCTTCCTAAATAAGGTTTATTAAGATGGCTACTCATTAAAGTAGTCACATTCCTTGACAGTATCTAATTGAAGCAAAGCTCCACTCCTTAAACTCTCCAAAATTACCTAACGCTAGCCTGAATTCTACAATAAGTTCTAAGAACTTCTTATTGAGATGTGCCGTACTTTCCGATGATATCCGTTGTTCCTCTCTACAGTGAGTAGCAAACTCACTACATGCAACTACGATTGTGCCCCTTCCTGATGCTCTTTGGCTGGAAGTCATTGACACAGACCACGGTGTCTCTCATACCTTTCAATTGCTGCCACACCTTACTGCCTGTGCCCCTCATTTGAGATTCTGGTGACAGATGCCAATAGCCAGCCACTAAGTATTTATTGAAAGCCTATCATTGGGAAGGCTTTGTGCAGGTCACCCAGCCTGCCCATCAACACATTACAGAATGCTAACATCAGAAGGCACCCAAAAGACAGTGTAGGCTTCCATTTTACAGCTTAAGAACTAGAGCACCCAAAAGGTAAAGTGACTTGTCTGAGGTCACACAGCAGTACAGCACTTATTTTTTCAGAGTTAGGACTAGAACCTTGGTCTTCTGACTCCTGTTCCAGTCCACTTTCTACATTGTGCTGCTCCTAAACCTTGTTAATCATGTGTTTTTAAATGTGTTCATTTAGTACATATGTAGACTAGACCATAAGATCCTGAAGGAATGATTTTACAAGTATCATAGTGGTGAGCATGACACTGCCTCGCTTTGTGTTGACTTTATTTTTTTAGACACTCTCACTCTGATCGCCCAAGCTAGAGTGCAGTGGTGCAATATCAGCTCACTGCAACCTCCACCTCCCAGGCTCAAGTGATCCTCCCACCTCAGCCTCCCAAGTAGCTGGGACCACAAACATGCACCACCACGCCCAGCGAATTTTTTTTTTTTTTTTTTTTGGTAAAGATGGGGTTTTGCCATGTTGCCCAGGCTGGTCTTGAACTCCTGAGCTCAAGCAATCTGCCCATCTCGGCCTCCCAAAGTGGTGTGCGTTGATTTTTTGATAGAGAATAGAAATGACTGTACCTGAGTATATCCCACAGTCCATGTATTTCAAACAGCTTTTAAATGGTGGCAGGTTCTCCCACAGATGACTCTGAGCATTTTCTGGAATATCACTGAGAAGGATTTGAAGGGCACGAGGGGAGCCATTTCTGTACTCTCCATACTCCTCAGCCTTTATCTTTCTGCATAGTAGCCTCTCTGCTTAAATGTCTGTAACGAAGTGTCCATTCACATGTCTCAAAGTTTCTAAGTAGAACAGTAATGAGAGTCCTGGTGCCCTGCTTATTGTCACAAGAGAATATTTGGGTATTTTGGGATACTCAAAACATTCTTTTCACTGTTAAAATATATTCCCTTTTGTACCTTGATGAAAAAAAATAATTTTTGTATAAAAATCAATATTGATCCTTTTTCTGCATATCCAAACAACAGTATTCCCTTTGGCAAAAGAAAGAAAAATCTTTCTTTAAAACAATGAAAGAATTTAATAATGGTTGATGTGTTTGACTTTATCAAAGTCAGAAGAGTTTTCTAGAATCAGGTACTTTTTAATTGAAGTCTCTCTTCTGTTCAAGTTGGCATTCATCAATTTTGATGACAACAAATTCTATTTAAGATTAAAGCAAACCTTCTCTAATCTCTGGAGTACAATAATGGGACCCTCATTTTTAGGTTTGGGGATTTTGGTATCTTTTCTGAAATAAGAAGATACAGTTTAAGATGCAGTTTTGGTATCTTTTCTGAAATAAGAAAGATACAGTTTAAGAGGCAGAATTTATTCATTGTCTCACTTCCTCTGTGTTGGAATCCTAGAGATAGAGGCAGACTCTGAGCTCCCACCTCCAAATCAAAAGCTGCTTTTGTTTTACTTTTTTTTTTTTAACTTTTGTTTTACTGTTTTACTTTTGCGGGGGATCATAAGATTTTATTTTAAAAGATGCTTTCTTATCCATAGCAATGAGCATACCTAGTCCCTGGATCCTGGATTTAAATATCATTTCCCTCAAAAAGAAATTAAGTCTCTTTAAAAATATAACTATATGACTGATTCAGAGACCGAGAAGTGAAAGTAGAAGGTAAGCCTATAATATTTTGTTGTATCAGAAAGCAAGGAAATGCTTGAAGACAAATAGGTTCATGCCAACACACACACACACACACACACACACACACACACACACACACGTTTGCAAAAGCCCACATCAGCCAAATAAAAAAAAAAAAATCTTTATGTCCAGAGTGATATTCAACACAGAGAAAAAGAGAGAAAGAGAGTCAGGGGATGGGCAGGAAAGCCCTTCTTTCCAGAAGAATGCCAGCTAATAAAAGTGGAATGACAAATAGAATTAGAAATGTGCTATTTTATAACTTTCAACATGCAGCTGTTTTAGGCAAAGAACATGGACACTACAATGCTGTACTGAGAGATTGCTGGGGAGCAGAATATTTGCTCACTACTAAAGCACCAATCCACATTTTAATTACTAATTACAAAAAAGGAGCATAGGTCTTTGTAATTGAGTGATTTGGTGGCTACCACCTTAACCAAGGGATCAGACATGGCATCATTTGCAGTAGGACACTCTTGACACCATGTGCCTAGTGATGGTACACAACACGAAATACAAAACAGCACCTAGGAAATGTTCTCGTCAGAAGTGCTGGCTCTGAATCTAATCAAGCCTTCAGAAGGTGCTTTAGATCTCAGGAAATACAGACCATATATGAAAAAGTAAAGTGGCACATAAGAAGCAGTCAGACAATCTAGGATGGAACATTCTACAAGAAAACTGGCCTGACTTCTCAAAAACTTGCCCCCCTCCCCAAAAAATTCTAGATTAAAAGAAACTGAAGACTCATAACAACCCAACACAGTTTATGAACCTTGATTGAATCCTGGCTCAAAAGTAAACAGCTGTAGAACACATTTTTGGACTATTGTGTAAATTTGAACATGAATTAATGACAGAGAGTTATTGTTAATCTCCTTAGATATGATCATGATAATGGTGGTATGATTTTGAGGAAAATGTCCTTATTCTTAGGAAATATACCAGTATTTAGAGGTAAAGTGTCATGCCCTTTGCAACTTACTTTTAAAATGGAAGGAGGGGAAAGAAAGAGATGGAGAGAGAGGAGGCAACAACTCTGGCAAAATGTTAAGAATTGTCAAATCTAGGTGGCGGGCTTATGAGTGCTTACTGTATTATTCTTTCCACTTTTCTATTGCTGAAAGTCACTTTCTCCAGGAAGCCAATTCAGAGATGGTGATAAATTTGCAGGTTTATTAGGGAATGCTCTCAGGATCAATATGGTTGGGGGAAGAAAGGGATCAGGATTGGGCAGAGGAGGAAGTTGGACTGTGCTGCAAATACAGGGGCTCAGCTGGGCTGATCCATGGAGGCTTTTGGACTGGGAGGGCCCTTCTTTGTTGGCCCATGTTAGGGTGAGAGGACAGGGCCATTGTTCCCTGCAACCTCCAGTCCTGGGTGTCAAACATCACTGGATAGGGACTGCCCTGGGAAGACAGCATGACCTTGAGTAAGGCAATGGTGACAACACCCAGCAGCTGGGAGAATAAACCCTTCAGTTTTCAATGGGCGATCTGGGTGACACAGCACAACACCCATTTCAGCCTTGGCGTTTTTCAAAATAAAAATTAGGGGTTGGGAAATGTAAAATGAGATTGTTTTGCCCTGAAAATATGGACTAGTGGCCTACATGCATTTCAACCTTATAAAATGGTATAAATACTGTAAGTTTAATTGACATCTCCTTTTTAGAGATGAGGAAATTGAGGTAAAGCAAAGTCAAGTAACCAGCCCAACATCACTGGTAGGGCTGGAATTCAAATCCAGGCTGTCTGATGGCAGGTTTCTTTAAGCCGCTATGCTATGCTATGCTATGCTATGCTATGCTATGCTATGCTATGCTATGCTATGCTATGCTTCCCTTTGAAAATCTTTTCTTCAGGGCTTCCCTTCTTCCTGTCTGGTCCACCTGCCTTATTGCCCGAGTTGCATGAGGAATGGTTCCCGTTCAGTTCCCCGCTCCATTAACAATGATTTCATATCTTCCTCCACGGAAATCAATGTCTTCCGCATTTCAAATCTGTTCCCATCTCATGTAATAAGGAAGGGGCCTAACGGTGCCATTTTGCCTCCATGTGTCTTTCCTTAGACCAAGGAAAGGGTGAGTGGCCAATAGATGTGTTTTTAAACACTGAGTGTCACTGGCACAAAATAGGAACTTGATACATGTTTATCAGATGGTCAAATAAATGAGACTTTAGTTGAAGGCAGTAGGGAATCTTGTGTTTTAAAGAAGTCCTGCAGCAAGACTTTCTGCTGATCTTTCCTGGCCATGAGTGTCTCACTTCATGGTTCCATGATCGCCCAGTCATGTGGGTGCATGTGTCTGTGTGTGTGTGTGTGTGTGTGTGTGTGTGGTGTGTATGTGTGGGGTGTATGTGTGTGTGTGTGAAGTAGAAAGCTTTTTCCTTTTGTGTCTCACAAAGTTAAGAGGGCCCAAAGCATGGTCACTTGAGCCTCCAGGTGGTAAGAATCACCTTGTTATGTCCACATATATGTCCATTTCCTCCCGAGTGTGTCCATGCACCTCTGGATAACCAGACTGCGACGTGCTTCCATGCAGCCACCTGAACCGCCTCTCCCCTCAGAACCTCTGGTTGTCATGGAGTCTTAACTGCTCATGCCTAGCTCCTTTTCTTCTGGTGACTTCTCTCTCCAGGGTCCTAGTATTGCCCTTAAATCTAGCTTCCGGGGGAGTTCATTCACACATGCATGTGGTATCCCAGATCATGGGTGTCTGAATCCCAATTATGAATATACTTGAGGTTTCTGTTTTCATTTTCCTACCCTCTATTTACCACATGTATTTGTACATGCACTAGGTGGCAAGAAAAAGGGTATCATCATCGTGTGTGTGTGTATACATATAATACATGTATACATATGTGGATAATTCTAAATTGTGTATATAGATAATTCTAAATTATCTACCTACCTATCTATCTATCCATCTAATTCTAAACATATACAATGAGATGGTTAGCTCTCATGACACCTTTACAAAATCTTCCAATTCCCCTAAACAAACCCAACAGCTCTGACTTATAGGTTCTCTCAGAACATAGTTACACTTTTATTATAACTGAAAAATTTAGTGCAACTTATCTGTCCATGTGTTAGTCTTCCCCCTTTATCCTGAAAACCCCTACGGTAAGAAGACTTAAGTCTTCTTGTTCTTTGTGTCCTCAGGGCCTGGTACATAGTAGGTATACAAACTGTTGTATGCATGCATGAATGAATCAATCAATCAACAAGTCAATCAACCACGTTAATGAGGGATGACTCAGTCCAGCAAGACGTGTGAGTGTGATAAAGAGCTCCTATATAGTCCCACCTTCTACCTGGACAACCCTAGCCAGCAGTAGTCCTTCCAGAGGCTTTTTGGGTTTTTTTGAACAGAAGTTTTTGAAATTAAACAAAAACATCTTCACCTTTCCTGCAGAGACCAGTGGTGCTAAGAACTTCATAACTGTTTAATATCAATTTTATTCATGGCTATATATATATGTGTGTGTGTGTATATATATATATATATATAGTCTGGCTCTGTCACCCAGGTTAGAGTGCAGTTGCGTGATCTCAGCTCACTGCAACCTCTGCCTCCTGTGTTCAAGCAATTCTCCTGCCTCAACCTCCCGAGTAGCTGGGATTACAGGCACCTGCCACCATGCCCAGCTAATTTTTGTATTTTAGTAGAGATGGGGCTTCACCATGTTGGCCAGGCTGGTCTCGAACTCTTGACCTCAAGCAATCCACCCACCTCAGCCTCCCAAAATGCTAGGATTACAGGTGTGACACGACGTAATGTTTGAAAGCTGCTTTCTTTTATTGTCCCTCAAGTGCATGTGTGTGTGTATATATCTTTTTATCTACTCATTCTAGCTTGTAAGCTATTTGGAGAGAGGACTGGTCAATCTTTAATGATACCATTCCAGCATATGGCCATGTTTAATCAACATTAAATTAAAGTTGCTGTAGCTGTCAGCTTAGAAAATTGCTCAGGGAGCAACCATTAGCTAATGAGCAAACAGCTCAGGGATCAACTACATGCCATTATCTACGGCTGTGTCTCCAAACAACCTGGCATTTTAATTATTTGGCAGAGTTGGTTTTTGGAGTGGTAAAAGAGCTCAGTGGTTGGTCCTAAAATTTTTTAGCCTGATAGCTTTTAATGTGAGCGATATGCCCAAGGATCTTGGCTACACAAGCAGTCCTTCCCCTCTCCTCCACCCCTTCAGGACTCTGTCACTTTCTCCTGGTATCTTGGTCTCTGGCTGCGTGCCCGTGGTCTCCTATTAGCTTTGGTTTGCACCTTGCTCTATGACATCACAGGAGAGATGAGTGGCTTCAACCTTAGAAAAGATGGGGAGCAAAGGGATCTGATTCCTAGGTAGTGGCAGGCAGACAAGTTACGGGGGGTGGGGAGGAGAGAGACAGATGGAATTATTCCTGTTGACTGCTCACCATGTGCCAGGCATTACATACATTATTTCACTTACCATCCCTGCCCCCCTTAACCTGATGTATTGTCCTCAGTTTACAGAGAAGGAACTGAGGTTCCAGTTTCCAAGGTCACACAACTAAGATGTGGCAGAACACAAGCCAGCCATGTCTGATTCCTAGGTACACACTCTTTCTATGATACCAGGATGGGTGCCCTGATTCTTCTGATGACTCAATTCTCACAGGAGGTACAGCCTCAAATAAGTTCATTTAATAAAATGTGTTGAGTTTTTATTCTCAATCTCTTAGAAAAAAATTTATTGAAAACAGACACTCATTAATTTTCACACTATGGGGATATATCCAATATGATAATCATTCTGTTATTAATAAATCACACAATTTATATCTCTCTCTACACAGAAAGAAAGTAGGCTATCACATCTCCAAGTAAGATGGCTATGCTATCTCTATTTCATCTCAAATTTGGTGAGAGAATAATTTTCCCTCAACCCCACTCCTGGCCAAAAGTTTTAGTTAAGAATCACTTGGTTGCAAGTTACTAAAAACAAACCAAATAATCAAAGATTTTTAAAAAATCACTCAAACCTATTTATACAAAAGGAAGTTATTAGAAGTGTCTTATGGAATTCATAGTTAGAAAGTTTCCTCAGTCCTCATAAGGAACTGGAGCCAGGAACTGAAGAATTGAGGAGTCAATGGGAAGTGAAGAAGGATTCTCTCTCTCTCTCTCTCTCTTTCTCTCTCTCCCTCTCTCTCTCTTTCTCTCTTTCTCTCTCTCTTTCTGTCTCTTTCTCTTCTTACTTAGCTTCATTCTCTGCACTCTCTGTGCAGTCTGACCTTCACTGTTTCTCTGTTTTGGTAAGTGTTTGGCTCACATACAAGGCCCTTCCTCAGCTGCACACTGCTTATCAGTTTCAGCACTTCACATGGTCCTCATCCCACCTCAAGGTCCCAATTCTTATTCTCAGAAGGAAAAATCTGATTGGTCAGCTTGGATCACGTGTTCACTACAATTCAATCAGTGGTGACTACAGGGATAGGTAACTTGTTCCATTGATCTCTGCTGTCTGAGAAAGTGGTATGTGCAGATCCCTAACAGGGTGTGAGAATAAGGAGACATAATTAGAAGAGGGAATGATGGGTCTCTGGTATAGCATGAAATACAAGAAGGCCTATGAGAATTGTCAGTGATAGCTGAAAAGCCCAGAAACCATGGGGGAACAACAAGAGGGTCCCTATTAGCACAGCAACAAACAACCCATGACTGTAGAGAAACCATTGGGACAATGACCGCTTTTAGCCAAAGTTATGTTTCTTTGCCTTTTTGACTCTTTGATTCCATCCCTTCCTGTCAAAATTCAACTCATTATGTAATAAAATCCTGGGAGTGATCTGAATGTCTATCACTATGGAAATGGTAGACCAAATCCTGGAAGAGTCATTCTAAGCAACACTGTGAATCTATTAGAAGGAATGAATTGAATCAATGTGTATTAAGCTGAGAAAATATTTGGGATTCTACAAAATGAAAAATAAATTGCAGAATAGTATATATGATATACCATTTGGGTTAAAAAATACCCACAAGCAGTAACAGCAGCAGCAGAGTTTGAGGCAGTGGTATATGTATGAGGGAGGAAGGATATACCTGACAATTGACATTGATTATTTTGGTTTGGGAGAGGTAGACTTGGAGAGAGGAAAAGGTAGACAGTCAATATTTTCTTTATATACTTCTGTATTAGTCAGGGTTCTTCAGAGGGACAGAACTAATAGGAGATATATATATATATATATATATATGTGTGTGTGTGTGTGTGTGTGTATCTCTAATAGGAACTAATAGGAGATATATATATATATAGAACTATAGGAGATATATATATATATATAGAACTAATAGGAGATATATATATAGAGAGAGAGATATATATCTAATAGGAACTAATAGAACTAATAGGAGATATATGTGTGTGTGTGTGTATGTGTATACATATATATATATATATATATATATGGGGAGTTTATTAAGTATTAATTCACATGATCACAAGGTCCCACAATAGGCTGTCTGCCAGCTGAGGAGCAAGGAGAGCCAGCCTGAGTCCCAAAACTGAAGAACTTGAAGTCCAATGTTTGAGGGCAGGAAGCATCCAGCATGGGATAAAGATGTAGGCTGGGAGGCTAGGCCTGTCTAGTCTTTTCACGGTTTTCTGCCTGCTTTATATTCTAGCCATGCTGGCAGCTGATGAGATAGATGGTGCCCATCCAGATTAAGGGTGGGTCTGTCTTTTCCAGCCCACTGACTGAGATGTTAATTTCCTTTGGCAACACCCTCACAGACACACCCAGGATCAATACTTTGCATCCTTCAGTCCAGTTGAGTTGATTCTCAGTATTAACCATCACAACTTCTGACTGATTTAACTTATTAGGAAACGTGCATGTTATAGTTGTGATTTTGTAGGTTTATAAATAAAGTGGAAAGCTGTTACACAGTCTATATTTAAAAAGCTCTTCTTGAATACTAACACTTCTGGCCTTTCACATACAGTTGAACTCTGTGGACAAACCCCCATAGAATGTAGACCTCTCATGATTCTGATATTCTGCCTGAAATGATAGATGTTGACTGTTTTTCTTATCCTTATCCTTATGCTTACACTATACACTCCATCAGAGAGCTATTTTTGGACTCCCTACAACATCTAAAACAATGTCTTATACAGAAGAGGTACCAATTAAATCTTTATTGAATAGGTTGAACTCAATACTCAGCAGTTTTTCCAACAAGTCCTGTACGCTGTCTTCAAAAAGGCAGATTTTCTCTAAGAATTTGCCTTGCCTTGTAAATACAACAATATCTGTTCATTTTATTTTTCTATTATAATGGCATATTATTTTCTGGCCATTTCAAGGTAATTTATATTTTTTTTTTCCTAATTTGAGGGGAAATAAACTGAGTAATTAAAAAATATATTGTGAGCTAACTCAGTGAACTCCAAGCAGCTATGTGTCTTTAAAATTAATTTGGGACACCCTAACTGACCTTGGCAGGCACAGTCCAGCAAGTCCGGGTCTTGAAAAACTAAAGCTGTGATTAACCCTGTCAGAGATGAAATGGCTGATGTCAAACTCTTCCAAATTACACCCATGATTGACCTGCTCTTCTCCTTCTGAATGCACCTCATTACAGAGAAACCATCATTCAGGGGACATATACTTAAACATTTAATAAATCTGTGATCAAAATCCTGGTGCATAGTTCAGCCTTTGATAAAAGTGAAAGAGAACAAAGGAGATTGGGAGCAGAAGCAAGGTGGAACACAGAACAAAGAGAAGAGTAGGATGCGGAAGATGTTTGTGCTGAGTCTGAGGTCAGAAATTCTGAGCCATTCAATTGTCTTTTAGACCATGATTTCACTTGGATCTGGCGACAGCAAATTTATAAGGGACCAAAGACCAATTGCAACAAACACTTAAAAAGCTTCCACGGAGTTAGACCAAAGCACTTTCAATAATGCTAGCAATGGCTGCTGACCTTGAATTCACCCATCACCATATAGCAAAAATAATTTGTCTCAGTGCAATAAAGGCATAATGAATAAAATACATACCTGTAAAAATTACTGAAACGGAAAAGGCTTGGCAGGAGGTACCGCATAGTATATACAAAATAGGGTAAATAGCTGGGTGATATAGTGACAGGCAGCAAGACATAGTAAGAAAACAAGGGGTCAGGTGTTAAAAGACTTGCTTTCTGGTCCAATTTTTACCACTAAAATGGCTATGTGGTCTTGAACTCATCATTTTGCCTCTTAAGAGCTGTGAATTCCCCATCTTAATACTATAAATCACAGGAATGTCTTTTGCTTCTCAAGCTGCAATGTGCAAAAGAATCACCTGGGAATCTTGTTAGAATGCAAATTCTGATTTATTAGATTTATGGTAAAACTGGAGATTCTGAATTTTTTACAAGCCCTGGGCGATCCACAGACCACACTTTGAGAAGCAAGGAATTCGGTAGTTTCCAAATTCCCTTCCAGTTCAGAGGTTCTGATTGCTGGGATTTTCCTCCTCAACTAGGTGAAGGAAAATGGAAGCTGGAAAACCTGTCTTTTCCCATCTTCTGAGCTTGGAGGCAAACATAGAGGCTCTTTTCTCTTTAAAAGGTTTTACTGCTTTTCATTTGGAAAATAGACAAGAGGAAGTTATAAAAGCTTCAGAAAACGTGTTAATATCCTGGACATTTCTTGCCAAGGCTTCTTGCTATACATATACACAGAAATATGTCTTATGGAAATGGGAATTACAGCAAGATATATATGTTTTATATATATTAAGTAATATAATAAGTTTTGTTCACTACAAAATTATAATTTTTTTCTCATTTCATTAAAAAGTCTTTAAAAATGTGATTTTAATGTCTTCATAGGTACTCCATACAGATATTGTTCATTATTTATATAGCAATTGTAAGACATTTGTTTGTTGCCATTTTAAACAATACTAAGATAAACATCCTCATGACCTTTTTAGCTACCATTTATTAAGCATTTACTATAAGCCAGACATTATAGTAATATACTATACCAACACCATCATCTCATTTCATCCTCACACTCATCATATTTCAAGCTGAGCATTATTGTGATTTTCCTTCTATTGAGAAGGAAACTGAGACGCAGAAAAATCAAACAACTTACTCAGGATCACACAGCTGAGTCCGTGGCAGAGAAGGAACCACACTCGGCTCTAACTCCAAAGTCACGCTCATAACCACTACCTGACAGTGTCTCCTTGTACATAAGTCCCCAGGTACCTCTCTGATGTTTTCATTAGGATACAGGTTTTGTTTTGTTTTGTTTTGTTTTCTGTCTGCTTGTGTGTGAATTTTAAAATTTAATGACAAAAGTCATACAGCTTCTTGGAAACAATTCAAGCCATGCGGGAATGTAAAAGAAAAGTGAGAATTCTTCCTTCCTTTCCTTCTATAATTTCTTGAGGTATATTTTCTTTCTATACATTTTCTTAGCTTAAATAGTACATAGGAAAATGAGAATCATATGTTCTTTACTACTTAATCTCTAGTGCCTGGCACAGAGCTAGCTAGGCCTCAATAAACATTTGTTTAAAAAATGAGTGAAACATTGAATGGTTTTTATTTTTAGTAAAAATGTAGTCTTAACAATACTAGTTTCTCTGAAATTATTTTCACTGAAGATATATCAACCAATGTTCCAGGGCAAAAGATATAGCACTAATTCTTTTTAAATAACTGTATAACAGTCCATAATATGAATGTACCATAATTTGTTAAGTTGTATCCCATAAATAGAAATACATGTTTATAAGTTTGGAGAGTTTCTAAGTTTCTAATAATGTTGCATTAAACATCCACATGTGCCTTTATGTGCTGATGTTTTTTAATTCTTTAGGGTAGTCCTGAGAATTGGGATTATTTGTCCAAAGGGGAGGTATATTTTTAATTTTAATATATTATGCCAGGTGATTTTCCTGAAATGCTGGGCCAGTTCACATTCAAAGAAGCAGTGTGTTAAAATGCCCATATCCCCACACCCTTAACCACCTTATCAGCCTTTTACATTTCTCCCAATCCAGTACTTAAAAAAAAAATCTTGGTGTTTTGATTTGCATTTTCTTTACTACTAGTGAGGTTGAGTGCCTTTTAAAATTTCTTTCTTTTTTCCCCTATGAATTGCAGGAAACTTGCTCTAAAGAAAAATTGCTGGATTAAGGGATGTGAATATTTTAGCAGCGCTTGACACTTAGCCAAATTGCCTTCCAGAGGTGATGAAACAACTTACCCTCCCACAGGCAGCTCTTGAAACCTCCTGTCTCACCAAACTAGGTATTGGAATTCTAAAAAGAAAATAAAGCTGTTTGCCAATTTGAGAGTCTCTGTTGATTTACTTGGGCATTTCTCACCTTCCTGTCAGAGGGCCAGGTGGGAGCTCCTGGTTAGGAGGAAGGAGGGGCTTCAGGCACCAGGCCTTGGAAGGGCAGCCAGGAGCTATAGTGGGAGGAGGCAAAACACATTTCCAAGACTACAGCTGAACAGAAGAATGAGCACTCCTCTGTGTCCAAAAGAATTGAGTGAGCCGGCCCAGGGGTGGGGGTGAGTTTATATGGGAGTCTGCTGCCAGGACATGGCCAGGGTGCTGGGGGGCTGTGGGAAGAGAGGGGTGAATTTTGCACTATTGCATGAGCTCAGTTTTTCCTGTCACATTCCAGAAGAGCTGGCCACAAATGGGCACAACCAGACTGAATAGAACTTAAGTGAAATGAACAACTACTGCTCAACAATGGCCATAAGCAGAGCTTCAGCCTAGTGAATGGATTCTTGTGCTGTGAACTATATAATCAAGTAGAGGATATGTAAAGGCTGTTCTCACAAATCCTAAAGCAGAGTAAGGCATGAGTTGCTTGAGAGGCACATTGAGCTATGGTGAGTTGAAATAGAAAGAGGCTACCCGCAAGTAGTAGAAATAGGAAATTCTTTCTGGACAGGGTCAGGAGGTTAAAGAGGTCCCCAGTCCTACAGAAAGAGGTGTCCTATTACCCCTGGCGCTCCCCACACCCCAGAACTTCAGGCAGCCAGTTGGAAGCCCTCACCAATTCATATGTAGCCCTCACAGATCCATTGGTGGCTCTCACACCAGTCCAAGATCTATAGGCTGATCAGAGTGAAATGGGTGATTTAGACCACCCCTCTTCTCTACACTAAAGTTCAGAGGCTCAGTTCAAATTGTCTTTGGGTGCCCCCAGCTAGGTCAAGCTGGGATTCAATGTAGCTGTTTAAGAAAAATCTACTTGGTGACCTCGCTGGATTTAGATATGCCTGGGTCTTTGTGGTTTCTGCTGAAGAAAGGGGAAGGGATTTTATGCAAGAGAGGATGAGTGAAAGAGACAAAGCAATAAGAAATGGGTGATTTGGTTGTGACGTGATCCCTGCGCCCTTGGACCTCAGGGTCCTGAGGGATTGGTTTTGAGGCCCATAGGAGAGAGCCATCCAAACCAAAGCAGAAGGATTTGCCGGTCCTGAAAATCTGTGTCTGGACTAAGGCAGGGTGGTCTCAGACTGAGGTGAGCCCTCCAGACTTGAGTGGCCAGTTTTCCTCCCTGGCCCCTAGACTCTTAGGGTCATTAACCTGAGGGCAGCTTTGCTGCTCTGACAGCCTAGGACAGTGAGAGCAAAGGAGGCAGTCTTCAAGAGATTTGCCTCCTCATGAAGGCTATCGGTGAAAGCAGCTGGACTGTACCAGTGAGAACTGGGGAATAATTGGGGAAGACTAGGGGAGGGCGGACGTGGAAGTCCTTCATGGGGCAATGTGGACTGAAAGTCACCAGAATCTGGGTATTATTGTCGACAAAATTCATTTGTACTATACTTTCCTGGCACCTGGGGACAATTTAGTTGCACAAAGAATGGTATATGAGATCCTGGCTGGTGTGCCGTAAAGCTAACCAGTGGTCATTGCTTTGGAGAAAGTGGACTTAAAACTTCTTCATAAATAAAGGCGCCCAGTCACTTTAGATGAAGCCCTCCAGACAAAGCTGAAAGAGCATCTTAGAATCCCATAGCCTATTCTGACGTGTTGTTCACTAGGTTCCGTGGAATTCCCAAAATTAGAATGTGGATTTTTTGATGACTTCTAGGGAGGCCAGAGTTGCTTTAATTGATTTAAGTTCCCATTACGTAGTATTTATTATCTATATATTAGCCCTGAACATAGGAGATGTTTAACACTTATTAATTTGGTTTGATACATCAATCTAATGCATGTAGTTTATTTTTCAAAGTTATATTAAACCTGGAAGTTTGCATTAGCTATGGTCCCATTATAATATATTAAACCCTGAAGTTTGCATTAGCTGGTCCCATGAAGACCAGTGACATCCTCTCTCTCTAAACACTTTGATACCTCTCTAACTGTTCACACCATTAAGAGAACCTCTCGCCTGTTTACCTACGATGAGGCCCCATGATTCACCTATAAAGGCTTTGAGTAGGGAGGAGGGATAAAAGGCATGAAACTCCCTCTAAATTCCAGAAAACTACAAGAAATAGAAGCCCTTTGCTTCTCTAGGGGCTCTACTCCAAATTTCTCATTTGGCAAATGCCATATTTCTGTGACTGACTTCCCATTTGAAAAGACAAACTGGTTTCAGGACAAAATTAACATAGGCTGTTTATTCATAAACTTGCAGCAAGGGAATCCATCTGCTATCACTTTCATTTCAGCGGGCTTTGAGGGTGTACAGAAGAGGAAGTTTTAGACTGTAAGGAGAAATGCTGGGCCAAGAATCTGATTGTCCGGCTTTCTGCTAAGGTGGGATGGAGAAGCAGGGGAGACTTATTGATCTTGGGGTACTTTTAGCAATTCTTGGTCTGCTGCAAAGGAGCAAGCAAGCAGTTCATTTCAAACAAGGAATGAACTTTGTCTGGTGTCAGGAGCAGAGGTTTTTCTGTGGCTGGCCACTTTGCAGAACAAGTAGATATCGGTCAGGTGCTTTTTTCATGGGTTTTATGTGAAGCTGACCACCATGGCAAGAAGTTTCTCACATCCAAAGCCAGTAATGGTAGAGTAGTTTTAAAAAAATCTTTTGCTGGAAGATAATTAACTACCATCTTGATTCTAGACTGGAGTTAATACTTGGGAAATCAATTAAAAAGAGCTTATACTTGCTTCCACCCACTTGATTACATAAAGCCCAGTGCTTATCAGAATGTCCTTCCTATCTTTTGGGCTCCCTGGAGCAGGTGAACATGTCCCTTTCAGTCCATCCAGTTGTCATGAGCTGCTCAGGCTCTGGAATGCTGCCCTCTGCTTCCCACAAACATCTATGCACTCCCCTCTTGCCTCTGGAGACCAGCTTCTCTCTGGCCTCACTTACTTTCACCTGTTTCCCTTGGTCCTTCCCTTAGGCTCATTTACCCACAAGGAAAGTGGAGAGTAGGCTGCAACTCTTTGAAAACCTTCACCGAAAGTCAGGGATGGCAGAAGGAAAGCACAAAACAGACTAACTGTTGTGTGATGTTCAGAGCTGCTGGGCCCAAGAGGTCCTGAGCAAGCTCTTCCTGACTTTCTCTCAGTTGACCACCATCTTGAAGGAATCGTCTTTCTTCTCTCCAGGGAAAATACCCAGCAGTGTGTCTCCTAAAGAAAGGCTTAAGACCAACCTCCACCTCCACAAAGGAAGAAGTACCCCCTGCAATCCTTGCCCACCTCCACAGTCTTGATTTCCTGTCCCAGGATTGACCTAGCTTTCACCAAGAGTAGACGTCAGCTGTGATTTCCATTTCCCTCAGAGAAGCTCCACCTCCACTCTCAGGGGTGTGATCTTACCCTCTGGCTTCCATCAAGACAACTAAATTACCCAAGAACCTAGCAGCATAGCTCAGAACATTCCAGGCTAATCAGTCTTAAGAAAGACAAAGGGTTTGTTCTCAGCCAAGATACCATGGTATAGGAACTGTAATGAGCAAGGATTTATACACATTATTTTGATCCTGCTAACTGCATGGCAAGGTTGAAAATAGTATAACGCATTTTACACACGAGGAAACCAAAGTTCAGAAAGGTTAAAGAACAGGCCCAGGATAGCTCAGCTAGAAAGAATTGGAATCAGAATGTGAACTCAACTCAGCTTGAGATGTGACTTAAAATAGCCATTGTCTCTCCCTACTGTTACCTACCAGATACTCTACTGTCTGATTTCTTTGACTGTCCATTCTACATTGATACTTCTTTCCTTTCAGCTCTATCTCCCTTTATCTAGCTGGAGTTTTCATTGTCAGAATCCTTCTCTTCTCTCCTTTCCACCTCCTCCCACTTTATCATCTTTCCTTTTCCTCTCCCTTGTCCTCCTTCATCTCCTAAATTTAGAACAAAGATGGTATTTTCCTATCCATTTAGCAGTCTTACTTGTGAGAATGACTGGCAGTTTGATTAACGAGTAAGTGACTTGACTTTTCCTGGGAGCATTTTTGCTTTCCAAGGAGACCATTGTGGTTGTCACTGATCCCAGATCTCTGGCACAGCGTAATTTCTTCTAAAAATGTCAGAGTGCAAGGGCTGTGTCCATATAAATACTAAAATTGAGCAGAAGTTACAGGTCCTTGGAGAAGAAAAGTTACCTAATTGTGTGGCTGGTTTCCAAAATTCCCCTTGGTAATCCTTCCTCATGACTGTTTCTCTTTTACAAAAATACTTTCCAGAAGAGTTTGGAATTTGCCTTAAGAGGTGTCGGAGCACCTATCCCAAAACACACTCCAATAGCAAAGTTATCTGAAGCAAATTATTACTGGAAGCAGTGAGTGCAGGTCCTGTATTCAAATGCTAAGAATGTGCTAACTTTGGTGGTCCTTTAAAGCCTCACAGGAGAATGTTAACTTTCCACATCTTTCAAAGTTACATTATGTTTTTTTGTTGTTGTTTTCAAATCAACTTGAAGACTAATTGTACAAGTAAAATAAAACAAAGAGTTGAAAAAAAAATCTGAATCATTGGGTTAAAAACTCTACTACTGGAAGAAAAAAGGACCGGCACAGCCTCCACACTGGCTCTTACGACAGATAAAATTCGAGAAAGATAACTTATTTTTTCCCTATCCTGTTACATCTGGCACATTACTTAACCCTTCTGTGTCCTTCCTGTGCCCAAAACTATACCACTTACAATTCAGTGAGATAAGAATGCTTGGCAAATATCCTGAAAGGAAAGGCTCCTCCTGCTAGGACTTGCAAGTCTGGCCCCACTGCTTCTTTGTTCTGGCACCCTGGGAATAGGTGGAGGAGAGAGGGTTTCTGTTTTGATTTCTAGAGTATTTGCCACTGATTTGGACCCATTGTTGACAGGTTGCTTTTGGTTTCTTTTGCTTGAAGTTGAGGCCTGGACATTCTGAAATGAGGAGACAAAGAAGGATGTATGCAGAAAGTAAGGAGTTAGGTGGTTTGTAGGAATTATTATCATTGATTCTCTGAGCATGAGTCCTGTACCAGTGGGTGACTTGTGTTTTATACTCAAGTATTTGTATATCCCTTGGCCACAGAGAAATTGTTATCCATTTGCCCCAGCTACACTCTAGTCTTAACATCTAGATTGATCTTTACATTTGCAGAGACAGGTCTTGATTGTGACAGTATAGGCCTTAACAGAAAGAAAAAATGCCTGGATTGTAAGAAATTCTCACTATAAAGGCAAATAGAATCAATTTTTTCAACTGTATTGAGGTATAATTGAAAAACAAAAATTGTATATATTCAAGGTAAACAACATAATGTTTTGATGTATGTGTACATTGTGAAATGATTTCCATACTCAAGCTATTTAGCATACACATAACCTTACATAGTTACCTTTTGTGTGTGTATTGCAAATACTAAGATCTACTCTCTTAGTATACAATAGATTATTATTGACTATAGGCACTATGCTGAGCATTAGGTCTCTAGAACTTATTTTATTTTATTTTATTTTACTTTATTTTGAGACAGAGTCTAGCTCTGTCACCCAGACTGGAGTGCAATAGCATGATCTTGGCTCATTGCAACCTCTGCCTCCCAGGTTCAAGAGATCCTTGTGCCTCAGCCTCCTAAGTAGCTGGAACTACAGGTGTGTGCCACTACATCCAGCTAATTTTTTGTATCTTTTTAGTAGAGACAGGGTTTTACCATGTTGGCTAGGATGGTCTTGAACTCCTAAAAAATTAGTGAAGCAATGGTGTTGAGAAAGAACTATTGGGAGTGAGGGGAGAGAGATGTTTAGCAGATAAAGACCAGAGGGAAAAGGAAAAACTATGAATACTGCCACGTTTGTGTTTTTTGCCTCATCTATGTAAAATGAGACAGCTTTTTTTAAGTATGTGACATTTCTTTGAAGAAGATTAAGTGTTGCACTTTCCTTGGTGTGTTCGTAGTGTGAGGGAACCAGTGTAGTGGTATTGCTGGCTGTTTGGGTGGATAGAGAAAAAAAACTTATGTATGGCCTGATGTGTTGCTATTTCTGGCATGTGGCTAGAATATACCTACATAAGCCAGTGTGATGTTCCTACCTTCGAGCTGGACACTGCCCAGAAGAGAAAGAGTGAATTCAAAGGGCAGGGGGAGGGCAGACAGTTGACCTAAAAGCAGACATTGAGCTTATTGGCATATGCTGAACATGTGGATGAAGCTGGCCTGAAGGTACTTGGGTCAGTGTGGATTTTCCCTATTCCAATTAAGTTTTAGGCATCGTTTTTAAACAGGGCTTCTGGGATTGGCCATTTTAACAGAACTGATTTGTCAGTGTGTTCAAAAAGTTGGGCCAACTTTTGTCCTTGAGTTGATTAAACTCTCCAGCTGTTTTGGTCCAGCTGCCAATGCCTCAAATCATATTGCACAGGCCCAGTGCATTCTGGCAGGATGGAAAGGGCCTTGGGACCACAGGCCAGCAGAAGGCATTTGCCCCCCATGGCCCCTGAAGCTCCACTGGCCCAAGTGGAGGGTTCAGAGTTGTTCTTTCTGACACAGATGCAACAGCAATACTTCAAACTCCAGACACTGTCAACTTCTGTTGCACTGGAGGGCTATTAGGTTGCAAATGGAAAAGAAGTTGGTTAATGAGTACAAAAATACCGTTAGAAGGAATAGAACAATAGGGAAATTATAGTTAACAATAATTTATTGTATATTTCAAAATAGCTGGAAGAATTAGAATATTGCCAACACAAAGAAAAGTATTTGGGGTAGATGGATATCCTAGTCACCCTGACTTGATCATTATACATTGTATAGAGGTATCAAAATACCACATGTATCCCCAAAATATGTACAGCTATGACATATCGATTAAAAATGCAAAATAAAATAAAATTTCCCAGAGAAAAACATTCTTTGAAATAAGTGGGTCATCAATTGCAACTATTTTGAAGACTATTGCAACTATTTTAAAAGAATGTGTTTTTGAAATTGGATTTTTTTACTCATCAGAGGGTAGTTTTTTTGTTTTTTGTTTTTTGTTTTTCTTAACTTAAATTGTCTGAGTAATTTCCTCTGCTTTATCAGTTTGCCAACAAAGGCCAAGGCTACTAAGTCTTCCAAAAGTGACTGCTCCTAAAGTATTATGTTTCATGTGACCTGAACATCTCTTTTGCCCTTCCTGGAGGCAATGTGATGTAATAAAAAGCACATGGATTTTGGAAGCAGACAGGCTCTGGGACTGGCCTGCCTCTGTCTCTTTCTAGAAGTGATCTAGGGCAAATTATTTAATCTCTCTGTTCCTTAGCTACTTCTATAAAATGGGAAAATAATATCTATCCCATGATGTCACTGTGAGGATTAAATGACATAATAAAGATGAAAGTGCTTAGTGCCTTGTAAATATTAAATGCTCAAAGATAGTTCTCATAATTTGTTTGTTTGTTTGTCTCTTCTGTGTTATGTGGCCCTGGGCAAGATGTCAAAGTTAAATCACATTCCATTAAGGGGACATGTAGGCCAATTGGCTGATCTGTAAAATTATCTTTTGTATAAAAGAGCAAATATTTCCATTGCAAGCAACTTTCGTGTGTGTTGTAGGTGTGTTAGGTTTGGCTTGTGTTTTTAAGTGGGAGTTCAGTAGACACCTTGAGTTCTGCAGCCCAATCAAGATGCTTAGGCCACTCCTTGCTCGATACGTGTGCTGGCAGGTCAATGGCATGCAGTTCCAATTCTGTAAGGCAGTTCTTCAGACTGTGACAGCGGAAAGTGCAGGGTGCCCCCAGCTAGTGGTCTATAGGCAGCTGCTATTGAAGCACTCAGCACCTTACTCTGCAGTGTGCATTTAGAAAGGGATTATTTCACTGCATCACAAAAAAACCTTGAAAATATGTTCTCTCCCCTGAGCCTCAAACACATTCCTTCCAGAAAATCAAGAGACCTGAAATGTTCCTCTTCTACCCCTGGTTCAGACTAGCCCTGGTGGATCTAAAAATATACTTTGAGCTCATTTTGACCATCTAAAGGCACTTTGCAGTGCCTTTCTCTGCCGTGCCTTCGTAAAATGGTCCTCAGCCAGTTAGCAAGCCTCGCAGCAGCCCTTAATTAGTTGTAGCTGACACTAGTCAGGATTGCCATGGCATTATTGGGCTGCAGAGAGAGGACACATGCCACCAGAGCTTTTGGGCTTCCACACCAGCTTCCTAACTGATTCTAACAGGTCCCTTGAGTGAGGTCTGGCCCACCAGGCAGACCCAGGGGCGGGTGCTTTTATAAGGGGGGGGATCCATCTTTCTTGATTCCACACTCTGGAGGGCGAGCCGTTGCCCTCTCTGTTAAACTCCTTTGCCATGTTTCTAGAATTCATTTGGTTCTCTCTCATCTCTGGACTTTTACACAGGTTCTAACCTCTTCCTGAAATACTTTCCCTAAATCTCTCCTCCATATCCCTTCTTTTCTTCCTCTAGTGAAATCCCATTTGTCCTTTCAGTCTTAGCTTAGACATGTTGCCTCCTCTAGGAAGCCTTCCCTCTCCCCTCTGCACCAGCAGGTGAGTGTTGGGGGATCTTCCTCTGGGCCCCAGGACATGCCGAGCTTCTCCTTTCAGGGTGCTCACCCTGGTATGCAATAACTGCACGACCACCTATCTGCATACCCCACTAGAGGATGAGGTCTGGGCAACCAGGACCCGTCTTTACTCTTTGCCATGGCATCCTCAGAACGTGAGCTCAGCGCCGTCCTCATACAAGTGCTCATTGACATGGGCAAGGTTTTATTTGCTCTGTACAGATGTTCCCAATTATTTTTGGTCTCTTCCATCGCAAAAGCTGGACCCTTGAAAATGAACTGATGTCTTAAAAGAAAGAAAAAAAAAAAGAAAAATGAAAACAAAAGACACTGCAGTAAAAGTTCCAGCCTACTCTGCTTCTCAGTAGTTTTAGGCAAGTAAATGAACATCCCTAGACCCCAGATGCCTTGTTTGTTAAAAGGGAATAGTAATACCTTGAAACTGTAAAGATGGGAAGCTCTTTTGAGTTTCTTTCTGAGAGATCTGGGATTTGATTTCCTGAACCTGTATCATTGTCAGAGGGAAGGAAGAGGAATTTTTCAGAAGAAATCTAAGGAAGGGGAACAATCTCAGCCTGGTTCTTTGGTGTCCTGCTGTCCTGGTGTTTCTGATGCAGTTAACATGTGAAGAATAACAATTACATTACAAATTTTACGATCTGTTTTCTTTAAGCAGGTGACAGTCTCAAATCAAATTCATGTCTTTTAGACTCGGACATCACTCCTATTGGCAAGTAGTTTGGGATTAGGGGAAAATAGGCTGGGATTAAAAAGACAAAAGGCATCTCAGACCCCAAGAAGTTTCTGGCGTGTGATATTTTGGACGATGTTAAGGTAAACAGATCAGGGATCTGTGGATTGCATTCCTTATGAATTATGGAGATTTTGAAATTAAAGGGGAAAGTTCTCTGGGCAAAATGTGTTTTGCTTTTGGTTGAACCAAAACCGTACAAAGAGACCTAAAAAATGGTTAATTTGAAAGAAGCTGCTTTTCCCTCCTGCCCCTATTTAAACTTCTTTGTCTTTTTAAAATTTTGTGGGAAAAGTATGAGTTTTGAAATGAAAGAGACCGAGATTCAAACAATCTGAACGAAATAAGCCATTGGTCTAGTTGCTTAATGATTGTAAACCTGGGTGTGTTCATTTTCAAAAAGACCATGACAAACTTTACCTGGCGGGTAAATTTGCAAGAAGTAAGTAAGTTGATATTAATAGTACCTAGCCAGTCCAGTGCCTGGAGTATGTAGTAGCTGCTTGGTGTTATAACATTTTTGCTAAGAAGTATTTCTTTTGTAACACACACACACACACACACACACACACACACTGCTTGTTTCAAAAACATACTAATTTCAAATCAGATTATATTCTAGGAGCACAGATGGTCTCTCAGTAAGCTTCTTACCCCTACTTACCTTCTCTAAAGGACATTCTCAGTATTTTTGCTGGAGTTTGCCTTAAGAAGTATCAGTTACCAGTAAACATAACTTATTTGTTCACAAGGAAACGAACCTTAGAAACTAACTGCCTCAAAACAAAATGTCTGGGGAAATCCAGTGAAAACAACTCGCAAAATCAAAGGAAAATCTAGGGAGCCAAATGTCAGCAAGGACTAAAAGCAAATCAGCTCTAACTTTGCTAGGACCAGCAACTACCTGTCAGTCGGGAGAAGTATGTGATTCATAGCCCAAAAAGCTTAAAAACGTTGCTGTGGATTAGCGTTTCACTGTTTACGATCACATCTTAATACCCTGACTGAGTTATTTCAAGGACACGATTATCCTCCCACCGGCTGGGAATAGCCCTCACTTTTTTGCTTTAAAGTGTGATGGTCCTAATATTCGGGGGTGGAAACTGCTAGAGGAAATGCCGGTTTATTAAATTTTAATATTCTGTGCTTGGGGCTCACTTGCCTACTATTGAATTATTAAGCATATGCAAACTCTAAACACTGTTTAAAAATGATACTTTTTCCTAGTTACAGGTCTGGAAGATAAATTTGTTTTATTTTAAATACTATTGACTATAAATTTGGCATGGATTGCCTGGGTCAAAAGACTAGATGGGCTTTTAAAAATTATTTTTGAGTAGATGAAGGACATAGTCAAATCAGCAATTGGATGAATTTAGAGAAGAAAAATCAGCAAATACAAAAACTTTTAGTAGACTGAGTAAGTATAATGTCACTTGAAGGGCAGCCTTTGATTTCTGGCCTATGTTATCCCTGTTAGCACCTGTCTCTGGTATTTGTGGGCTGCCTGGGTGCTCTGATGCTCAGACTCTGGAATGGTTTCCAAGGAGATGTTATAACAAATTCTGTCAACGTTGCATGGGAGTTAGGCTTCTTAGTAAGCAATGGTGAATCACCTCCTCTCTAAGCTGGGTTGATGCCTTAGCTTAGAGGAAAATGGCTTATTATAGCAAAACTGAATTCATCAAAAATTGAGCAGGCTCTGTGTCTGAGCCATATCTGACTGACGGCCTTTGGTAACATGAGGACAGTCAACATGTCAGCCGACAGTCACCATGTCAGAGGCCAGGTCCTCCCTGGGCACCATCAGGGCCCTTAGAGGTTGCTGGGAGTGTTAGTGCCACAGCCTGTGTTCCTGGAGTGGAACCATCTTTGTACACAGCTTTAGGTCTCTTTAGCCCCTCTACTTCCTGTCCGTGACAAGGCAACCACTTCCAGGCAAGTTTCAACCAGCTTTGTGGAGGTGCCACCTGACATCAACTACTTCCAGCCCTCTCATGCTTGCTACCTGCCCCGGAGCCTCTCTGGAATTGCAGGGACACAGGGGACCAGAGTTGATAGGCAATTGCTACTCCCTTTCATTTCTTGGGTAATTGTAGACCCCTCAGATAGTCTCATGGGATGGAGCATAATGGTGGCCAATTCAACATCCATCCTTCTTTTTATTTTCCTCCTTCCCTGTTTAGCTTCCTTGTCCCTTCCTCTTGCTCCCTGAAATTACCTTCACCTTCTAATTCAACTCCCTGCACACACGCCTCTGCCACGGTCTGCTTTGGGGAGAACCCAGTCTCAGACAACTTCTTAGGACTGTCATCCAAAATAAGCCTACCTTTTCTTGTTAAGGTCCCTAAGTAGGGTCATATTTTCTTTCATAAGACTTAAGTTTCAAGCAAAGATTAGAATTATTCTGTTTTCTCACAAGATAATAAAACATTTGCATGTGCACCCAAAATCATATCACTTTCCTATAAATGGCACTTTATGATTTCAGAGCTTGACTGTTTTCTTAAGCACTTAAAGTTGAGTTCTTATTGCCTGTAACCTCAGCACAACCTTTCCCTGGAATCTATAGCCCACTTGGCAGACAGCCTGGACAGATGAGTTGGCTGAGCAACCTCATGAATAAGGTGATAGAACTGAAAGTAAGGCAGCAATGACTAGCTTCTCATTACAAAAACATTGTGATTTGGAAGTTTGAGCAGGGAGGAAGAAGTGGTTTGTGGCTAGGATGAGGAAGAGGATCTTGTTAAAGAGATTATGGCCCCATGTAATACTAGATTGCACTCTTGGTATGTTTTGTTTGAAGACTCGCTGTCATTTACATTCCATGCTCCCGTAATATACCCACTAATTGTGTGCACTATGCTATGCCCTGTAGGGTAGACAAATAATAAATGTTTTCTGTCATTAGAGGACTTGCAGCTGAGTTGGGGAAAAGATAATTAGGGAACAATATTTGACAGTAAATAGAACCAAGGTAGAGAAAGGAGAGTTCTATATGAATTAATATTAAGAACACAATGAACAGGGATAGGATTTTGCCCAGAAAGACCTTGAAGAAGACACATGCATTAAGTTAGGAAATAGCTAGTTTGGGATGGTAGAAAAGTTTTGGTTATCCCAGACAGTGGTAAGAACATGAACAAAGTTATAAAAAAATTATTCATTTGGTCATTTGCATCCACTTTGTGCTAAGTGTCATATCTTGTACTGGGAATATAATAATGAGTAAGACACATTGGAATCCACCTCACTGAGCTTGTAGCCTACAGCTAGGGCACTTGTAAATGAGCTTTGTCTGCACTGAGCCAACTGCCCTGGATCAAGTGCTATTCCGAGAAGCCCCTTGAAAGACAAAAAAAATTAATAATTTTATGAGAAAAAAATGTGTTTAGATTTTTATTTCTGAAGTGTAAAACATTTGTATCATAGATGTCACTTTTATCATTATTTTAACAGTTCAAATTGTATAATATATGTTTCTTTCTCTGGGGAGCTGAGAGGTTTAATTAGCAGACAGCTGTCTCTTTGATCAATAAGTTTATATTTTATATATATATATATATATATATATATTTCTTTTTCTTTCCAGAAAAATAAATGAGGACAACATTCTATGTTGATATCCAGAACTTCTTATTTATTGCTTTCCTAATCAGAGTCATGGCAGACACATATTTCTAGATACTAAGAAATAGACCATTTTCTACAAGAGTCGGGCTTTAGGCTTTAGATAAATATCAATTTAGAAGATTCTCAAGCTAACTTATGCTCAGATTCTCTCTGATTACTATAATTTGCCAATTTTTTCTTTAAAATTGGAGATAAAAGGAAGTAATCAGTTATGAAGTGACAAAGAGTACTTAAGGCTATCATAGGAACTAAGCCTATTTCTTTTGTTTGTTTGTCTTCTAAGCCTATTTCTTATCGTATATCAAACTAGACTTTGGACAAATACCTGGGGAATAAAGGAGTGTCATTGGAAACAGTGTCCAAGCACTACCTCTTCTCAGTTGAGTAGGAAATCCACCCTTGCCTCCTTAAATGCCTGCATTGCTATATGTTTCAAAGATAGGAGACAATCACAGAACTGACCTGGTAGCAGTTGTTTTATGGTGATGAATATTGTTTCTTTTTGAAGAGCAGAGAGAAATTTGAGGATTGTGGCTCCCTGACTCCTGAGTGCATGATGCAGAGAGCTGTCTGTGCGGAAAGAAAATTGATTTAAAAGCAGTTGGTGGCTTACCTAACACAAATTTGATGAGTAAAAAGAAAAGAAGCTCTGACAATGTCAAGGTAGATTTTAAAATGTTGACAGCATGAAGGCCTTGGAGAAACTTCCTTTTGATTTGATGGGCCTGGCACTGCATCTGTTGTCTGTTCGCTAGCCTCATTCTCTGGTTTGCAACCTGGAATTTTCATTGCATGGACTGCAGTGATAGTCATTAGCCATGCATGATTCCTCAACACCATTGCTAGTTAATATCAGCTTTGACAAATGTTTTAAAAAGTGAAATCTCTTGCTTGTTTCACAATGTTTTTCCTCATTCCCTCAAAGAAACGAAGGGGAGGTGGTAAGGCAGGATTGGTTGGCTTGGGGCAAAAGAAGCTTTATGTGGAGAGTTGGAAAGAGCAAGTCTGCAAGTATGGCCTTCACCCCTGGTTCTGAGGCGCTTGGACTCATAGGTCTTGTCACGCAATCTTTCCTTTCCTTGGGGGGGTTTCTAGAATCTTGGAATAAGTAGCATCAACCTATTAGCCCTCAAAAAATTTCTAGAATGAGGCTCTCTTGACATCATACCAAGAGTTACTTTGGTTCCCTATATTTCTACTTAGTGCTCAACATCAAAATATAGAAATCCAAAGAATTTTGACTTGGACTATGGAATTATACTCAAACCATGAAAGGAGACTATATTTGCCTCTACAATGAACAGGTAGGTATGTAGGATGTTCCTGGATGGCAAGTAGATAGTCCAAAAACCAATACAAATTAACAAAGCTTTACAGCCTATAACTTCCTTTCCTAAAATGTTACCTGTGTCACAAAAAGTCACAAAAACCTGAGAAGTTGATACTGACATCCATTCTATAAATAATGGAGTCTGTTCCAGTTGGACCACTTATTAGTGAATGAGCCAAGCTGAGACTTCTATCTATTCTACCCCAGGATTCTGTTCACTATGGCGTGCAACCCCCTTGAGTAAGTAAATTACTTTGAATGCAACTGAGATAACTTAGCTAAGTATCTTTATTGTACCTGAGCAGTGAGAAATTTTTACTGATAAGAAGTATCTCTTGAAAAATCAGGTGAATAAAGGTGTGAAAACAATTCTGCCAAGGTAGAAATTGGATTTCAATGGTGGTGTTCAAGATGATCATTTCATTCACTACTGCAAATGATAGAGCATGAAGCAAAGAGCCAGGAAAAGGGTTCTCCATCATTACTGTTTGCTTGGGCTGTAGGAATATCTGCCAATTGTAAATTTAACTTAGTGGGATTCCTTTTTCTTTTCAAAACGAAAACTTCTCTTTGAGGACAAAATAAGATTTTTAACTGAGAGTAAATTGATTTCCCCAGAAGTCTAGCTATTTGGTTACATCAGTTAGGAGCTGGTAAAGCACCAAGGTAAATGAAACATAATTTGCAAAAGCCAACCATGGGGCTTCCCATAATTCCCAGTGTCATGCTGTTGTCCCACTTTATTTATGGCTCCCCTCTCTGCACACAGCCCTTGGCTGGTGCTTAAACACATTCTGTCATATAAGCTTCATAGTAATCCTACCAGAGAGGTTAGATGATGTGCCTGTGGCTAGATAGCTAGTAAGTCTGGGAGCTAGGATTGACACTGGGGGCCGTGTTGCTACAAGCCCTCAGTACCGGAGTTTTTAAACTTTGTCTTTTGGAGGTGCCTTGGGATGCTGGAGGTGCTATGAGCCATAGGTCAAGGCTATTGCCCTGTGCTTGTGCAGAGCATCCCCTATCTTTATCTTTCACATATGGTGGGGTTCCTGAAGTCTAGAGCTCACCAAATTTATAACACAACTCAGATACACAAGGAGAGTATAGTTTCTTTATTTGGTCTATAGCTGATCCTGATAAAGAGGCCTTATCTGATGACAAGCTGGGAAAAGAAAGTTAAGTAGCTATCCAGTGTAGTTTACATTTAGTTTACTCTAAACCTTTAAGGGTCCTTTTGTAAAAAGTGAGGTCTTTCAGAGGGCCACCTCACCCACACTTTCTGTCTTCAGAAGGCAGAAGACATAACCCAGAGGGCATATGAGGGAGGGATGTTTGCCTTTCCTGTTCTCTTCTGTCACGATGATCCTAGCCCGCCTGGGTACCAGGCACCCAGACGCTCAATGCTGAAGTAACTGGGGGTCTATCCTTTAGCTCCAGCAGGCTCCTGGCAAAGCTCACAGGCTGAATGGCCTCCTTCCCCTGTTACGACACTTACTCTTCTAAGCACCATCTGTGACTCATTTGTCACTAGTCCAAACAGCCAGCCCTGTGATCTTTATTGACTAAGAGATACCTTATTCCTTAGAAGCGGCCCCCCTATGGCTAAACCAGCTCCTTCTACTAAACTAGACAATAAGAATTTCCCTGCTGGTCTTAACAAATCTATCATCAACTCCGAAAAATTGTAAGCAGATTTAGTTACACATGAAATAGGAATGATTGCTTTTCCTCAATCAATACACCACTGATTTGACAGCATTTGTAATCAATGAGAATCAAAAATGCAGAATGTTAATCCTGGAAAGCCCTGTAAAGGCTGTTCACACCTCCTCCCCCATCTTAAAGAATGAGAAACCCGGAACCCAGAGAGATGAAGCAGTTGGCCTGTTCACAGTCCCAGTTTACGGTGGAGTTAGACCTTGGCCCATCCTCTGACTTTCAAGTCCTGTATTTCAGTGCCCACGCCCATCAATCATAAATCCGTATCAGTCAGAATGGTTGAGGGTCCTCAGTGCCTGGGCACCAAAACTACAGGCATGTTACACTTTTACCAAGTTAACCCATCAGAAAGAATAACTGTAATTGCTTTGGCACACACCAGTTTTCTACGAAATCCTTTGAGCTCAAGGAGGTCAAGCACATTTCTCTTCAAGTGATGTGCCCATAAGTCTCTTATGTATTTGAAAGATGTACAAGAGACCAAGGTTGAGAAGAAAATAGAAGTTGCACAAACCAACTCAGAAAACCTTTTTATTTTATCAACAGTTCTTTATCTCTACTCACTCTAGCTTCAAAATAATGCTATCTTGGGGGAAGCATAATAGAAAATTTTCAGCAGAAAATATATTCAGTAATGAGAAACAAGAAAAAGCTCCACAATGAATACTAATATGCTGCCTAAATATTTTATCTTCAATTTTCCATTCAGTGTGAACCATCCAAAATAAAATGTAAAAATGATGATTCTGGAGATGTGATACTATCCCTAAGGGGAGGATGGGGTGGGGATTTTCAAGAAGATATAAAATGGCTTTTAAAAACAGAAGAAAATGTGGTTGATTAGAAGTGCCCTTCCCCCTATACTGCAGACTACTGATGTGGGGTAGGACAGAGGGACTTTTTAGGAAGCTCACGTGGTTGTTTTAGTCTCCAGAAGCACACACTGGCCTGGCTTTGGAGACCATGTGATTCTTCAATGACTCCTGTTGCTTGCAAGGCCACAAAGTCAGAGATCTCCAATTTCAGGCCTCCCTCTGTCAGAATCTGTCTCCTCGCCCCCAATCTTACCCCACTGCCCCAGAGTATAGGCAACTCCTCATTTCTTCTGGGCTGGGTCATGGCCTCTTCAGGCAGCCTCTGGGGAAGCTTTGGTAGTAACTTGGTCCTGTGATAGACAGGTGTGAGAGTTTCTCATCAGGGACTGTTCTAGGCTGGGTTGTGTCTCTCTAAGTTTTATATACTGAAGTACTAACTCCTAGTACCTCAGAATGTGGCCTTATTTGGAAATAAAGATGTGATTAGATGTGACTGTAGATGTGATTATTGAAGATGAGGTCATACTGGAGAAGAATGAGTCTCTAATCCAACATCACCAGGGTCCGCATAAAAAGGGGAAATTGGGACACAGATATGCATAGAGGAAAGACAGTATAAAGAGACATGGTGAGAACAACATCTCCAGGCCAAGGAATGCCTGCAGCTACCAGAAGCTAGGGGAGAGGCTTAGAACAGATTCTCTCTCACAGCCGTGAGATGGAACCAACCCTGCCTACATTTCGATCTTGGACTTCTAGCCTCCAGAACCAGGAGACGATAAATTTCTGCTGTGCAAACCATCTAGGTTGTGTTACATTGTTAGTTTGTTAAGAAATGAATGCAGGGAACTTCTCTCCTATTCCAATCCCATAGAATCCCTTTCCGAGTCTTCCTCCACTATTGCCTAAATCTTCCCCTTCTAAAACTGGGCTGTCCTTAAAGGACCATATTTGTACTTAGCTCAGGCCTCATCTCTCTCC
The DNA here is from genome assembly GCF_000951035.1 of Colobus angolensis palliatus. Classification (NCBI taxonomy): domain Eukaryota; kingdom Metazoa; phylum Chordata; class Mammalia; order Primates; family Cercopithecidae; genus Colobus; species Colobus angolensis. The sequence continues at coordinate 17,318,343 of NW_012120709.1, read as the reverse complement.
TAAGGTGATCCGCATAGAAATTTTATATGTGGTTGTGAAATATGGAGTCTTGTCCCCTGTTTTGGAAGCAATAAAACATGGAGGTCAAAAGCATAGGCTTGACAGTCAGAAAGCACAGTGTTTAATAGTTTCCTGGCTGTTCGAGTTTGAGAAGTTAAAGAAGCAAGAACTCATCTGTTAAATGGGGCACAAATGCTCCTCAATTTGTATGATTAGATGAGATTGTAAAAGGAAGGCACTTAGCACAATTCCTGACACATAAGCACCTCCATTAATGAGAACTATTAAAAATAGTACCTATTAGGGGGAGCTTCAGGCATGGAGAAACAGGGGTGGGGGCGTGTGCATGGAGTCTTTTCAGCTCTCTGAAATTAGACTAGACAGCTGCCTACTCGGTTATGTAACTCTTGAGTCACATTTATAGTCTCCATTAAGCCGAATAACCACATGACCCCTGTATGTCTTAGAGAATCTAAGAAAATACGGATTTTAACATGAAAATAAAAGGGTTTACTGAGCCACAAGATGCAAGTGATATCCAGAACCAAGTAATGCTGTCCCCTGCTGCTTCTAGCAGGGCGAGAGCAGTCAGCACATACAGGTCAGGTACCTAGAGTCAGTCAAACCCAACCCTGAGGTGAGAAAGCACAGCCCCCCTTCTGTTCACCTGCATGATCATGTGCCACTGTCTTAGTCTCTCTGAGCTTTCAGTCCCTTCCTGTAAGGGGTCATGGAGGATAGTGTGGTTGTTCACAAATATCTCCTGCTCTTCTCAGAGGATGTTACAATCCCAGACCCCAATCATATTACAGTTGTCCCTATGACTTGCTTTGACCAGTGAAAAAGGAGGGAACATGATGGTTGTGCCCTCAGGCCTCTTCTTATCTCTGTTATCATGGAAGCACCTGTCAAGATGGCACCATTATTAGCCTGGTCCTGAGTGTATACAATAAGTAAGTCACTGACGTGAACTATGACCACAAGCAATAAACCAACTTTGCTGCTTTAAGACCCTGAGATATTAGAGTTGTTTGTTTCCACAGCACGATCTAGCTCATTTGGATTGATATGGGTAGGAAGTCAGACATATGCTTCATGGGGCTCTGGGAAAAGGCTTTTCAAATATGAAGTGCCTTACAATTATAGGCCAATACTTGAGAGAAAAAGAAATTTTAATTCCCATGAATTATCCCCTACTCCTACAAAAAATTATGATTAATAATTAAATATTAGTTGAGGAAAAAACAAACAAAAAATCCCCACTGATCAGGCAAACTCCTTTCTCTCAAAGTAGACAGGGGAAAAAAGGAGATATGAAGCAGAATTATTCACAACAGCCTTAAAAAGAAGCACCTTGGAAGCTTGCTTAAATCAGGCCGTCCTCCCACTGACTGTCTCAAGTCTCTTACCTTCTGATTTTTGCCTTTTTGTGCATACTTCAAATGTCTAAAAGAGCCACTTGAAAATTGTATTTTTCTTTTTATTTGAGAGGAAACCCATCAAATATGCACATAAAGTCATAATGTTCCAGGTCATAGAAAGAAAGAAAAAGACAGAAATCAATTATTTAGAAGGCACTCATTTGTTTCCTGTAAAGCTTGTAATATGCATTATATATTGTACAGAGAGAGCAACAAGGGCTTTCTTATTCACATGACAAATTCACCAATGACCCTAGAGGAAATTTCCGTTTTGTTGTCCTCAATGTAGAAAGTCTTAGCATAGGTCATCAAAGAAAAGAAAGAAGATAATGCCCAAAACACAGTTGACATAGTATTTCACTTTCATATTTATATTTGAATAGGTGAATGACAAAAATTCTGCTAATTTTCTTCAATCAGATTAATTAAATCACACAGAAGACTTTACCCAGAGGTATCCAACCAACATCCTCATTCCACTCCTTGTTTGGTTACTTCCTGCTCCATTGCAAATGAACAACATTAACTCAGTGATTATCATTTTTCTTAAAGTCCCTGAGAAAACAGAATTGCCTTTTCTCTTTTGAAAAATTCCTTCTATTTGGTTTGCACCTTTCTGGGACCAAGATATTTGTTTTAAAATAGAGGCAACCTCAAGCCTCCTTTCCTTCCAATTCTTCCTGAGCTATACAGTGAAATTGAAAAGAAATAAATGGTAATAATGTTAGCCAAGGAGGCTGCCATTACAGGGAAATTGGAACAAGAGAGATCTGGGGTGAAAAGGCTGAAGAAAGTGCAGCTTAGAGCTGATCTGTTTTAGGACATCAGTCAGACCTGGCCAAAGCATCTGGAAATGTGCTACTTCTGGAATGAATAAGCCAGGACTTGTGGGGAGGTATGGGAATTTATTGATTTGAGTCCTTGGGCCACCATCATTTTTCTTAAATTACTTTTTTGAGGTATTGACCTTCTTGACTCAGACATGAAAGATGTCTCTTCTCATTTAAGTCAGAATGTAAAATTGGGAATTGGTCCCACATCTTGCATCTAGGAAAAGAACACTTGAATACAGAAAAACAACTGACAAGAGCTCCTTCTCCTCTTGGAGATCTTCTGTAAGAGGCCATCATAATGCTTCTCTTGACCAGTCTCCACAAAGTGCACCTAAAGAACTTGAACAAGAAGACCAAAAAAGGCACCATCTCAAAAGAATGAGAAGACAAGCTACAGACTGGGAGAAAATATTTGCAAAAGACCTATGTCATAAAATACTGTCCTCCAAAATATACAAAGAACTCTTACAACTCAACAACTTAAAAAAAACAAAACCAAAAACAAAACAATTTAAACATGGGCAAAAGATCTGAACAGACACTTCATCAAAGGAGATATAGATGGTAAATAAGGATATGAAAAGATGCACAACATTATGTCATTAGGGAATTGCAAATTAATAAAACAATATTACTACACATCTATAAGAATGGCCTGAATCCAAAACACTGACAACACCAAATGTTGGCAAAAATGTGGAGCAACAGGAACTCTCATTCATTGCTAGTAGGAATGCAAAATGGTACAGCCACTGTGGAAGATGGTTGGGCAATTTCTTACAAAACTATTATAACACTCTTACCATACAAATCCAGGAGTCATGCTCCTTGATATTTAACCAAATGACTTGAAAACTTATGTCCACACAAAAACCTGCACATGTATGTTTATAGCAATTTTATTCATAATTACCCAAAACTGAAATTGACCAAGATTTCATTCAGTAGGTGAATCGATAAACTGTTACATCCAGACAATGGAATATTATTCAGTGCTAAAAAGAAATGAGCTATCAAGCCATGAAAAGTCATGGAGGAAATTTAAATGCATATTACTAAGTGAAAGAAGCCAATCTGAAAGGTCACATATTGTATGATTTCAACTATATGACATTCTGGAAAGGCAAAACTATAGAAATATTAAAAATGCTAGCAATTGTCAGGAGTTAGGGGGAAGGAAGGGATAAAGAGGTGAAGCACAATTGATTTTTAAGCCAGTGGAAACACTCAGAAAGATATTATTATGGTGGATACATGTCATTACACATTTGCCCAAGCCCATAGAGTGTTTAACACCAAGAGTGAATCCTAATGTAAACTATGGATTTGGGTAGTGAATCCTAATACAAACTATGGACTTGGGTAATCATGAGTGTCAATGTAGGCTCATCAGTTGTAACAAATATACCACTGTTGATAATTGGGGAGGCTTTGCATGTATGTGAGTGGGGGGTATAGGGGAACTCTCTGTACCTTTCTCTCAATTTTCCTATGAACCTTAAACTGCTCTAAAAAAATTAAGTCTTTTAAAAAAAGAATGTACACATACACACACACACACACACACACACACACACATATAAAATAAGTAGGTCAGGGAGTAGTTTGATTCCATAGACCTTTGGGGAGTTGATTCAGATCTGACACACATGAGCTAGAATGAATTGGTTAAGGTGCCATCTTGGATTACGAGCTGCCTTTGAGAAATCTTTGTGTCTAAAAATTAGGTTCTCTAACCTTCAACTATTCTCTACCATTAGCTTCGTACATTTCAAAACATACTAGCAAATCAACCCAAGAATTGTTTTTTGGCTTTTTAAAGAAATATGAAATATTTAAGTGCCCACAATGGGGTAGGTGTTGTGTGAAGCCACAGTAATACTGTTTCATTGACACATATTGCTTTTTTACATTTTAAGATAAAAATTTGTATTTCTCTTAAAATAGATGTCCATCTTATACTTTGAAGTATTTTTTCTTCCTTGGTAATATATAAAATGATTCACCTTATAATCAGCATCTTAGATCTTACAAAATATGATAATGTGGGAAACAAAAGAAAATGTGGATCTTCAGCCCAGTAGGGAGACAGAATTAAATGAACCATCATGCAAATGAAATTATAACTGTGATTAGTGCTTTGAAAGGATGGCACATGGCGCTGTGAAAGACATCTGGGGAACTAGGAAAGACTTCATGGAGAAAGTGTCAATAGCCTGAGAACTAACAATACAGGAAGAATAAGAGTTACCTCAGTAAAGGGTAAGAGGATGAGTACTCCAGGTGGAGGAGACTACAGGTCCAGTGGCTTCGGAGCAGGGAAGAATTTGAGGTGTAGAAAGATCAGTGTGAAGGACGGCCAGAGCAAGGGAAGAGTGTGATGTGAGATGAGTCTGGGAAGGTAAAAAAGTTCCTTTGAGGCACCCACATGGAAATGCCAAGTATGTAGTGGACTATTTGGGTCAGGAGCTCACAGGAAGTTTCTGGGATGGAGGTAAAAACTGTCAAGTCATCTGGATCAAGATAGTAATTAAACCCCCGAGTGAGAATAGCTTAACTAAAGGATGTGATTCTCAACTTTGGCTGAATTCTAGAATATTCTGGGAGCCTTTTGGAAATCCCAATGACAGCCATTCCATTATGTATACATATTCAAAACAACATCTTATACACAACATATACAATTTTTGTCAATTTGAAAAATAAGTAAAATTTAGAGAGATAATTTTATTGAGAAAAAAACCTAATAATCAGCCTCCCCACGAAACCAATTAGTAAAAAATCTCTAGGGATAGGAATTAATATTTTTAAGGGTCCTAGATGATTCACCAGGTGCAGCTATATTTGAGTACCACTGGCCTAGAGAGATAATACAGAGTAGAAAACAACGAGACACTAGAAGGAAGAATTGGGAACTCTAATACCCAATGGCCTGATGGAGGAGGAGAAACTTGGAAAGGAACCAAAGACGAAATGGCCAGAGAGATCAGTGAGAAATTAGGAGAATGCAGGGTTACAGAAGTCAAGAGGAAAATGAAAAAGTTGTCACCAGTGCAACTTAGAGTGATGCTAAAAAAAAAGGTTTGCCTGAGGCCAACTCTGTGTCAAGTATTGCATTGACTACAGAAAATAAAAAATAAAAAAGTGAATTAGATGGAGAATTTGAAATTCCTTCTTACCCTGCTCTTACCAATACACTCATGATCTAGATAGAAGACTAATGACTAGTAAGTAATTTTTAATGATTAAAGAGTTAAATCACTGCACACATAGTCAAAATGCAAAATTTGTTGTTTCAATGGCATTCTTGCAGTATAAGCTTGGCTTTGGTAGCTTTTTAAGACACAGTAGTTTTTTGAGCATAAGATGACTTCTAAGGGAAGTACTACAAGCACCAAAAGCCTTCATTATTGATGCCTACTGGAAAAAAAGGCAATAATTTTATGCTTCTTTAAAAAAATTAGATGAAAAAGTACTTATTATTTAAATTACAAAATCTGCTGATTTAGGAGTATCCTTAAAGGTAATCTTTTCCAACCTCCAATCTAAAGCTTGAGGCTCCTCTGGTTTGAAGACAGAGGAGCTGTCATCAGCTGATTGGGGGCTGATGAAGGGAGGCTGGGGGCAGAGGTGTGGGGACCTCAAAGAGGAAAGGTAAACTTGGAGAGTATGCTCCTAGTGCACAGACCCCTCCCACCCCATGCACACAAATACACACAGAGCTCCCATTCTTTTTTCTTTTTTAGCCCAATTAGGACAGGAATCAATAGAAAATGAGTAAAATGCAGACAAATACATGCATTTTCCTGTATTGTACTTGAGTGCTTTGCATATAATATTTATACATGAATAAAACAGTAATCTGAATGACCTTCTCTGCCAGGTGATAAGTGGACTTCTAGCATGTTAATACAATATATATATAAACTTCTTCATGCCCTCTTATTGGCTAGGACAGTTCACACAATGAGCTTAATACTGTGTGTCATGTATCATGCTAGAGGACGCAAAGATAAATATAATGCCTGCCCTTGGAAGCTCATGGTCTACTAAAGCTGTAGAGACCAAATATTTGCAACACAGAGGCCAGAGCTACCCTAGATATCTGAGTGTGATTATGCTCCCCTGAAGGAATGAGGCGGGAATGACCCAACAATGTGGGTAACCACAGGTCCCATGCTGGCCACAGGAGCATAAAGTGTTAAGAACGGGGGAAGTGCAAAGATTAGTTAGGTGAGAGACCTATGTTGGTAAGCCAGAGAAGAGTCTAGATTGGCAATGACAAGGAGGGCCAGAGGTAGATGCCAGGAACTAGAGCATAGGCTGAAAAACCAACATCCAGAAAAATGAGACCTGGGCACTACAGTTAAATCAAAAAGCAGGAAAAATAATCTGGGTGAATACTTAAACCAGGAGGGCTTCTGCCCACTTGTGGCTTTCTGACCTTTCCCAGTGTTTGACACGTGCAGAATTGGCTCCAGATAAAATAGTAGAGTAGCCAGAAGAGAAGAGTATTGAGAAGTAAGAGCAAGTAAGGGATTCAGGGAAACTTCCTGGTGGACTTTGATGAAGCAGCTATCATAGAATTTTAGAAGGACTAGGGCTGTGCTCTTTAGGAAGATGACTCTAGGCATGGTTACCACTGCAAAAGCCTGATATGCTGTGTAGTGTGTGGTCTGCGAGGAAAGATGTTTCAAGGGTCTTTGACTCTGCAGCTAGGACCCAGTTATGAACTAAGCCACATGTATTCACTATACACTGTTGGCCATGAATACTCCAGATTGTGAATGCACATAATGAAGTTACACCAGTCTCCACCCTTGAGAGGGATAGAGGGCAGGAAAGTTCATTTGGGATAGAGTCTGGTTCTCCCTTATTTTTACTTTGTCCCTTAATAACTCAATAGTCTTTTTGATGAGCTGGATACACATATATCCGCAAAAAGAAACAGAAATTAGATTCTCTTAGATGCAGATGACGTGGCTGTATCATCACGAGATACCATTGTTTTAAATAGATTATTTAAACATTTAATTATCATTTAACATTTAATTATCAGCATTCAGAGAGGCTTTGGATCAACTATGCTAAAATGAAAGGTAGCACTTTAGGAAGATGCCTCACAGAATTACTAGTGGCACTGCTGTTTGCAGATGGGTGTTTCACATCTACTTCATCTTGAAGACTGTCCCAGGAAGCTAAATTTACCAAATGTAAATCTTCTGCGGATGCTTTCATCTAGGTTCATATTATTATAGCCATGCTTTATGGCAAAGAATTGTAGAGTCTCAATTTTCCATTTGTCCATGAATTGTAGCAGACTTAAAATTATCTTCTGAGTAAAACCTTGGCCCTGGCTGCAGGCACTTTCTCAGCAATCCTCATTCAAAATTGGAAATGGCCTTCTATTCAGACCCACAGTCTTTTATGATGCCTCAGTTTTTACAGAAAAGGGATGATTCTCTCTCATCGAGGATTCTCTCTCATCCCTGGCAACTGAGAACAGGGCCACCCCAGGCGCATGTCAGAGAGCTAATCTTGAACTTATTGTCAGGAAACCTTTCAAAATCACAGGTAAGAGACAGCATTTCTCTGGGGAAATAGTCGGCAAACCTCTTCCTCCAGATTCTGTGAAATCTAATCTTAACCTAAACCAAACAAGCTAAAAGAATGTGCTCCGGCACAGTGCCAGCAGGACCATTGCAAGAAATAGCTTTGAGGGAAGAACATGCTAGGCTTACTATAAAGTTGATATTGATCAGTATTTGATATTCATTATAGTGCAGTGTCTTCTGTAGGGAGATCCACCAAAGATTTCTCTCCTTAGGAATAATTGTGCATGTGTGTCATTGAAAAATTGTTTAATTGGAGAGTATAATTTACTGCAAAGTGCATAAAATAGAACAGTTTGACAAATGAGCAGCCTTGTGAAGGCCCTCCTATGTCAAGCAGCCCCTTCCCTTCTCCCTTCTCAATCTTCTCCCTGCCACCTGAAATTAAGCCTTACCTTAATTCATATTGCAATCACTTTCTTGCTTTTCATTATGTTTTCCTCAGCAATATAGTTTTTAAACTGTTTGTATTGTGTGTGTATATATATTAAATATACATATGGAATCACTATATATATCTATCCTTATCTGTTTATTTTGTTCAATATTAAGATCCATTTAGTATTCCTGAATGTAGCTGTAGTTTGTTCCTTTTCATTGCTGTATATTATTCCAGTGTACCAAAGTATCCTAATTTATCCATCCATTCTACATTTGGCAGATATTTGAGTAATTTCCTTTTAGGTGTTATTGGAAACAAGGATGCTCTTAACATTCTTGTGATGCACATGAAATAATTTATCTCGGATATGTACTTTATACTTTCTGGGAACTGAAATAAATATTTCTATAGGTACATTATATGTATATATTTACTTATTTATATTTTTAGGAAAAGCATATATTTCTAAAGGACTAGTATTCAGAATAGGCTTCTATTGTCCTTCTCTCCATCAGTGGATTGGTTTTACTCTTGTAAACAGTGATGGGTCCCTCTTTGCATTGGCTGCCAGAAAGGTAAAAGCCGCACATGTTGCCAGACTGTGCTCCATAGAGCATCACAGACATAGGGGCTGGGTGGATAGGGCGGCTCTGGACCTGCTGAAGAAAGAAGGTAGGGGTAGGGTGCTTCCCCCTCATCTTGTTCATCCAAGCAGAACAGCTTTTACTATTATGAAATATTATTGGCATACAGGCAAGTATAGAGGATAATAACAAACTTGTTTTCATCCAGTATACATATTAGTTTTCTGAATATGTATTTAAGAAAAGCTTCTATAGCTTTTACAAATGCAAACATCAGATCTAGCTCTCACAGAGAAAAAGTACAGAGGATCAGGGGACCTGACTTTGTTGATCTGGGTCTGGTGTGAGTCACTTCATCTTACTCTTCCTATTCCTTTTATTCCTTAGTGCTGTACGGCTCAAATGACTGGATGATGTGGTTATTCCAAGAAATTCAATGAAGAATCTTTAGTAAAATACTAAAAAACATTCACAATAACATAGAGGTAACTATCCGAGACTCCTATGGCATAGACTTTGGGGGTCTGCACCAATGCAGTTATAATGTAGAGATTATGTACAGTATTTAGGATTCTTTACATTATTATTTGACCCAGAGATTTTGCTCTTATATTTGGGGACATCTTGGTCTATAACATAGATACATTGTTTTCTGCTTAAATCTATGTCATTCAGATTAACTTTTAGGCAGTACTTAAGAGTATCGTCTTTGAAGTCAAATAAACTCAGTTCAAGTTAACCTGGGGAAACTTGCACAAGTCAGTCAACATCTCTGAGGCTCAAGTTCCTTGTTCATGAAAGAAGTTAATCATAATAGCTATTACGTTTGGTAGTCGTAAAGATTAAAGGAGACCCTGCAAGTAAAATGTTCAGCATAGCATATGGCACAGTAGCAAGTCAATAAATACTAGCTGGCATCAGATTACTCAGGTTCATAGCCTACTCTTGTCCATAGCTCCTGTCATCGCCTTGGATGACACTAATGTATATGATACATTATATGTAAATGATATGTATATATACATATCATATAATATCCATATCATATGTATATCATATCCATATCATGATATATTACATGTATATTATATACATATATATTACATGTATATTATATACATATCATGATACATATATCCATGTATATCACATACGTGTAATATATTATACACATGTATATAACATTGAACACCCTAACTTCCCAGATTCTTGATCTTTTCCTTTCTAGTAACATTCACCTCTTCTATACTTCAGCTACACAGCAACTCCCTGGACCTTGTTAGAAATGGCATCACCTCTGGAATATCCCACTTAAGAATCACCATTTGCCTTCCATTTTGTTTAAACAGCTATGTTAGTTTAGGAACACTGGCTCTACTGCAACAGACAAAACACAAAATCCCAGTGCAATATGAATTTACTTCTCACAATATAAATTTTATATTTCTCACAACATAAACGCATTTCTCAACCTCTTAAAATCTAAACTGGGTGCTCCTGATTAGTGGGCAGCTCTCATCCCAGCAGCAGTTCAAAGATGCAGGTTCTTTTTGTCTTGTGACTCTACCATCTTCAACATGTGGCTTCCAAGGGCCAAAGAAAGGAAAGGGCATAGAGAATTGCACATGGAAATTTTTATGGGCCAAGCCTAGAATTGGCACACAACACTTCTATCTGTAGTCCACTGGCCAGAACTCAGACACATGTTCACAACACAGGAAAAAGAAAGAATAAACAGGGTTTAGTGATTATCTAGCCGGTCTCTTCCACTCTATTATTCCATCTAATCTTCAATTTTCAGCCTTATTGAGATATCTGATCCTTTTATCCTTTTCTTTCCTTTCATCTGCTCTTTCCTGGTTCCTGTCCTCCTATTCCAGCCTATTCCTCGTGACGAAGCACCTGAACTACCCTCTTTCAATGCCATCAACTTCCATATTCCATTTTATTATACATATTTAGAAAAATACCAACCAAAAGTACTTAGAAAAGTACCACTTAGAAAAGTGGTTAGTGATAGACCAATCTAACCACTCTCATTTCAGCTCTTCTAACTACATTGCTGATTGCTTCCAGGAAAATATACACACACTGTAGATTGCTTCCACCAACACTCCATATTTTTCAGCAGCCAGCCACCTGATGTTGCTGAGTAATACTCCTGCATCTTTCTAATCAGTCCCCTTTTTCTTTTGCGACAGCAACTATATCAAATCTCTAATCTCACGGAACTGTTATCTGTTTATTTCCTTAAGTTTTAGTTTATAACTTCACTTTGAGTATTATAGGGAAAATAGAAGCCAGTATCCCTGGCCTACAGAGAACAGTCACTACAGTGCTTTTAAAAGATGCAAGTGATTCCCTAACCGATGTATTTCATAATGGCTTGGTGAAGGGAGTGTCTTCTGGACACTTCCCCCTCCCCAGGGACACACAGTTAGATGAATCTGTTGTAACACTGCTATCTTCCCAGGTCTTTAAATTCTTTTGCCATGATTGCAGGCACTTCTGGCAACTTATTTTCATTTAGCATGGCCTACTATTGTGTCCAGATTTTATGCAATCAAGCAAACAGGTAAAATCTATTGAGCCAACATATTGAATTCAGAATCTCAGGTTGGTTCATGCATGTTAATACATTTGTAAACAATTTCTTCAAATCTGTAGGTTGTCTCTTTATTAATTGTTTCTTTCGCTCTATAGAAGCTTTTTAGTTTCGTGCAATACTTTTCATCTATTTTTGCTTTTGTTACCTTTGCCTTTGGGGTCGTAGCCAAGAAATCAGTGTCCAGCCAATGTCATAGAGCTCTTTACCTGTTTTCTTATAGTAGTTTGATAGTTTCAGACCTTATGTTTAAGTCTTTAATCTATTATGAGTTGGTTCATATATAAGGGTTGAGATAAAGGTCCATTTTAGTTCTTTATGTGAAGATCCAGTTTTTCCAACATTTACTGAAGAGGCAGCCCTTGACCCCATTATGTGGTTTTGAAACTTTTGTCAAAAATCAATTGACTGTAGGTGTGTGGGTTTATTGCTGGGCTCTCTGTCTTATTCCATCGGATAGGATTTGTTGATTTGTCCATTTTTATGCCAAAATATATGGCATAACATATATTTTGTAATATAGTTTGTAATATATTTCGAAATCCAGTAGTGTGATGCCTTAAGTTTTTTTGTTTTTTTTTTTTTTTGGTCAAAATTCCTTTGGTTATTTGGGGTCTCTTGTGGTTCCATTATAAATTTTAGGATTTTTGTTTCCGTTTCTGTAAAGTCTAACATTGGAACATTGGAATTCTGATAGGGATTGCATCGAATCTGTAGATATCTTTGAATAGCATGGACATTTTAACAATATCAATTCAGTAGAAGCTGTTCTGAGTCTTCTGTGTGACTGTCAGGGTGGCAAGGGCCAACTGGCAATGCAGCCTCCCTGGGGTCACCTTCACTGTGCACAACAATGTGGGGCAGAATCTGCTCTGCTCTGGGCCCTGCCCAGGTGCCCACAGTGGACTATGCTGGGAACAATGGGTCAGTCTCATGGACTAACTTCCACTGAGCCTTTGCAGTCCCCAAAGAGAGATCAGCATTGCCATTTTGCTCCGCATCCTTGGGAAGCCACCAATGACCCCCTCTACCTCCATCCAGTGCCCCCTTCACACGCCTATCCAGAATCTCAGCACCTTTGTCTTTTTACAGTGCTCCTAAGCCTGTCTTACATACATGACTTTATTTTGATTTTTGATCTTTACAACACTTCTGAGAGGCAGCTAGGGGAGTATACAATTACTCCTATTGTACAGGTGAGGAAAGGAAAGCTCAGGGAAGTTAATTCCCTGTGGTCATGGTCAATAAGTTGTGAATGCACAAATCAGCTGCTAGTTCTAACACTCTTGGGCCCTGAAAGATTTATGGTATTGGGTGAAAGTGACAATCTCTGAATATCATTGCCCACAATTGTATGACATAATTTTGAGGGCTGGAAATGTTCTTGGAGATTATCTGTCTTATTTTTAATAATGAAGAGAACAAGGTATTGAGAAAGATTGGCCTAGCAAATTGGTGGTCATGGGACCAGGGCCTAGAACCCAGGGCTGTGGATGCCCGTTTTGGTGCCCTTTGCTCTCTCTCTCTCTCCTCACAGTGCCTCCACTTCGGAGACTTTTGTTTCCAACTTCACTCTCTTTTTCACTAGGGGAAAGTAATTAAGTTCATGAGAAGCCACTCCTGATTTTCAAGCCCTTCAATTTAAAGCCATGGGGAGGAAATAATTAAATCGAATCAAAGTCACAGCATTTAAAATGCTGATATACACCAGGGTTTCCCCGCCCCCCATCTTTTTTTCTCAGTGTGGTTATGAACAGAATTAATCATGAACACTTTCACCTTGGCAACCCACTGAGCTGGAGTCAGAATGAAACATTTTGTGCAGCAAGAATCTATATTCAAATAGAGGCTAACAGACTAAAAATATTCCGTCTAAATACATTTGATATGTGCTCTATGAAGATCATAGATTCAATCATTCCATACATTCTTGGGAACATTCAGTCTAGCTACTTAGACAGGAGAAACTGCATCGAGAGCAGTTTATGAAATTGAGCCAATTCTACACTTGGGGTTTTAAAAATGTTTGTGAGAGATCAGTATTCACTGGCCAAATTGAGCTCTTTGACCTTGTTTTCTATTTTAAACTGTCTGACCCTCTCCTTTCTGTTGATATAACCATCTGCTGTTGCCTTGGAGAATAAGCACGTTGCTTTTGGATATCTGACCTGGCAGGAAGGATATCAGATGGAGGAGCTTATTTTGCTGGCCAGGTTTAATTCAGAGGAAACCCACTTGGATGCTTCACCTTCTCTGGCATTGCTGCTTTTACCGACAATTACAGGATATCCAAAGCTTGAAAATCTACTTATAGACGATAAACAATGGCCACAGGAGGGTGGAGGTAGAGAGAATGGAAATGAAAATATAGCTTTTTATACATTAGTCATTGAGATCTTCCAACAGTCCCAGGAAGTAATTAATGTTGTCTCCACTTTACAACTGAAGAAACTGAGATTTATGTGGTTTATAAAAAGCTAAACACAGGACAGAGTCAGGCTTGAATTCTAAGACTTTTTCTGCCATGTGACATAAGTTAATATCCTTATTGATGGAATGAAAGTGTGATGATTTGTCCTTTTCTAGATGCTGACTGGTGTTCTGGGGATCAACGGAGGGTACAAGAGATAAGTCAAGAGACCCAGTGGACACAGAGCCAGACTCTGTCCCAGAGCCTAAGATTTCAGTGCCAAACCTAGTGATCACTATACCCATGGACAATAAGACTGGGTAAGGGCCTGACTTTAAGACCCAGCCATGCAAACCTGCTGCCTGGATCTGAGAACCAACTCCAAGCATCTGCCTTCAATGCTGATGACCTGATTGTTTTTCTCTCTGTTCTGCAAAAACGTTCTATGCTTTCCCACCACGGTGTCCAGGTGTTCCCCATCTCCTGCAGATGGGGAAGCCTGCCTCCAACTTTTTGTATATGTCACTTTGCCCTTTTGCAAGACCTGGCTCCAGTGCCCCCTGCTTGGGCAGCATATCCCCTATTGTCTCAGCTCTCCACACTGATTCTCTCATCAAAACAGCAATCACACTTCCAGTCCTAGATGCCTTCCCTGTGCCATCTCAATCCTCGAACCCTCTTTGACAGCACTGAAGCACAATTTAAAAAATGAATTCAGACGATGAAATGCCTTTACTTACCACTTTACAATTGCGGTTCCTGACCACATCTCCAACCTCATCCTCTACCAGGCTCCAAAGACACTGGCCTCCTCCCTGATCCCTGAATACAGCTAGCTTGCTCCTGCGTGAGAGCCTTTGTACTTCTGTTCCTTTGGCCTAAATCCTTCCGCACACCCACTCCATACCACCACAGCCATCAGTCTTCCTGTGTTGGAATCTTCCTTATCCTTCATATCTCAGCTCAAATCTCCCCCACTGGCAGACAGACCCTGACCACACTAAGTCTTTTCCATACCGAAGTGCTCACAACCACTTTCTAACCCAGTTCCTTGTTCTGATTTCTTCATGGCTCCTATCACTGCTGGACGCCACCTCTACATTGGTTTGGTTGTTTGCGGATCATCTGTGTATCCCCATATTGGATGTGAGTTCCAGGAACATAAGGATCTTGTTTTCTTGTTGCTCGCTGGCTCCTCAGTGCCCAGGTCAGCTCAAGAATTATTTCCCAATGGATGAAAGAGGAAAGGAGAGAGGGAAGGATAGAAGAGAAAGTAGAAAACGCATGGTATTGGTGTCTTTATACAGTGCTCCATAATCTTTGAATCCCTTTCAAATGTTTTATCTTAATTCTCACAACAAAATCAAGACATAAGTTCTGTAATGCCCATTTACAGACACAAATTGTGAACACTTGTTGATTACTCTTCAAGTGCTTTTTATAAAGTGAAATTAAATGACAAGTGAAAAAAAAGAAAACAAATGTTGCCACAGAATGGCACAGTAAGTTGCAGAGGCAAGATTTGAGCTCAGATCATCTGGCTCCAGAGCCTGGCTCTTTACTAGCCCATGAAGTCCACAGATTCAAAGTTAAGTCCCTTACACGATAAAAGACTAGGAGATTTTGACTCTTTTGAGTATTGAACTCTAGACCATTGCTGTTCTTGCTTTTCCTTCTGCACCACCAAGGACCTAGGAGTGGGAAGTAGGGGGCAGTGGAAGGAAAGAGGGTTTGTGAAGATGAGATGAGCCAATGTACAATTTCTGGCTGGATGTGGTGGCTCACGCCTGTAATCCCAGCACTTTGGGAGGCTGAGGCGGGCAGATTGCTTGAGCACAGGAGTTTGAGACCAGCCTAGGCAACATGATGAAACCCTCTCTCTCTATATATATATGTGTATATATGTGTATACACACACACACACACATACACACACACACAAATCAGCTGGGCATGGTGGCACATACCTGTAGTCCCAGCTACTCTGAGGCAAGAGAATCGCTTGAACCTGGGAAGTGGAGGTTGCAGTGAGCTGAGATCATACCACTGCACTCCAGCCTGGGTGAAAAAGTGAGACTCCATCTCAATAAAAAAAAAAAAAAGATACAACTTCCTTCGCACTGCCACCTTTCCTATGCTCCCTCCAATCCACTCTCCCCGCTGTTCCATCCTACTCTGGGCCCTGAAAGACTGACCTGCAAGGATTTCGCCAAAGAGCTCTTTCCCACTTCCCTCCTGTTGAGTTCCCCCATCAGAAAACATTGGTAAGAGAGGAAGCTGACAGGGATGGGAAGCAAAGTTATTTAATCCCTCCACTTCTTCCTGGGGAAGGCATAGTTCACATCTCCTTCTGTAGGGCAGCCTTCTCCTCACACACTCCTGGCCCTTCAGCCTGGGGGTAATAGCCAGGTCCCATTGTGACTAGCCCCAGGCTACTGCAGCATCCACTTTCTGGGGTTTCCCTATGCATGGCCCACCTTTGAACCCTGTCCTTGTATTCAAGGCTGTGCAAATTACTCAATGTGTATGCCATTGTTTCTGTCCTGTCCCAACTCTGACTTACACATTACACTCAGTTTTGCCAGTGAGGCCAACTGGGAGACATTAGTTGAAAAGTCTTTTGTTCTGTGGACCCAGAGCAATTAAGTAGCCTCTAGTGTTTCTCAGGAGACAGGCATATTCCATTCACAGACAGGCTCTCCCATTCCTATTCCATTGTTTGCAAGATAGATTAGATAGCCTTGAGTGTTTCCTTTCTGATTCAGGTGATTTCAATATCAAGAGACTGGCCTTTCCTAAGCTCTCACCTTTTAAAGGTCAAGTAACTGATCCTTTTCCTTCTATGAACTTCATTTTCAACATATGTTTTTGTTACTCCTGCAACTGTTACAGTGACTATGTGTGTGTGTGTGTGTATGTGTGTATTTTGTATATAGTTGACCTTTGAAGAAACTACACTCTACTAGTATGTGCTATGGTCAAATTGTCAAAATAATTTTCACCCACCATCTTCATTTTAACTTGGGAGCAAACTATGATTTTAATTAAAATTAAGGAAAACTGGAAAATGAGACACCCCTAGTGCAAACGCTATTTTCTTTTTTTAAATTTTATTTTATTTTTTTTTATTATTATACTTTAAGTTCTAGGGTACATGTGCATAACGTGCAGGTTTGTTACATATGTATACTTGTGCCATGTTGGTGTGCTGCACCCATCAACTCGTCAGCACCCATCAATTCGTCATTTATATCAGGTATAACTCCCAATGCAATCCCTCCCCCCTCCCCCCTCCCCATGATAGGCCCCGGTGTGTGATGTTCCCCTTCCCGAGTCCAAGTGATCTCATTGTTCAGTTCCCACCTATGAGTGAGAACATGCGGTGTTTCGTTTTCTGTTCTTGTGACAGTTTGCTAAGAATGATGGTTTCCAGCTGCATCCATGTCCCTACAAAGGATGCAAACTCATCCTTTTTTATGGCTGCATAGTATTCCATGGTGTATATGTGCCACATTTTCTTAATCCAGTCTGTCACTGATGGACATTTGGGTTGATTCCAAAGACTTGGAACCAAGTCTTTGCTATTGTGAATAGTGCCACAATAAACATATGTGTGCATGTGTCTTTATAGCAGCATGATTTATAATCCTTTGGGTATATACCCAGTAGTGGGATGGCTGGGTCATATGGTACATCTAGTTCTAGATCCTTGAGGAATTGCCATACTGTTTTCCATAATGGTTGAACTAGTTTACAATCCCACCAACAGTGTAAAAGTGTTCTTATTTCTCCACATCCTCTCCAGCACCTGTTGTTTCCTGACTTTTTAATGATTGCCCTTCTAACTGGTGTGAGATGGTATCTCATTGTGGTTTTGATTTGCATTTCTCTGATGGCAAGTGATGATGAGCATTTTTTCATGTGTCTGTTGGCTGTATGAATGTCTTCTTTTGAGAAATGTCTGTTCATATCCTTTGCCCACTTTTTGATGGGGTTGTTTGTCTTTTTCTTGTAAATTTGTTTGAGTTCTTTGTAGGTTCTGGATATCAGCCCTTTGTCAGATGAGTAGATTGCAAAAATTTTCTCCCATTCTGTAGGTTGCCTGTTCACTCTGATGGTAGTTTCTTTTGCTGTGCAGAAGCTCTTTAGTTTAATGAGATCCCATTTGTCAATTTTGGCTTTTGTTGCTGTTGTTCTTAGTGTTTTAGACATGAAGTCCTTGCCCATGCCTATGTCCTGAATGGTACTACCTAGGTTTTCTTCTAGGGTTTTTATGGTATTAGGTCTAACATTTAAGTCTCTAATCCATCTTGAATTAATCTTCATATAAGGAGTAAGGAAAGGATCCAGTTTCAGCTTTCTACTTATGGCTAGCCAATTTTCCCAGCACCATTTATTAAATAGGGAATCCTTTCCCCATTTCTTGTTTCTCTCAGGTTTGTCAAAGATCAGATGGCTGTAGATGTGTGGTATTATTTCTGAGGACTCTGTTCTGTTCCATTGGTCTATATCTCTGTTTTGGTACCAGTACCATGCTGTTTTGGTTACTGTAGCCTTGTAGTATAGTTTGAAGTCAGGTAGCGTGATGCCTCCAGCTTTTGTTCTTTTGACTTAGGATTGTCTTGGCAATGCGGGCTCTGTTTTGGTTCCATATGAACTTTAAAGCAGTTTTTTCCAATTCTGTGAAGAAAGTCATTGGTAGCTTGATGGGGATGGCATTGAATCTATAAATAACCTTGGGCAGTATGGCCATTTTCACGATATTGATTCTTCCTATCCATGAGCATGGTATGTTCTTCCATTTGTTTGTGTCCTCTTTTATTTCACTGAGCGGTGGGCAAACGCTATTTTCAAATCTCTGTAACACTTTCCAGTCCTCATCCACATAGGCGTTTTTATTTTTACATGTTACATATGTAATTTTGTATTTTGTATTTTCCCCTAATGTTATATCATAATGTTCTTCATAATGCTTATCTCTATCTGAAATTATATTATTTTATCATTATTTCCTACTTGTCTTCCCCCATCAGACTGTCAGTGTTGTAACAGCTGACCATTGCCCATCCTATTCACCTCTCAATCTCCAGAACCTGGTACATAGTAGCTTCAAGAAATATTTGTTCATAAATTGAGAGACTTAAGTGTGTTTCATTTAAGGATTGAGGGAAAGTGGTTATGCTACCGAGATTCCATTTCTTTAGGCTACTGCAACAGTCATGTAATTTATACCACCCTGGGAAAATATAACAAATAAGCATTGAGTAGACCCATGAAAAGGCTGGTAGGCATTTCCAAAAGCTCTCATTCATATGAAGTAAGCTAGAGCTGTTCTCAGTGCCAGCTGTGGTTCTGAATGAGGCAACCCAACCTAGGATGGGAGAAACAACTGAAAGAAGGTTTAGCACACATGTGCTTCTGAGTGAACTATGTTCAAATTCAATAAAGAACAAGGGTTGAAAGTGATCTAAACTTGGCTTGCAGTTCTTGTTGCACAACTCTGTTACTATACCAAAAACTATTGAATGGTGCACTTAACTTGAGTGAATTTTATGATATGTGAGTTATATTTCCATAACATTTTGTTTTAAGAAGAAGAATGAGAGGAATCCAGTAAACGTGGATATTGACTGCCTTACAGTGTGGCACATCTGTTATTAGTAACACGAAGCAATTCATTCTAACACTGCATATTGAAGTCAGAAGAATATAGGTAGTATGTTAGCGAAAGGAAAAATATATTAAAGAGACTGAGCAGGAAGCACACTTAGAGGTCATAGTCCAAATCCTTAATGTGTGTGGATTTTTGTTGTTGTCGTTGTTGTTTCAAGACAGAGTCTCTCTCTGTCATCCAGACTGGGGTTGCACTGGTGCAATCTTGGCTCACTCCAACCTTCGCTTCCTGATTTCAAGTGATCCTCATGCCTCACCCTCTCTAGTAGCTGGGATTATAGGTACGTGCCACCATGCCAAGTTAATGTTTGTATTTTTAGTGGAGATGGGGGGTTTAGCCATGTTGGCCAGGCTGGTCTTGAACTCCTGGCCTCAAGTGATCTGCCTGCCTCAGCCTCCCACAGTGCTAGGATTACAGGCATGAGCCACCATGCCTGGCCCAAACCTTTAATTTTTACAAACAAGTCAAGCAAGTTGCTCAAGGTTATACAACTAGCTAAGAGCAAATCTGGTCTGAAACCATGACCTCTCAACTGCTGGTGCATTGTTCTTCCCCTGCACCAGTGGTAATAGACAATGGTGAAACATAGATAATTTTATTTTAGGAATCACAAAGAGAAGAGAAATAAATTCCAAAAATTCCATATTGAATGTAGATCATTCAATATGACATCAATTTGAATCCAAATCTAGAATAAATTTTAAAGTATGTGGTGCGTGAACTTTTAGAAAAGAAAGAATTGTTCCATGAAGTCAGCATGGATTATGAAGAAAGGGTCTCAGAAAATTGTTCTATTTGTGTTGTTGAAAAGATTCCAATAGATTGAGGGAATGATGTAATGTTTCTTGATTCAGCTGAAGCATTTGAGAAAGTCTTTCATATATTTTTGCAATCAAGATAAAGAAATGTGACCTGAATAATAGGGAAGTTTGGAATATACATTGCTTATTGAACAACTATATCCACAAAGTGTTTAGAGGCTTCTAGTAGTAGATGAAAGGATTCTGTCCTTCGTTCTAAACTTCTTCACTGTTAATAGGATAGCAGACACAGACACAGTAGCTGTTCATGAGAAAATGATATGTTAATGTTCATTGAAATATTAATACAATCTTGAACTGCATTAGTCTATTAATAGCAATATAAACACTGTATTCTGTGTTGTCAGACCATACCCTGAAGATTTAAGACAAACATTGACACAATGGAATGTCTTTATAAGAAGGTACACAGTGAGGTAAGGCTGGCGGTGGCTCTGAAAAACATGACATGGTTCATATTAAGAACAGTTGAAAGGACTAGGATCATTCACACAGAAGAAGAAAAGACTGGGGGAATTACGGTCACCACTTCAAATACTTAAAAGTTGCTATGTGAAAATAGATAATACTTAGTCAATGGGGCTCCAGAGAGAAAACCAGGTGGAAAGTTAAATGATGGTAAAAGAGGAATGGGAGGAAATCAGAGCAACATTAATTGATGTAACTGAAGTCACTCTATACAGCCAAGCCTAAAGCCTAAGCACTCTTAAATTAATCTCTAGATCAAGAGTGGTAATCCAAAGGCTAATTACTTGAATGAAATGGTTTTGGACCCTTGCAAAATTACATTCACATCATTTCTATCATATTTTCATCTTATACAAAAGACAATCTATTTAAAAACCTACTATACATTGATTGAAAAAAATATTGAAGACATATCCCACACATAAGTTATTGTACTCTACATGAAGAACACCTACAGAATTGCCTTTATGACCCAAGTTCCAGGATAAACTTTGCTTTCCCTGAAGAATCAAGGAGCTCATTACCTTTCCCTTAGAACAAGATCAACTTCCTCCATCTCCTGTCTCACTTAATGGTAACAACATCAATTTTTTACCGACCATGCACTCTAGACCGTCCCCATTTCTTCACTAACAAATGCTGACAGTTCTACCTCTATAGTACATTCACTCATGCATATTCTCCTAGGGCTACCACTTTGGTTACAGTAGAGTAAATGATATATATGACAGACAGGTTGAAGGTCATTTCCTTCAAGTCTTCATTCAAATATCACAATTACCTCAAAAATACCTTCTCAATGAACACTACACTGGCCACCCTTCTTAATAGTTCAACTTGCCTCCACCCCCCACCTGAATATGCCTTACCATGGTCTGCTTTTTATATTTTTCCATATGACTCACTATCTTCCAACACACTATATAATTTACTTATGTTTTGTATTTATTACTTATTTGTTTCCTGCTTCATGAGCTCAGAAATCTTTTTCTTTTTTCAATGTTGCATTATCTAGAACAGTGCACCGAAACTACACACACAACAAACATTGGTGGAATAACTGAATAAATAGTGCAAATAGCACATTAAGGAAATGGTGAGCAATATGACCTGGCTAAAGATGTGGGATATGGCAAAAAGAGCTTACAAGCCAGAATCCTCCTCCAGCTGCAAACAAATTGAAAAAAAAAAAAAGATTAATAGTCAAATGTGCAAACTCTAGGGGAAAAAAAACTTCAAAGGATTAGTCATGCTTTTAAAAAAGACAGAGAATTCTTTCTGCCAAAAATGAAGGAGCTCAAAGCTGGAAAACTGGAGAATTAAGAGGCTCGGATGCTGCTACAGCTCTAGGGGTAGTAAACAAACATTATTTGCCCTAGGGACTGAGGTCTAGGGCTTTAACACCTAAGAAAAAACAGGGAACATGGCATTGGGCCCACCCAAGTGGAGAGGATCTTGGACAGAAACCCCTTCATAAAACCTGAGCCTCAAATGGCTTCCCTGACTGTGAAAAGAAAACTAATAAAACTCTACCCACCAGCCAAAGCAAGGAAAAAGAAGTCTTTCTGCCCACCAAGACAATGCACAGGTGGAAAATAGGCATCACCAAGAAGAATTCTGGGCTTCATGAATAGGTGCAGTGCAAACTGATAATCCTCCCCATTGAGCCATAACCCCGAGAAAATCAGTTAGCATAAAAGCTTGTCCTAGACCGAAATCCCCCAAAACACTGGCAGAAGCCAGCATACAACTATTTTGAAGGAAGTGTTTACAACCCAGCTTATATGGGGCTCTCACAGAGAAAAACACCCCTGCTGAAAATGAGCACACAATACAAAATTACAAACTATAGGCTAAAACAAACTACCAAACTAAAATATCAAAATAACATGATGAAACAAACGAGTTTACAAAAACAATAAAACTTTTCAAAATGAAAGAGTAAAGTCATTTAAACTAGAATTTAAGAGGTGGAAGAAGTCCCCAAGAGATGAGGAGTCTGAGACCAGAGGATAACAGACTTTATATAATATCTAAGAAAGCCTGACCTTGATTCAGTAGTTATTGAGAAGTCTGGAGAGGTGTTTAAGTAAAGCAGTGATATTGTCACATTTATGATTTAGGAAGAAGCCACTGGCAACCTTGTAGTACAAGATGGGGTAGAAAATTAAAATCAGGAAGACCAAGTAACAAGTTATAATATTTAGGTGTCATTCATTTACAGATAACAGGAATAGCCATTCAAACTGGCCTTAGTAGAAAAATATTTATTGACTCATTTAGTTGAAAAATCCCAGCTACTTTATGGTTTGTGAAATGAAGCCTTGATCAACATATTCAAATTACATGATCAGAAAGATGTCTCCATCTAAGATCTGCTTTTCTATGTTGAATTCATTCCCAGGCAGATTTTTCAAAGGTGGTAATCCACAGATTTCTAAGTCCTGCAGAAAATGAGGGTTTCTCCTCACAGATCATTCCAGCAAATATCTCAAGATCAGTTCTGACTGGCCCAGTCAAGATCCAGGAAGAGGGGCCAGGATAATTAAATTGCGTGGACTGAGATGGGAAGAGGTGCTTGCCAAAGGGAGGTTGACCAGCCAATGAGTGCTTTGTGGGTAGGAATCAAACTCAGACTAAGAGTAGCTTAAACTTATTTCTCTATCTCCTAAGAGGAGAAATTTTCAGGTCCAAATTTTTAATAAGCTAAATGTAGAAGCAGAGGTCAACACAATTGAAACCCTTCTGCCTACCCCTCATGATATCTTACAGGGTGCCAGATCTGTGGCATACATGAGCAAATCATTGTCTCTGTGTTTCTGTTTCTTCTAACCAGGCCTTCTATAGAATCCTTCTATGGCAGTCATACCTCTGCGTTACAGGATGTTTTTATCCTCTCTAAATGCTCTCTACGAATCTTCCACCTTGACATCTGTGCTAATATATCAGGGTAAATCTTCTGTCTTTATTGTCGTCTCCTGTCCATACGCTGTAGCTCTTCTGAACAAAGTGTCCTTCCTGGCTGTGTCCTGGGCATGTGGACCATCACAGCAAGCCTTGCTGACAGGCCTGTGGGCTTGTGTCACTCTTTATTTCCTTCTGCATGGTTACACTTCAGGTTCACTTTGTTTGTGGCCATATACTCTATGTGGATACACACAGAGACATCTATGTCACAAGTCTTGTTCCAGACTCTCTTTGCTATTGCTCATTTACATGGATTTTGTAGTAGCTTCTTTGTTCTTCCACTCAATTTGTAACACAATGTCCACTTTAACAATTGGTCTGGACATTCTGAAATTCTCTCCCCTGTCTTCAGTGTCCTAGTGTAACCCTGGTGCCTCCTGTGCCCCTCCAATCCTTCCTTCCTTCCCCAATAGGGGTGCCACTCACAGGTTTCACTTGACTCTCTCATCTTCTCTATGATCCCCTCAACTCTAATAGCATCCACCAACCCCTTTATGCAGATGCATCCAAATCTGCATTTCCCATCTTTTTCTGACATTCAGACCTGTTGTTCTACTGGAGTGTCTGGCCCATACTTCAAACTCACTATGCCCCAAAATGAACATATTGTATGTTTCCATTTTGTAAACCAGCTCTTCTTCCTCTCCTATGTGTTTTCCATGCCTTCCTTTGTGTTTATTAATGGAAACATCACTTCCCAGGCCACACGGGATACAAGTCTAAGTGCCACTTCTGACTCCTTCCTCCCCTGTAGGTTCCACGTTTCATCACCAAGTCCCGGCCAGCCCTAGCATGGCTTTACCCGGACTTACTGCAGCCATGGATTGGCTTCTGTGCAGCTCAGAATGGGGAGGAGGAGGGCAAGCTCAGACAGAGAGAGCTTTGACCTGAATAGTGACTGAGAAAGAGATGAAATGGTCTTGGGGAACCTAAACAGTGACTGAGGCATAATAACAGTAGCCTAATTAGACTGGATAAATGCACTCAACTGGGTTAAAGGTACATAAATAGCATAAAATAAGTTATTTGCTCTAGGCAGACCTGAGGGCTCAGAGTCAGGAAAAGGCCATATAGTTATAAATTAAAATTTCATTTTTGCATTCTCTTGAAATGTGGCCAACTTGTCTTCCGTGCCTGATCTGTAGAATTTGTGAGTAGATGGTGTGACCTATTACAATGGCTCAGACAGATGACCCTCTGAGTAGCTGTGGGTTTCCAGATGGAGGAGTAAATCATAGCAAGGACCTCAGAAAGGCACACCTCAGGGACAGACATGAGAGTGGAAGAACTTTCCAGGTTCTCAGCCATCCTGAGCAAGATGGGAAATCCTCACAGGTCTGGGAAGTCCTATGTAACAGCTGTGGGACTGATGTTGTTTTATGTTGATTAAAGTTGTCAATGCAAGTCTGTGAAGAGAATCCTCATGCTATTTCAGATCTTACCGGAAGTGCTAGTAGAGAGAGTGGGGTATGCTCACCAAGCCTTCCTCGCATTCTAACACATTATGTGTTCATGGCTTTTCTCCTCTCTGGAACTGCTGATGCCACAACAGAGATGTTTCCTTGTCTGTGAGGAAATGCTTCATAGACAGTGCGTCACACTCAGCTCTCAATAAATGTAGGTTCACAGAGTAAGAGCATCATTCCGTCTTCACTTCATAGGTCCTTGTTTTTCCAATTCACCCCACCCCATGCTGGGTGAGAGACCCTCTCCATTGATCAGTCTACTTGAGCTTGCAAATATGATAAGAGCTAAAATACAGAAGACCCTTAATTCAGGCTGGCCGCTCTGCTGCTCCACACTCATCAGCGACAGGACCAGCTGAAGAAACATACACTGGAAATCCCAGCTCCAGAATGCCTGGCCCTGCCCTGCCCTCTAGGATAAAGCCTCTCTGAGAATAAAAAAGAAAAAAAACCCAAGTTGTGCTGACTTGTACGCATTCTAAAACATCCAAGAGATAGAAAAAGAAAGGGTGAAGTAACATTTGTCAACTTAAAAATAACTGCCATTGGTGGAAACAGAATTATCTTCTCTGAATGTCCTAGAAAATGTTTCAAGCTTAATACATATTAACTAAATCACTGAATAGTGAAAAACGTTATCATCTGCTTATACAACATTTGATAATAACAAAACACAGTTCTAAAGAAGCCTTGAATCTGCATTATGAATGTAGCATTTAGCACTGTCTGAGATAGTTGAAGGGCAGTCAACGCAAACTGGGAGGAAGGGAGGAAGGGAGGGAGAGAAGGAGGGAGGGAGGGAAGCTGTGTAGGGAGGCAGGGAGGGAAGGACGGAAGGAAGGAAGGAAGAAAGGAAGAAAGCAAGGAAGGGAGGAAGGAAGGAAGCAAGCAAGGAAGGGAGGGAGGGAGGTGTAAGGATACGTTATTATAATTATGTGCCGTTTCAAAACATTTTACTATAGAATAAGTGTTCCTCAAATTGTGTGTTGTTCTTTGCTAACTTTAGAGAAGAGCTTTACTAATATAAACAGAAATTAATTCCAACTCAATCTGATCCGGCTCCAGTGAAATACTAAGTTCTACCACTCTCCATAACCTGATGAAAGAACTTGGGTTTTAAAGTCAGACAGGGTTCAAGTCCCACCTTAGCCAGTCACTGACCATGTGAACTCCACCCTCTTCATCTGGACTATCTTCATGCTGTAGAGAGAGTAGTGTATGAAGTTCGCTACACAAGCTCTGATGACTAGACCCCTTGGGTTAGGCTGGAATATGAGTTCTATCATTTATTAGCTATGTGAACAGGGCAAGCCAATTCTCCTTTCTGTGCCTCAGTTTCCTCAGATGTAAACTGGGGATGGATAATAGTCCTTCCCTTGTGAGGTTTTAAAATAATTAAGTGAAATAATGCACGTTAAACACATAGAAAAAAAGCTGTAATATGTTTATTGAATAAACATTAGCATTATCATTATATCCTCAAGAAGGTAAGCTTTTGGAGAGAAGGGAGTTCGTGGGGTTTGTTAACAGCTGTATTCTCGGTGGAGGCCTAACATATAGTTGAGGTTCATTAACCATTTGGTGAGTAAAGAAATAATATATCCTTACAGGGTTATTTTGTGGAGGGATGAACTTGTCCAAACACATGAAGTACCTGATGAAGAATAGCCACTCAATAAATGCTGATTATATTCTCTTTCCCTGATCTCATTAGCATAATAATCCATATGTCTCCTTTTCAAATGTTCTCTTTCCCTTGAGAAAAAATACATCTTTCTCCTTAAGATAATCTAATATATTGGTATGTAAATAAGCAGTATTTACAATGTTATATGCTGGCCTGGGCTCTTTCTAGACTGGGGGAAACTGGTTCTTTCATTTCCTTTTCTTTTCTTTTCTTTTTTTTCTGAGATGGAGTCTTGCTCTGTCTCCTAGCCTAAAATGTAGTGGCCTGATCTCAGCTCACTGCAACCTCTGCCTCTGGGTTGAAGCGATTCTCCTACCTCAGCCTCCTGAGTAGCTGGGATTACAGGCACCTGCCACCACACCCAGCTAATTTTGGTATTTTTAGTAAAGACGTGGTTTCTCCATGTTGGCCAGACTGATCTCAAACTCCCGACTTCAGGTGATCCGCCCACATGAGCTAAAGGAATTATCCTTTATGGTGCCCATGAGCGAAGCACCTCTTTGTTCAGAGTTTTCCACGAGTACTGCCCACGTAGGGCTCTGGACAGTAGAGGAAAAGGAAGGACACTGTGCCAACTTGTCACTAACTCATCAATCATGCATGGATATTAGATAGGCTTTTCAGATCGTTACTTCATCAGAAATTCAAATACGAGTACTCCTTGGCTTTGTGGAGATCATAAGCCCTACATTCTCCTCCACAGAGGCCAACAAATAAAACTAAGAACCCCAGAGAATTAGAAAAAAAGAAACTTCCTCTCTTTCAGTAATTCTACAAACATGAATATAGTAAAACAAAACGAAGCAACAAATAGTAATCTTTCCTGTCACTCTCCCTTTCTGAATTCTCAATAGAAATCATCTTATATCAAAAGAATACTGGAAAACCAAACTGGTAGAATTAGAAGAAACTTCACTGTCAGAGGGTGCAGGGTGTGTCTAGATGTGGGGGTAAGATGGGGATGACTTTGGACTAGGAACCAAGCAGTATCTAAGACCTGCTGTTGAGCAGCCGCTCCCTGTGAGATCCGTAAAGGACATAGACCCAGCCCTGGAACTCTTGACGGGGCCAACAGAGGCCAACCTGAGGACCTGTCTTGTAGAAGCAAGAATTAGAAAGGACTAGAGGAGGCCAAGGAGAAAGAGAAATGGCTGGTGCTTCTCTCAGGAAGAGCTTCCCCAGGTCTCCCTCAATTCAGCTTTAGAGAGGGAAGAAACAGAAGGACTATTCTCATTGCATCCAGCTTTTAGCACCCACAAACATTGGCCAGTACATGTCCTTGCATTTGAGTGCCACTCCTCCTTCTTGGTAATAGAGGGGAATTAAATGTTGTGACCTAGACCTGAGAGAGGACAGAGATCGAGGCCATGGTTTGGAAGTTTCCTGGGCATGCCAGCACCTAATATGGTGAAAAACAAAGGATTCAGAGTCAGAAAGACCTGGGCCCACTCCTCGTTCCTCCATTTACTAACTATATGCCCTTAAAAAAGTCACTTAGCTTCTCTAAGCCTGAAACTTCTCATCTGAAAATCGATCACTGCTACCACATAGAGTTGTTATAAAAATTAAAAGAGGTCACATTGGGAAAGTCCTTAGCATAGCGTCTGTTGCAGGGTAAGTGTTAAATCAATGGTAGCTACTGTTGTCACCACGTAAAATCCAGGAGTTACTTGTGCAGCATCTTTGACAAATTCTTATCTAATTTTTGGTTTGAGTATCTCTGGTGACAATGTGCTCATTACTTCACCAGGGAACCTATTTTATTACTGGATAGCCATAGAAAATTATTTTTCTTTATCTGAGATGGACACTTCTTACTCCTTCTTCCCCTGGAATGAGATAAAATAAGCATGCTCTATCTTCTATGGGACAGTTCCTTACGTATTTAAAGGCAGCTGTCATGCTCCCCTGAGTCTTATCTTTGCCGGCACCAACATCCTTCGTATTCTTAGCCATTTTATATGGATTAGTTTCTGTGCCTTTCACCACACAGATTGTTGTCCATCATCCTGAAAACTACGTAGTTTTGCTAATTCATCCCTCCAACAAATGTTGATTGAGCACCTAGAGAAAAATCAGGTAACTTGGTAGGTGCTTGAGACACTGAGATGAACAAGAAAGACACTGACTTGGCCCCCAGGGATCTTACAGTTAGTGTGGGAGACCCATGACAGCTATGCAGGCAACTAGACTGACACTGACACTGAGAATGAACGTGCTGAGAGGAAGAGAAAAGAGAAAGACTGTGAGCTCCTTGAGGGCAGGGTTCCACTTCCTCATTCTCCCTTGTCCACATTCCATGCAATCTTATTCCCATACTATGCATTTCCCGCATAACACGTTTCTCCATAATGTCTCCTAACCTGCTCATGTTTTTTAAAATTGTAAACCAGATTATATCATTTCTCTGCTTAAAACTCCCCAGAGAAGCTTAGCTTTCTAAGGCTTATTGTGAAGTGAAAAAAGCAAGGTTCAGAATGACATCTGCAATAACATATCATCTATGCAATAGCAAACAAACAATACATTTCAATGTATTATATGGCAATGATAGACAGACAGGTGATTGATAAATAGACAGACAGGATAAATAGATAATGCTTTTAAAAATCCTCAGTGGCTTTCCAATGCACTTAAAGTCAAGCGTTGTTCCCTTGCCTATGAGACCCCAAATGTCTCTCTCTACCTCTCCAACCCTTGTTGTTCTCTCTCCCTTCACTGTGTTCCAGCTACAAAGGCTCACATTTTCCTTGAGCATGCCAAAACCTTTCCTGATACAGAGCTTTATCCTAGCTATTCCTCTGTGTGAATCCTCTGCTCCCTGATATTCCAAGGACTTACTATTTCACATCTCAGCACAGAGGTCATTGCCTCCAATAAGCCCTCACTACTACTCAAACTAAAGTCATCACCATGTTATTATTTCATCACCTGACCTAAAGTTCTTTATTTAGCACTTTTTCTACATTACTTTCAAATATCCATTGTTTATATGCTTATTTTTCTCCTCCATCAGAATGTAAATTCCATGAATACACAATCCTCTGTCTTATTCACCAGTGTGTAGAACATTGTGGGCATATAATAGATACTCAATAAATAATTGTCAAATGATTTAATGAATTGTTGATGACTCAATACTTACTATAGTGCCTCACACCTAGAGACATAGAAAGAATGAGTGAATTGAGACAAAGGAGAGAGCAGAAAAATTCACTGAGTCCATGGAAGGTGGAAATGGACAAAAAACCCAAACTTCCCATCCAGCATGGTTTGGTTTTGGATCACCCCTGCCTGCCACTCACAGTCATCCCTTTCATTCCTACACACGTGGAAGTGAATTTGTTATGGAACTTAATGCCTCCTAACCAGCTCTGGTGCCTTCTCTACACTGTTGAGAGTCAGAGAGTCAAGTAAGTAATCTCAGGATTGTAGACCTGGGCTCCATCCATGGCCCAGAAACACCACAGATGTTTGCTTTGTATCAGCTTTGCAGATGTCATCTGCTGCCTGGCTACTGTCCTGCATGGGCTGCCACACTCTCTGAAGACCTCATGCCACCTGCCTGCCTATCCTCCCCCCATCTACCTCTGTGCTTACAACTGGGACATCTCCATCACATTCCCGATCACCAGCACCTTCTTCAACAGTAGGCTATCCTAAAATTCAAAACTTTGGGAGACAACACGGTGAAACTCCATCTTTACTAAAAATACAAAAAATTAGCCGGGCATGGTGGCACGTGCCTGTAGTCCCAGCTACTTGGGAGGCTGAGGCAAGAGAATCACTTGAATGCAGGAGGCAGAGTTGCAGTGGGCCGAGATCACGCCACTGCATTCCACCCCGGGCGACAGAGTGAGGTTACATCTCAAAAAAAAAAAAAAACTTTAAGAGAACGGGAACATACATTTTTTTCCTCCAAAAGTAATAGTTAAATATTACCATTATAAAGTTCATCTTTAAATAATAATTATTATGAAATAATCAGCCTTTCATAAATAACACTGGGAATCTTTGAATAAATATAAAAGATAAAAAATTAATTATTTAAAAATAGAAACCTCCACCCCCTACTGAACAGTGAAGGCCTGATTATTAGAATATGGAAATATATGAGCCAGTTTTTTTAAATGATAATTTTTGTATTGTTGCGCTAAATATCCATTGAACATTAGAAAAATGCTTTTGCAAAGAGTGGATCTTTACAAAATTTTACCTCTATGTTACAAAGGTAGAGTATGCACTAAAAAAGAAAAGATCTTAAAATTGCATGTATGTTTCAGTAGCATCTGCTTCTCTCTATTTATACAGACCTGTTAACCTCACTAACCTCATTGCTCAGTATTTCAACCTGTGTTTCCATCTGACTTAGCCAGCAGCAACATCATCTGACCACACTGAATGGAATGGAGAGTTCTTATTCTGTTCAATCAACTATAAGCCTGCACATGACTTCCCCAACGCCCATCTTTACAGCTCATATTGGTTCACTCCACTCCCTACCTCCAGCCCCTACACTCCAAGCACACAGTTCCTCATTCACCATCTCAAATGCACCCTGCTCTCTCTCCTTTCCAAGACTTTGGCATGGCATCCCCCTTCTGATTAAGCACTCATCCCTTCCCTCTTCGTCGTGCTAACCTGTACACATCTCCAGGTAGCAGCTCAGATGAAGCTCCTTTAGGGAAGAATGTGCTCACCTTTCTGCTGTTACTCTCATAACACCCATTTCCTCCTATATTAACCCTCTTCACATAGTTATTTAATGTTGGTTTTCTCCTCTAGACTAGACTCTAAGCCCCATGAAAGCAGGGACAGTGCCTGTTGCTATACCATCGTATTCTTGACACATAGTAGATGCTCAATAAACATTTGTTTGATGAATAAGCAAGTGAAGAAGCAAATGAATCAATAAATTCCCTGGAGCCATTTTGATATCAATTAGAATTTCCTGAAGCTCATTTATAGAAGGAACCAGAGTTTTCATTTTATTCCCTGTCTTAACTCAAACTTAATTTATACTAATAAAAATAATTACTTTTCCAATAATTCCCATGAGGAATTAATGCAATATAATTTGTCACCAGTATAATTCAGTCAGATGATGAATCTGTCTATCCATCCACGTGCAGCAGACCAAAAGCTGGGCAGTAGGTTTCATAAACTACAAGGTCTAGAAAATTCCTCCTTCATATGAAGAAGTTAGTGGAAGTGAAAATAATGGCATATAATCAACACTTGAAAAGGCAGTATGGTCAGGAAAAGATGTTTGTTGATAGTGAAGTTCTGACCATGTTCATAAAATGGCCTTTCACACCTTTGACCACAGATCCCTTTGAGGGCAGATGGAAGAGTGAGGTGGTTGGGAACTCAAGCTTAGCTCTGGATTCAGTCCTGCCTCTTCCAGTTCTACTCCTGGGACTAGTTCTTCTGGTTGTTGCCCAGGTCCATTTCCTCCTCTGAATGGGACCAGTTGCCTTCCCAGTGTGCCTGTCTGTATGACCAAGGCCAGAAAACTAAGTTACATTTTCGTGGCTCCCTTCTCACAGGGTTGCTATGGTAATTTAAGTTCTGCCAATCAAGACTGGCATTTGGAACTGAGTTTAGTAAGGAGAGGGGAGGCAGCACCTAAGACATCCACTTTGGTCCTGCACATTTGGCACCTGGCCTGGTCCCCAAGGCATAGGTGATGGGGCGTATTCCCGGGACCAAGTTTCAGCAGCAGCTTCCCGATTCCTCTATGACAGCTAAAGAGAAGGATCTTGAAGTCTGCAATCCTCAGAGTAGCTTCTCAATTGTGGCAGAGTTAGAAGTTCCTGGTTGGATGGTCAGTTCTGTGGCATTTTTCTGGAAGACTAGCCTAGAGCCTGCATCTCTAACACTCGATAATTATGGTAGGTACCTCATTTTTCTGTATTAAATCCCTTCTTAAAATGGGTGGCTTATGTGACCTACAACTAAACCTTAACTGATACACCTGCCACACAACTTTGTTGTGTAAATGAAATTAATAATGTGAATAAAGCTCCCGGTGTGGGACCTGGCAAAATTAAGCATTTAGTAAATGCTGGTTTTTTTGTTGTTTTTCCATTAGAGCATCTATCTTTTGGATATATTTTTGGAAGAATACTTGAGGTTTTAGTTGTCACGAGAAGGAGACCTTGTCGTGCTAGACCCATACTCATTTCAATAGGGAAGGCACCAGGTTTAAGAGGCCAAGAAATAGACCCAGAGCCACCAAACAAGACAAAGGGTGTTCTGAGGGGAACTTAAATACAGAAAGCAGTTTAGCGACAGGCTGGACAGGAGAACCTCCCTGCCTGAAAAAAGCAGGCAGTTTATATTGCACCTTCGCTTAGCAACCTCTACCTGGCAATCTTCATTTAACCTAAAACAAAGGGCTTTGATTCCTTTTAAGGCCCATGTTCCATAGGATGGGACAGGGCTCAGATGTTCTTCATAGATAAGGAATGAATCTCCGGTTGGCCATGCTCAGAACTCTGAACACACATTCTGCCATAAAAGGTTGTTCTCAGAGTGCATCTACCATACAGACCCACCTTTTTCTCCAACACGTCGGGAACAAAAAGAATTATGCAGAGATGGAGCCCTTGAGGAAAGGAAAAGGTAGTTAAGGACATTTGTTTTGAATATTTTTCATCTGCCTTCAGATACTGAGCATGAGAATCTCCAAATCATAACAGTGCCATGTGTGAGATAATTATTACAATCAGAAAGGCAGTTCCATTGACAAGGATAAAAGTTATGACCAGATTTTAAGGCTCCAGGTAGAGAAGATGCTCCATTATGCTTCTCAGTATAGCTCAAGATCATAGCCCTGCTAACAGACACTGAACGAGTATTTTAAGTGCAGCAGATCTGGGCAACAAGGACAGGAGCAAATGGGAGCCTGAGTGGCCTCAGCCTGGACAGCGAGCTTTCATGGGCCCTCCTTTGCTCTGACTCTGGGTAATTGCCCTTCAGAAGCAATTGCTGGCCCTGCCTGTGAGCCCTTTAACCTGTGGCTGGGCTCACAGATGCTATCCCTTTGCCTTTATCCAACTCCCTAGCTTTTCTTGTCCCTGCCTAACTTTGAATACATGGCCTATACCCCACAGGGTCTGCCCAGTAATGACCCTTAACAGCAAGGCTCAGAAAACCCAAGCCCCTGTGCCCACTGGCCCAGGTACAATGTGAGTGAGGCAGGAGGAAGGCAGCCAGAGACAAGCTGTGCCTTCTTTGCTATTTTGCCTGAAGCACTGATGGCAGCTGCAAACAATCATGCCTGGTGTGGGGAAGCTAATTCCAGAACCAGTGAATTTTTCCCCATGTGGCACGGGGTTGAATTCTACAAGGTACTGTGTTATTTTTTATCCTTTCAAACCTAACCATGTTAGGTCAGGTTTTTAGGAATGACCTCAGAGTTTCAGCTGGAACGAAATTATTATGGCAGCATACTGTTTAAATATCCCCAAATTTTGTCATAAAACACAAGTACAGACAGATAAACTAGAAGAGCAAGATAAAATAAATAAATAAAAATAAAAAGGATGGCATCTTCAAAAAAATAAGATGACAAGGGTTTTTCCTGAAGCCCTGAAGACTCAAGTACAAATGGTCAGAGCTAAACCACCATTGAGAGCAGAACCTACTCAGGACATGCACAGGGTTGCCACTTGTAGAAGCAGTAGAGAGGATAGAAGAGAGAGTCTCGGTGTTCTAAGAGCTTTGAAACACAGAGATTGCCATCAAATGCTCATGCCTAAAAAGAGATGACTTTACCGGGAGTGAAACTCTTGACAGACAAACCTAGAAATAACCTATTGATAAACTATTGTAAAGCCCCACAGACTCTAGTGTGCAGATGAGTACAAATAAGACATAGTAAGCACCTGCGAGAAAATCAGAAGGTTCTAGGCAGCTGACATCCTCAGGAACCACAGTTATCTAGCCAGATCCTCACCTCTGTAAAGATAGACTCTTACTGTGAGAACAAATGGATATGCATACAGAAATTGAGCCTTTAGAAACAATGGTGGAAACTGGAGAGAAGGCTTGAATACTAGGAGGAGCAGAGTTGAGGGGAAGCACGCCTGTTGACCTGAGAAGCTGAAATTTTTAATACTTCCAGGTCACAATAGAGGAGGGAGCCTTAGAGACATCCCTCTAGGAAAACTACCTTAGCCTTTCTCCATAGGAATCTCCTTCTAAAAGAATAAGGGGGTTGGGAAATGACATCTTAAAGAAATAAGAGAAAATGAAAAAGCTGACCTTGTATGGAAAAAGAAGAGGAACATTAAAGTAACCATTAATGAAGCATATCAGAAACGTATGACCACAAAACTGATGAAAACTATAGTTTAATATTACAAAAGGAGCTAAGATGAATTAAGAACAGAATGGAAGCAATGAAAATTTAGCATAACTAAGGAGCAGAACATCTCAGAAATTACCTGGTTGAAAGCCAGTAGATGTGATAAAATTCTGTCAGAGTTTGGGAAATAAATTGAGAAAAAGAAAATCGGAATGAAGGGTAAACTAGAAGAAACATGAAAGACTAGACAACAGAGTCTGAACAATAAGAGAAGCAGATGACATAAAGGAGATTTAAGTTCACCCAATTATAAGAAAAACAGAGTGCTTACTTTGAAGGAAAATAAAGGCTAGAACACAGTAACAATGCATTAGAGTAAATAACCCTAGCACTCACATCGTCATCTCTAAATACAATTTCCTACTAAAAGGAACAAGGTTTGTTGGGAGAAATAGCTGATTTCAGATGTAGGGCAAGAAATGCCTAAAATGAGCCCAAGCTATCTTGCTTTGCCAGGGATAAGAAATCTATCAGAAGGACACAGAAGTCTGCATTTCAGTCATTATGATAACACTGGAGAAAGAAATGCAGCTTTTGACAATGTAACA
Organism: Colobus angolensis palliatus; assembly: GCF_000951035.1. Taxonomy (NCBI): domain Eukaryota; kingdom Metazoa; phylum Chordata; class Mammalia; order Primates; family Cercopithecidae; genus Colobus; species Colobus angolensis. The sequence continues at coordinate 17,282,491 of NW_012120709.1, read as the reverse complement.
TCTTTCTGAATGCTTGTAATGCACTCAAGAGTTTTCTCCCTTAGAAATGGTGATTCTTTGAAGCAGAGTCATGTGTATTTCAAACAAAAATTGTAACATTTTCTCTGCTTTTTCTGTTTCAAAAGACATACAGAAAACGCATCTGGTTCCTCTATGTCTTCTAACGTTTTTATGCTATTACAGAATGGATAAGCCATTCGATTACATAAAAGAGGTGTGACACCATTTGGTTAGGAAATTTATAATAGAAAACGGGAATCCTTGAAACTTGGACAAGCCAGTTCAAGTTTTTGTGATCAAGTGGAATTAAAACTATTTAATGCATTCTACTATATTTTTAACCTTTGACATTTCTTCCTCCCTCCCTACACAAATACATATACAGAACCACAGTGGCAGAAAAACCAAATAATTTTATTAGTAAAAAGAATGTAATTTTTCTCAAGTTTGTAGTTGCTTTATTATCATCAATTGGATAATTTCATATGTCATAGGTCACCAGTAAACTTTTACTATCGGTGATGTTGATATAAAACAAAATGCCAACCAATATCTCTGACATTTATGATATTATAGTGTGTCACTCATTGATGGTCCTCAAAAACACATTTTCTGTTAATAGATCAAACATTACAAAATAAATAACAAAAAGACATTTGTAGCAGGTTGAATGGTGCCCCTGCTAACATTTCCACATCATAATCCCCAGAACCTTTGAATGTGATATTATTTGGAAAAAGGGTCTTTGCAGATGTAATTACATTAAAGGTCTTCTGATAAGCTCATCCTGGATTATCTGGTGGGCCCTAAATCCAGTCATGGGTGACCATATGACAAGAGATACATAGAAAAGGGAACACATAGAGAAAGAGAAGGCCATGTAAAGACAGAAGCCTATACAGTCTCTTGAGTAATGCAGCCACAAGCCCAAGAATGCTGACACCACCAGAAGCTAAGAAAGGCAAGGAAAAAAATCTCCCCTAGAGCTTGCGGAGGTAGTGTAGCTGTGCCAACATGTTGATTTCGAAACTGCGAGAATATCAATTTCTGTTGTTTGAAGCCACGCACAAAAAGACACAGGAGCTAACATAAAGAAGTGTCATTTATACAAGATGGAATCATGTAAGAAACACAAGGAATAATGTTTGCAATAAATTGATATACCACGTGTGTGCATGTTTTAAACATTTTATATTTATGGATTTGTGTGTATATATATGTATATATGTGTGTGTGTATACACGCACAATCTCATAGATTCAAAATAACCTTTCTTAAAATCTCATTGATCACTATTGAGGATCTCTAGGGAACTAAGTTAAAAAGGAAAAAAAATTAAGCATGTATTCTCCATTTCCAATATGAACTATATTTCAAGGTAAACAAATAGCAAATGAGGGAAAGTCTTCACAGAAGAATCTTAGCTAATAAATGCAGAAGCAATAACAGAATTTAAATATCCCCATTTTACAAATCTCATTAAATAATGAGTTTAGGAAACAATCATCAATGGAATTTGTAAAACAGTAGATATAAGATTAATAGGAAATTTGATCATGGAGACATGAGGCTGACAGTGCCTGAGCCCACTGATCAATCTTAGCATCGCTAAAAGTGGGACACCAAGAAACATGACACGTCTCACGACATGATGTAATTGGAAGTATATAGTACCAACTTTGAATTATTTCCTAAAAGTTTGAATCTAAATCTAATTAAACCTTGTATCAATTCACAAGAAAGTAGGGAAACATCTTGAAGGGTACAACAAGGAAGCGGTTAGTCAAAACTTTTCTCTCCAACAAATCAATAGCATTAATCCAAAAGGATGGGAGAAGGTTTATAGAATAAATAGACAAAACTACTAAGTATAATGTGTGGATCTTACTGTGATTGTCATTTGAATGAGCTGTCTTTGTCTGTGACTGCCTGGATATTTTCCATTTGCTTTTCCAGAATCATGTGAAACCCTACTTGACTCTCTCTGTGCCCCAGGAGGCTGGTCTTTACAAACTAAAAGGGATTGGCCGATAATGGCCTGTGGGCCACATCTGCCCAGTGGCCAGTTTACACACAGTCCGTGAACTAAAAATGATTTTTACATTTTTAAAAAGTTATTAGAAAAAAAGAAGAAAATGGGACAGAAACTGTATATGGCCCCCAAACTAAAAATATGAACGGTCTAGCCCTTTACAGAAAAAGGTTGCCAACACCTGAGCTAAATTACCTGGCATTCCTTGTCCTTTAGATTCAGATTGGGAGGGAGGAAGAGGAGCTCTGAGGGTGAAAGGAGAGTGATGAAATCGTTTATTCTCCCAGCTCCTTTCTTCTTATCAGGCTAATGACTCCAAGTCCCAGCTTGCCTCTTCCCTTTGCTTCTTAGACCATGGATGGTAACAGCTTTTCATGATTATGAGCTTCCAGGTACTGCACTATCTCTGGTTAATTTCATTTTATCCTGGCCACACCTTTGTAAATAGTCCCTTTATTAAAAAAATCTTCAGTTACCTCTTTGAATATGTCATCTGTTACCTACCAGGACCTTACCCCCTGCAAAAGAGATGTTAGACGTAACTTTGTTGAGTGTGATAACAGTATGGTGGCTATGTTGGAAAAGTCTCCACATAGAGTTACATCCTGAAATATTCATGGATAGCATGAACTGATGGCTTAAATTTGCCCTAAATACTCCTGAAAAAAAGATATGGAGAGAAACAAGTGGGATAGGTCGGGGATTATATACAATTGTGTGTGTATGGAGATTAATTACACTATTCTCTCTAGTTTTGGGTATATCTGAAAAAAAAATACAAAGAAAGAAAAATTTTTCTCTAACCTTACATTAGCAGTTAAATTAACTAAAGAAATAGATAATTATATTGTATAAATTATATTTGAAGGGCCAACAAAGATTAGGATTAAGAGCACAAACTTTGGTGATGAAAACCTGGGTTTAAATCTCACTTTGGACACTAAGCAAATGAAAAAAGCTTTCTAATTACGACTCAATATCATTTTCTAATACATAAAATGTGGATAATATTTATAATCTTGGACTACAATAAAAAATTAAATAAAACAATGCATATAACCTGCCAGGTACCAAGTAGATGCTTAATAAATTATAGTTGACACTGCTATTACTAGTAATTATAATACTCTGTATTTAGAGAACAGAATGGAATTGAGTTTGGGGTAATAAGGAGGGAAAAGAAGAATGATGGTAGCTACCAAGAATATTTCAATAAATATCTATGTCCTCTGATATAGATTAGATATGTTGTGAGATTTCTTTGTCCCTAGAGACATACAATTTGTTACAGGCTAATTGAATTGTATCATTTGAGATAAAAAGTGCAGTCAAAGCTATTTAAATGGCATGTAGTAATTAGGAAACTAGTTTAGTGGAGAAAATCTCAAAGGGAACCAATTTTTTTCCCTATTTGACAGAACAAATGTTTTAACACCTTGATAGGAGCACCATATTGGTTCATGCCTTTGAATTGGAATGATTTTCATTCTAATTGCATGGAAAGTGAAAATCACATTATATTAAAACCATGAAGAAGCACAGATGTTTTGCAATTTGACTTTCTGCCTATCTCTCTGAATGGTTCAAAGAAAAGATATAGTGATGTGTTATGGCACCCATTTGTTTTAATATTTGGCTAGAGGTTCTTGATAAATTATGAACTGATCAACATGATGTCGTGTGAAAAGGCAATAAAACAAAATTATGTCTCCACTGAGATAAGTGAGTGGCAAAAATGTTCTCATTAGCACCGTCTACACATGAACGAAGAATAACAAATTGAAACAATTCTCCGAGTAACCTCAAGTACAAAAATATCTCCAACCTGATATATTCACTTGATTGAGGAAGAATTGCCTGAGGCTCTAAAATGTCTAAGTAATTGTCCATATTTTCTCCCTCACATTGGTTTAACTGTGTCTGCAGGCACAGATGGTCTGCCCTTTGTTTTACCTTCACTGACTTGGCTGTTTAAGCTTGCCACTTCACTGGGACAAAACAAGCTCCCTCAAGGGTTCCTTGGGTCTCTATGAAGAGACAGACACCCTCTTAGGTGGCTGCAGCAGGCCTGTCCCCAGTACCTGCCTGTTCCTTGCTTTACTACATATTCCTCTAATGTCCTGTTTTGGGTCTCATGCTAAGATTATTAAAGAATAATGAATTTAAATTTCTATCTGCTCCAGCGAGGTCAGAATTTCAACAGGAATCCAAATCTCAAGTGTAAAGAGGGTGAAGCTCTAACAAGTGAAACTGGGAACTGAGCATATGTCTGAGGTGAGAGAATGTGGACAAACGGAGGGAGTTCAGGTTTGGAGACATTTGGTGAAGTCATCAGAAGGCAGTCTCTAGCCAGCCCACATCTGTCCATGATGCATTTGCTATAAGGGAGCAAAGGCCAGCAAAGGCCTCTCCACTCGGTCACTGAAATGCACCTTGAATGAGGTACAGAACAAACAAGCAAAACCTGAATCCAGCCTAGACAAGAATTTTACATGCTGTCTTCTTATATAACATCTGGAGGACATTTATCTTAGTGGTACCAAAATGCTTCCATTCAGTCTGCGGCCTGATTTTTTAACTGACTCTGAGCCATTTACTCTCTTAGCCTCTGGGTTTTGTTTTGTTTTGTTTTGTTTTTAATGAGGGAGGGGGAAAATTTAATGAGAGAATAATTATCACCATAAATGTCACTTGAGACAATAAGCTGTACTGTTTACGTGCTTCAGGCTCTTTAGAGTAGAGCTGCCCAAGAAGCTATTCCTTTAAGACCTTCCTCTTGACAATTCAACAACTTCTCTTATTGGAGGCAGTAAATACACAGGTTGTATGTTTATATTCAACAGAAATCTTCTGGAGACAGCATTTCCGAAAGCATTGCTCTCCAGCATGTTGTTACCAGATATGTCAATAGGTGTGCCTAGGAAAGGCCTGCGTGGTTCAAGAGGTTTAGTGAATGCTGAAATCCATAACTTCTTCTTAGTGATGTAAAATGCATGTCAGCAATTAGAGGCTCTGAGAAGTCTTGCAATAAAGAGAACTATTTGACTTTCAATAACCAAGTTGTTTCCAAACTTTTTTTTGAGCACTTACTTTGTACCCTGTGGAACAGTGTCCCAGAGAACACAAGCTTGTAAAATGCTGCTTAACTTAGTGGCCCCAATCAGTGGATCATAAATCTTGGGGATAAAGCATGGGGTGTGTGTGGTGGGAGACAGGGGAGAAAGAATGCAGAACTAGAGATCCATGAAGCCATATGTTTACCAAGCACTGTTTCTAGACTTAATAAATAATATAGCTCATAAATACATGGGTGACTATTTTTCTAACATATGAAGATGTTATTATAATTTATTAGATATTAATCCATATAAAAGCACAATAAAAATTTTTAGTAGTTATTTACGTCTTTTTGAGTCATCAGAAACTAAAACTATAACTGTGATGTGGCAGACTTGTAAAGTGTTTTGATGTTAAAAGGGTTTTTTTGTGCTAAAGGAGAAAAAAAAAGCAGAAATCATCCTCTTAACCCACAGGAGTGAATCTAATGGTTGGAAATTCAGGCATGGTGCCAGCAGATGAGGAAATTCTGAGAACACAAGTTCTGGTTCTTCTCAAATCATAACATGCCGTGTCACCTGGTCACCCATGAGTAACCTGGGTGTGTAGGACCCAGTGCTGTGGATGGAGCTCTTCACATCTCCTTGAGGCCAGGGCTCTGTGGGGTGTTAGCACAGCATGCACAGCGAAACTGATGTTTCTGGATCCCAGCTGTATAAATGAGCTACAATGGCCAGATGTGACCGTCCTGACCCTGTTTGTGTGCAGCATGGACATGCAGCCTCCATGACTCCCCAGGGACCTTGCTGGCTCTGGGATTCTATGACAGCAGACTTCGGCAACTTGCTCATCAAAAAGTCAGCAGAACTCCCATGTAAAAGAAAAATTGTATTCACAAATGCCGCTCTCTCCAAAGAGAGGGCAAATGTGGGTCTATCTGATGAAAGCAAACTCGACAATGTCCTTAATCACAAGGATGATCAGCCTGGTCAGCTGAAAGGGTATGGCTAGCATGATCCAACCTCATCATTACTCTGGAATCATTACAACCCTGATGGTGAGATGATCATGGTGATTATCATAGCATGTAGTTATGCTACTAGCATATTATGTGGCTTGGATCATATTTTCCCTAGTCCAGCTGATAGACAACATTTAATTTTGTTCTTGGTATAAAAAAACCATCATTGGTCTGCAGCATTTGGTCTTTTGCAAACACTCTGGATTAACTGAACTTTAAGAAACATTCACATTTAAATCATACCCCCCTCACTCTGAGGTTGAGAATGCAAACTGATCAGGAACACAGCCAGATACAGCGAGATTTACCTTCTGCTCTTCATGCTGGTGTCCACGCCCTGCGGAGGTGGCTAAGCCAGCACACTAACTTCATCTGGGGAATGGAGGCCTGTCACAGGGAATCACTAACTCTTGGACTCTCAGTTTCCTTAATGACTCAGTGATTGTTAACCTGGAGGAAATCCAGCCCAATAGAGCAACATTTTCTCTAATTCCTAATTTTATTCTTAGCTGCAAGTTTTCGACATTTTTACCTGGGACTCTGGCTCAGAATTCTTTGACATCTTTCTTTGTCAGGTCATTTCACCCCTTCATGTTTTCAAATTGCTCGTTTTAGTTTAGTTTCAGGTGACTTTTCTATGCTGCATACTCCAAACTGTGGTTCCACATTTTCACTTTTGAATCTTGTTTTAGGGTGCCTTGAGAAATATAACTTTAGATGTATGTGGTTAAGAGTGAAAAGATCAAGGAGTATAAAACAGAAATTTGCATGCTTTAGTGGATTTTAACTTCGAAATTCTTTCAGGAGGAGCGTGGATGGCTATTCTTTCTTGGTTTTACCAAGTTTCCATTTTACTCATCTGCCAAAAAAGATAATTAATATTTATAACTAAATGTCTTTGGCATGGAGCCAACTAACAATAAGATTGCCTACATCATATAAAGCACCCAGATTAGTACAATATAAACTGGAGAAGTTAAAGAAATGAAAGGAAGGAACTAGTCAATGATTCAGAATTCTTGGCTACATCTGTGCAGTGCTAGGCATTTGGAAGGAAAGTGAGCATTCCCGTTAGAACTTAAGATATCTTCAAATATTTAGATTGATTGTAAACAAGTTTTTTAGTTTTAAGTGCTAGGTATTTAGTGGACAATAGTCTTTCATAAGAAAGTTATTATTCACAATCTTGGGAATTACTAATTCATTATTCATGGAGCCATTTACCCAAGAGTGACATCATTTTACATGTAGACCATGTGTACATGATACCAAATACTTTCTAAAGGAATTGACTAATTCATTTGGCTTTGTCACCATGTGGGGGTCTCATGAAAATGTGTGCTCAAGCAGAGAGTTCTGCTGCACTAAGTAGAAGTTTTCAGATGAAAATATGGTGTTTGACTCTCTGGAGATCTGAATAAACCAGTTAAGCTTTTATTAATCCATGCCTTATTTTGTTATTTGTTTCAAAATATGCAGAAATGGAGAAGAAATGATCTCTTTTAGGCATTACCAAGAGAGATGCCTGGAGTGATGAATAAGGAATTACTGGAAGGAGAGAAAATAGGATTATATATGTCCCCTTTAAAAGGTACTTAGAAACTAAGTGAAGAAGAAAGGAGAGCTGGCCCTAGGGGCATTCAAGGATGGTTGGGGAACAGCCTGGCTGAGTACAGTGTCTCCTACACTTACGTTCCACAGACTGTTCTCCTCTGGATGTTGACGGATGTGCTAAGGAAAAAGTCCCCTGTGCTCAAGAAAGTTTGGAAACTGCTGGATTGCACAGAATGAAACAGGTTTCTTTTTTTGCAGTACTTCTCAGAGCCTTTAGTATGCTTATGTGCATTGTAAATTTTTAAGAGAAAAATGTGGTATCAAGTTTTCAAAGGTAACTTAACCATAGCATAGTCTTTTATAGACATGTTTATTTCTATCTCCTCATATGGTGTTCGAAGAAAACCATTTTAGAAAATTATGGTGTAGTTGAAAGAGTCCTGGCTTTAAAAGCAAATGCGTCAGAAAGTAAATCCCAGCTCTATCACCTACAAACTGTGTGAACTTAGGCAGATATCTTCCTAGTGTGAGTCTCAGGTTTATTGGCATTAAAATGTAGGTTGTGCAGATTTCAGGTTATAAAGTATAATATTTTTAATATCTGTTCTGTGCTAATCAGAAAGTATAGGATAAAATTAACAATGTTTATAAAGTAGACATGCTTTTTCCAAGTAAATTGTAACAGCAAGGAGGCGTTATTTATTCTGTGTCTATGCTTCAGAATTCTTTCATTCTCATTGTAGGGAAATAGAAACAGATAAATATAAATACATTTTTGTAATAAAAATGTTAATGATAGGGTTAAAAGCCCCAATTTTTAACTGATAGAGTTGGCAAAAGTATATTAAAAGTATACATTTAATGGCAAAAAAAATGTAGATTTTGATCTGTGCAGTACCAAATTTTCATGAGAATTAATTACTAAATAACAAATATAAACTAAAATTATAAACAATGAAATACAAAATAAATGTTAATTTATATTCTTATGAATTCAGACAATGAATTACGGTGTAATCTTCAGATATTTATATTAACAAATTTTCAGTTTGGAAGCTTTGGTTCCTGTTTTAAGGACATTTCCGATAAAGTTGATATTTAACTGAAAAGATGCACTCATACTTGTCCACATTCTGCAAAACAGTTCACTTTTGATGAGCCCAAAACAGTTAGCAAAGTAGTCTCAAAGGAGTACCCCCCACTTTATTAAAAAAATAGTTGGAAAAAATCTGCCCAAACTTACCCACAAAAATGTTGCAACCAACTCCCTGAGTGTTTGGAAGGGACACAGCTAGTTTAGGATTTATGTCTGGTCTTTAAACTCTGAAATAAGCTGAATTGTGTAAACATTTTGGCACAGTATGCAGGGAGTTAAATGCATTACTCTTGGCATTATTAACAGGTGGTGTGGGAATAAGTTGCTATGGAAAGTTCATGCTGCAATGTCAGCAGAAGAAAATGTATTTTATAGGCTTCCAGAGATGGAGGGAGGGGGCACCAAAGGGTCTATAGGGTCTAAGGCATGAAGATGGCTGAAAAATACTTTCCAGCTGTCACAACTGCACATGGGCTTGGACGATTTCTTGTAGTGTTATGAATGTAAACGTTATTCAATTAACTGTTTCGAAAGCAGAAGGATTGTTTCTAAAAGAGAGCAATTTCTCGGCACCTGAAATGCTTGAAACCCCTATTATTTTTCATGTTGCTCAGTCTCTTGAGAGAGATCACCTCCCTTCAAACGAAGGCTTCCTAGTGCTCTAAGGATATAAAAATAGACATAGAAAGAATACATTCTTTTGAATAAGCAGAGCAGCTGTCAACTTCTAAAAAGCTGAGCTTGAATCAGGATTCAATCGATCCACACAGCACCCGCTCTGTTCTCTGGCTACCTCCTTTTCCCATGTAGTTGGTTTCCAAATAATAATGCAAGTAGGACAAGAGGGAAAGAGCCTAAACAAATTTAGGACAAATTTAGGTTGGAACTTAGGAAAAACTTCTGTTGACCACAGCGTGAAAGACCAAAGAAAAGGAGAGAAACTCCTGTTCTGAAGAGTCTAAGGTAATAGGACCCAATCCAAGATAATTAAAGGATCCCTGCAAGACTATTTCTTTCTTTCTCTCTTTCTTTCTTTCCTTTCTTTTTCTTTCTTTCTTTCTTTTCTTTCTTTCTTTCTTTCTTTTTTCTTTCTGTCTCTCTCTCTCTCTTTCTCTTTCTTTCTCTTTCCTTTCTTTCTTTTTCTTTCTTTCTTTTTCTTTCTCTTTCTTTCCTTCCTTCCTTCTTTTAGAATGAGCAAAAGGAAACGATGAGTTGCCAGAAAGCGAGAACCAAATACTCTATATGGAATCTAGGTAGGAATGGAATCCAACACTGTGCCTGACAGTAAGCAAAGCAACAAGCAACTATTAAGAAATAACGTACACTGGGCATGAGTGAGGCTGTGTGGTGAGCTAGCCAGCCCTGAAGCCAGGCTCTGGTTGGTGAGCTCGTGAGCCTTCTTGAACTCCAAATCACCTAAGGTTTACTCCAGCTAACTCTGTGAGAACTTTTGCCAAGCACATGATGAGTTTTCATAGCTCACGCTGTTCCATCGTCCCTGTATGAAAGGTGAAAGGGAATCTTTTTATTAAGCTGACCCTATGACTACAGCTCACCCACTCAAGAAGCCACAAGGTCCTGTTCCAAAAATCTGTCTCCCAGCACTGAGAAATATCCAAAGGCCCTTGTGTTATTTGCCATCCTCAGGGTTACAATGCTGCACACCCACTGGGCTGTAGGTTTAGGGCAATTCAGCCTAGGGTTAAGAATGTTGGCTGTGGCATCTAAGCAACTTGAGTTCAGGTTTAAGTCTCAGTTCTGCCACTTACCTAGCCGTGTGCTGTTGGACAAGGTACTTAACTTTTCTTCACCTCTGTTTTCTCATCTGTAATACAGTGATAACCACAGTCTTCTCCTTAATGGGATTTTTTGGGAGGATTAGATGAGATAATCCAGGTAAAGCACAGTGGCTGGCACTTAACAAATAATCAATTGCAGCTTTAGTTCTTATCATTCTTGGACTACTGAGAAATGCTTGCTTTGGGTATTTCCCATGGTTTTATGAAGACACCCAGGCTCCATCCTATGGGAGAACGAAGTTATCTGACATATCTATTCTCACTGCTACAGAAATTAGAAGGAGAGAGGGGATGCAACAAAGTAGCAACACTTCTGCTCCAACTTCCAAAATCTCTATTCCCATAACTGTTCTGTCACCTACATCCAAGAAAATTATGATCCAAGGCCTGGACCAAGCACTCGGATGTTGTTAGCATTTGCAACAGCTGAGCTGGGCAAGGACTCGTGCTTTCATCAGGTAATTTAAATAACTATATTTGAGTCTGTAACTGTATGTTTTGGGATTGCACGGGACCTGCCAACACACATCTGTGTTTTTAGAATGAGATTTATTCAATTGGCAGAAAAAGCACCGGAGCCCTTGTAACCAGGAAATATATGATTACGGCATTTGAAATTGTCATTTAATTTGTTTTAGTATTCAGCCTGCTCTTCTACATCCAGAAATTCTACACTGAAGCAATAAGCAAATGAGGTCAATTTCTGTTTACTGCAGTTTCATTGGATGTTTAGTATCTACTGGGGCTCCTTCGGGCATTGAGTTGGCCCATGAGAAGACTGGACATGAGTGATTTAACCAAAAACAGGAAATCAGGGCCTCCCTCAGATCCCTGCTTATTGCCACATAGCTGCCTGTCTTCTAGTACCCAGATCTTTGCATGTCACATGTTTACAAACATGGGCTCCTGCAGTAACAAGGAAGACTGAAGTTGGTCCTATGCAACATCACAGCCACCCACCTAATTGAACAAGGATACCAAGTTGCATTTCTTACATGATGTTAAGCAGTTATGTGATTTTGCTTCTCATTTAGTTGACAGATTTAGAGGCTATTAGACAGAACTCAAATCCCAACTCTCTTAATTCTTGATTTGTAACAACTAAACAATGTGAGGCTTATTTTTTTTTTTTTAATTTTTTTATTTTTTGAGAAGGAGTCTCTCCCTGTTGCCCAGGCTGGAGTGCAATGATGTGATCTCAACTTGCTACAACCTCCGCCTCCCAGGTTCAAAAGATTCTCCTGCTTCAGCCTTCTGAGTAGCTGGGATTACAGGCTCCTGCCCCCATGCCCAGCTAATTTTTGTATTTTTAGTAGAGACAGGGTTTCACTATGCTGGCCAGGCTAGTTTCGAACTCCTGACCTAGTGATCCGCCTTCCTTGGCCTACCAAAGTTTTGGGATTACAGGCGTGATCCACCATGCCCTGCCCGAGGCTTAGTATTCTTATGGCCCCTTCCTTTATGTTTCCCAATGCCAACAAATTTGGCACTTAAAACTGCTATTAAAACCCCTCAAATATGGTGCTTGTAGTAACATAGAAGAAACAAGTAGTTAACTCAAATTTTTCCCTTTTAAAACGGCCTGCAGTTTATCCCATCTGATACTGCACCACCCTGTTAAACTAAGCTTTTACAAAAATACTTAGCCCTCCTCCTAACACAGCCAGCCAATTCCCTCCCCACATGCAACCACCACCTTCATCCTTCTGTGCTCTCTCATGCTTGGTTCATTTCAGTTCAGTCTTTATCCATTCCTTATCCTGTATAGCAATGTGCTAAAGCTAAGGTCTACACTGATGGACTAGTCGATTTGGGAAAAACCGCTTTCCTGGACCCACATGACAGATACTGAATTGAGACACTAGACAGTCAAAATGTACTCAGTGCCTGTTAGTGACAAACACTTCACATGCATTATCTGACCAGGTCCTCACGATAACCTTATGAGGATAAGAACAGCTTACCTCACATCACTCTGGCTAGAAGCAGACACAGGCCCACCTCTAAACCAATCCCTGGAAAAGGCACAATTGACTTATGAGGTAACTAGAATCTACCCACAGGTACTTAGAAGGGAGCCAACTTCCTTCTCCTGAAACCCAGAATTATGTGGAGAAGGAATGCATTTTTTTTAGATGGGATCTCACTCTGTTGCCCAGGCTGAAGTGCAGTGGCATGATCTCGGCTCACCGCAAGCTCTGCCTCCCAGGTTCAAGCGATTAGGAGCACATTTCTAAACAAAATTGAGAATTTGATGGGAATAAGAAGAGAAGAAATAAGTGCTGGATCTTCTATACTCATCCCACACTGCCAATTTCTGCCTGCTCTATTTCTTAGTGTTTCTTATGTTTATTCTCTTCTTCCCATGCTCCAACTGAATTAAACCCTTTGTAGTTTTTCCGTAGGTCACTATATTAGCATCAGAAGTAGGTTCTCTATCTTCAATTTGCCCTTCAATTGTACCAAAGGAAACTTCCTAAGGTGCACTGTGATCAACTGCCCCTTTTCCTCCACCACCTGCAGCGACACCCTAGCAGGCCATTAAAGGCCTTCTAAGATTCACATACAATTTACCTTTCCAGTTTTATCTTGTACAAATACTCAATCACCAATCAAAAGGATGACACAACTGGACTACTTTGAACAAGTCAGGGGATAATTGTTTCAAAGGGTAAGTTGAAAGGCAAAAGAGCTGAGAGGGGCATTGCCTCTAATTGTGAGCCTTGTGTCAGGTCACAGGGCCCCAGGGTGGAGGGATGAGGATGAGTCCTATACTAGTACTGCTTTGTATAATGACTATGCCCATTTGACCTGGCTTTCGAGTGGGACATTTCAGGGACAACTTCCACCTGAAGTTGGATGACCTGACACTCTTTCAGACATCCATGATCCCAGAGCTTCTCAGATCCATCCTGCCACCCATGAGAGACACCTATTCTTTTTATTAATGCAAGCTCATCAGATACCCAGTGACTCTTCTGAGGAGCATGATTTGGAGAGATAAGTGATGTATTTTATTAGAGGAGCCACTAGTCTTGTCCCTTGTTTGTGGATTATATCTAACATTGGTGTAAAAAACTATCTACTGCAAAGGTAAGTTAAGATACCTTGATTCGTTTAAATTCTGTTCAAATCCATTCATTTACTCTCATGGGATCTTGCATTCTTTCTTATTCTCTCTCTGTCTCTCTCACACACACACAGAGCTGTGACTCGGGATGATGGGATAACATAAAGAATACAGATATCAATCTGGCAACAAGAATCCTCAGGAATTTTGCTGATCTCATGATTCCCACCAACCGTCAGAGAACACACAATATAATATCTCTAGCCCAGGCATACAAGAATTATGCTTTTATTTACTTTCCACAACCCCTCCCAGTTTGGCCCCATCACTACCCTATCTCACAATCTCTACAAAAACCCCATGTCTCATGGAAAGCTGCTGAGGGATATCAGGGGAGATGAGATGATTGAGTCTCCATATGTGACCCTTACCACAGATTAGAAGAGTTCATTCTGGGGCAGGAGAGGAGGTTTCCTTCAGAGTCCTCTTTTGAGGGTGGAGCTAATAAATCATCTCCTATTAGGATCAAGGCACTCCAACTTCTTGGAAAAAGGGGTCAACATTCACAATAATTAGTTTCTTTCCTGGTACTAAGAATCAGTAGATAAAGCCTACATAGCAAACAGCAGAGAGGTAGAGAACTCCAATCTAAGGTAAAAGGGCATACAGGTTATACCAGTCCCAAGTATATTCATTTATTTATTTTAAAAAAGAATTTCTCACACCCAAGAAGAGTTTTCAGTTAATGATTGAATGGATTTTCAAACCGACTGAAACCTGGGGCATCTACCATACCCTATTTTCTCCCCCTACCCACACCCCTCTTGCATCCAAGCATGCAATTCCAGAATATCTATAATGAATGGCAGAAGAAACATGTACTGACAGTGAAATTAGGTGAAGAATGAAAGAAGTTTTCCCCCTTAGTAACAGGGATTTAATACCAAACACAAACCTGTAAGGTTCAGACTGTTTGCTAACAGTTATAATTAATTCTTCAGAATTTTCCAGGTAGAATGATATGCCACATGAGATGTCTGGCTCTGGAACTAATCAGTTCTACCTGCTTCTAGCTACTCCATTTTTAAGTTCTTGTCAAAACAGAGTCCCTCCATTGTTTGAACTGTGTGGGCTGATGTGTGATAGAAGCAGTGTCATGTAAAGGTTAAGTTCAAGGTTGGAGAGCCAAACAGAGCTGGGTTTGAGTTCCAGGTTTGGCACTTAGCAGTTAACTGCATAGCCTTGGACAAGTCATTTATCCTTAGTCTCTTGATCTGTAAATTGGATATAAGCTAGTATACCATGGGGATAAATGAGATAGTGCCTGCAAAGCACTTAGTACTATCCCAGACATATACTCTCCATAAACATAGGCATTCTCAAAAAATATATTATAGGATTCTTTAAAATCCACTTGACATAAAATCATTACTGATATACTGGCCATAGCTTCATTCTGTTTCACTTTCATTCTCCTTTGAATGAAATAAGTTTTCCATGCATCTCATACAGGAGAGCTCTGGCTGGCATCTGGCAGGTGCCCCTCTGGGATGAAGCTTCCAGAGGAAAGATCAGGCAGTAATCTTTGCTGTTCTGCAGCCTCCGCTGGTGATACCCAGGCAAATAGGGCCAGGAGTGGACCTCCAGCAAACTCCAGCAGACTGGCAGCAGAGGGTACTGACTGTCAGAAGGAAAACTAACAAACAGAAGGGATTAGCACATCCACTCAAAGATCCCATCCGAAGGTCACCAACGTTAAAGACCAAAGGTAGATACATCCACAAAGATGGGGAGAAACCAGTGCAAAAAGGCTGAAAATTCAAAAAATCAGAACAGCCCTTCTCTTCCAAAGGATCACAACTCCTCGCCAGCAAGAGAGCAAAACTGAACAGAGAATGGTCTGACGAATTGACAGAAGTAGACTTCAGAAGATGGATAATAACGAACTCCTCTGCACTAAAGCAGCATGTTCTAACCCAGTGCAAGGAAGCTAAGAACCTTGAGAAAAGATTAGACGAATTGCTAACAAGAATAACCAGTGTAGAGAAGAACATAAATGACCTGATGGAGCTGAAAAACACAGCATGAGAACTTCGTGAAGCATACACAAGTAACAATAGCCTAACTGATCAAGCAGAAGAAAGGACATCAGTGATTGAACTTAATGAAATAAAGAGGGAAGACAAGATTAGAGAAAAAAGAATAAAAGGAACGAACAAAGCCCCTAAGAAATACGCAACTGAGTGAAAAGACAAAATCTAGATTTGGTTGGTGTACCTGAAAGTGATAGGGAGAATGGAACCAAGTTGGAAAACACTCTTCAGGATATTATGCAGGAGAATATCCCCAACCTAGCAAGATAGGCCAACATTCAAACTCAGGAAATACACAGAACACCGCAAAGATACTCCTCGAGAAGAGCAAATCCAAGACACATAGTCGTCAGATTCACCAAGGCTGAAATGAAGGAAAAAATGTTAAGGGCAGCCAGAGAGAAAGGTCCCCATCAGACTAATGACGGATCTCTCTGCAGAAACCCTACAAGCCAGAAGAGAGTGGGGGCAAATATTCAACATTCTTAAAGAAAAGAATTTTAAACCCAGAATTTAATATCCAGCCAATCTAAACTTCATAAGTGAAGAAGAAATAAAATCCTTTACAGACAAGCAAATGCTGAGAGGTTTTGTCACCATCAGGCCTGCCTTACAAGAGCTCCTGAAGGAAGCACTAAATATGGAAAGGAACAACTGGTACCAGCCACTGCAAAAACATACCAAATTGTAAAGAACATTGCCATTATGAAGAAACTACATCAACTAATGGGCAAAATAACCAGCTAGCATCATAATGACAGGATTAAATTTACACATAACAATATTAACCTTTAATGTAAATGGGGTAATTGGCCAAATTAAAAGACACAGATTGGCAAATTGGATAAAGAGTCAAGATCCATCAGTGTGCTGTATTCAGGAGACCCATCTCACATGCAAAGACACACATACGCTCAAAATAAAGGAATGGAGGAAGATTTACCAAGCAAATGGAAAGCCAAAAAAAAAAGTAGTCTCTGATAAAACAGGCTTTCAACCAACAAAGATCAAAAGAGACAAAGAAGGCCATTACATAATGGTAAAGGGATCAATGCAGCAAGAAGAGCTAACTATCCTAAATATATATGCACCCAATACAGGAGCACCCAGATTTATAAGGCAAGTCCTTAGAGACCTACAAAGAGACTTAGACTCCCACACAATAATAGTGGGAGACTTTAACACCCCACTGTCAATATTAGATCAACGAGACAGAAAATTAACAAGGATATTCGGGACTTGAACTCAGCTCTGAACCAAGCAGACCTAATAGACATCTACAGAACTCTCCACCCCAAATCAACAGAATATACATTCATCTCAGCACCTCATCACACTTATTCTAAAATTGCCCACATAATTGGAAGTAAAACACTCCTCAGCAAATGTCAAATAATGGAAATCATAACAGTCTCTCAGACCACAGTACAATCAAATTAGAACTCAGGATTAAGAAATTCACTTAAAACCACACAACTACATGGAAACTGAACAATCTGTTCCTGAATGACTAGTGAGTAAATAACAAAATGAAGGCAGAAATAAAGATGTTCTTTGAAACCAATGAGAATGAAGACACAACGTACCAGAATCTCTGGGACACATTTAAAGCAGTGTGTAGAGGGAAATTGATAGCACTAAATGCCCACAAGAGAAAGGAGGAAAAAGCTAAAATTGACACCCTAACATTAAAATTAAAAGAACTAGAGAAGCAACAGCAAACAAATTCAAAATCTAGCAGAAGACAAGAAATAACTAAGATCAGAGCAGAACTAAAGGAGATAGAGACACAAAAAACCCTTCAAAAATTAATGAATCCAGGAACTGGTATTTTGAAAAGATCAACAAAATAGACCACTAGTCAGACTAGTAAAGAAGAAAAGAGAGAAGAATCAGATAGACACAATAAAAAATGATATAGGGGATATCACCACTGATCCCATAGAAATACAAACTACCATCAGAGAATACTTTTTTGTTTTTTTAAAACACGGGCATAATTTTGCTTTTGATGTCTCTTAGGTTCAGGCCTAGTGCTATTAAGAGGTGGTTTCCCAGTAATGGGATTGCTGGGTCAAATGGTATTTCTGGTTCTAGATCCTTGAGTAATTGCCACACTGTCTTCCACAATGGTTGAACTAATTTACACTCCCACCAACAATGTAAAAGCGTTCCTGTTTCTCCACATCCTCTCCAGCATCTGTTATTTCCTGACTTTTTAATGATTGCCACTCTAACTGGCAGATAAATCATTCTACTATAAAGACTCATGCACATGTATGTTTATTTCAGCACTGTTAACAATAGCAAAGACTTGGAACCAACCCAAATGTCCATCAATGATAGACTGATTAAAGAAAATGTGGCACATATACACCATGGAATACTATGCAGCCATAAAAAGGGATGAGTTCATATCCTTTTCAGGGACATGGATGAAACTGGAAAACATCATTCTCAGCAAACTATCACAAGGACCGAAAACCAAACACTACATGTTCTCACTCATAAGTGGGAGCTGAACAATGAGAACACATGGACACAGGGAAGGGAACATTACACACTGAGGCCTGTCAGGGATTGGGGGCCAAAGGATGGATAGTATTAGGAGAAATACCTAATGTAGATGACGGGTTGATGGGTGCAGCAAACCACCATGGCACATGTATACCTATGTAACAAACCTGCACATTCTACACATGTGTCTCAGAAATTAAAGTATAATAATTTTTAAAAAAAGAGGTGGTTTCTACTAAAAGAAGATAAAAGGAGAGAAATGTTGGTGTAAATCCTGGAGTGAATTCTGGTAGAAGATCACTATGGAAAAACCTGGGAATAGTAGAAATGCACTGCAGAGGCTCAAACAGCCTGGACCTTGACAATACGGTCAGCGCCACATGTGGGCCAACTAAGGGTGGCAACAATTTCTTACTCAAGCACTTAACCACTGACATGATTTTGCAGAGGATGGGAGTAGAATCAGAAGAGAAAGATGAAGTTGCAGGAAATATAGTGGCTGAGGGCAGTTGAGAATTAAGAGATAAGAAGGATCAAGTGTCAGGATTTCACTCCTATTTTGTTACCTAAGAAGTTATCCATAATGGAGACTATGTGTTGGTGGGGTAGGGGATGGGTCCCTGGCTTAATAAGCAAATTATCTTTCCTGAACCCACAGACAAGTAGACACACATTGTGTGCTCAGTTTTCATAAATAATTGTAACATTAAATAATATCAAGCAACAGGTCAAAAGGAATGAGGGAAAAATAACATTAGAGAGATGAATACTAAGAATTTATTTAAAATGCATTCAAGAAAAAAACATACTTAATGAGTTCACAAAAATCTTTCTTCAAAGAAAAGGCAAGCTCAGATGGTTTGACAAGTTAGTTATATATACCATAATGGCATAACCTCAATACCAAAACTTGACAAAGATATGTATGAAAAGGAAAATTGCAGACCAATCTATCTCATGAATGCAAGTATGAAAATCCTAAATAAAATAGTAAAAACAGAATACAGAAAAAATACATAAAAGCTAATGCATTCTTAAGACCAAGGTGGGTTTATCTCAGGCGTGAAAGTCTATTTAATGTTAGAAAATTAGTTAATGTTATTCACTTCACATTCACCAGCAAAAGAAAAGGACAATCATATGATCATCCCAGTAGATGATCAGAATCAGAAAAAGCATTCACTAACACTCATTCATGGCTATTTTTAAACTCTTAGCAAATTGGGCATAGAAGAGAAACTACTAAAGGGATCTCTACCAAGGAAAATACTTCATAAAGCATCATACTTGATGGTAAAAAAAAAAAAAAACTTTGGCTTTGAGATTTGGAGCAAGGCAAAGATATCTGCTATTATCACTTTTATTCAACATTGTATTAGAGATTCTAGCCAGAGCAGTTAGAAAGAAAAAGAAATAAGGTCAAAATAGAAAAAAAAAGAAACAAAAGTATTATTGCTCACAGATTACTTGGCTCAGTATGTAGAAAATCCAAAACAGACTATAGATAAATTATTAGAATTAATAAGATAATTTATCAAAGTTGCCAAATATAAAATCAACATAGTAAAATGAATTACATTTCTATATATCAGAAGCAAATAGAAAGTTAAATTTTGTATTTCATATGTTTGGTCATGTCATCAAACATATGAAGTACTTTGGAATAAATCTAAGATGGTTAGGAGAGTGTGAAAGTTGACTGAAAGATACTCTGGTATTCACAGTTGTGTCTGTTTCGCCTCTTCTGAATACCTCCTGCTCTTGGCATGACCAATGAGACTTCCTGTGAGCAATGAAACACAAGTGGAAGCTTTAAGAACTAATGTGCTGTTCAGCTCTCTTTCCAACTGCCACTTTGCCAGCAAAGGTGTAGATGGTGGATGCTCCATCAGCCCAGGTTTCAGAGTTAACACTTCATAAGTTAACAAAAATCTTTCTTCAAAGAAAAGGCAAGCTCAGATTTCAGAGTGAGGATAACACAGAGCAGACCCTTAGATGACCTACAGTGGACATGTGGCATAGGCAGGAAATAAACCTTAATGTATTACACCACTGAGCTTTTGAGATTGTCAGTAACCACAGCATAACCTGGCCTATCATGTCTGTTATAGAAATTAAAGAATCCACAAATAAATGAGAGATAGACAAAACTCAAGGATTACAAAACTCAGTAATAAAAAACACACCAATTCTTCCAAAATACTTTAAATAGAACTTGATGATCTGGTTCTAATAGTTCAAAAGGGGAAGAAAGGCAAGTCACTCAACAATGAAGATGGGAAACTTGTTATTCCAGACATCAAAGCATATTATAGTTACCATATTTAAGACAGTGCTGAACTGGAGCAGGCATAGACAGAGTGATGGAATGCAATAGAGGGCCCGGAATCAGACTCACATATATATGTACACTTAACATATGACAGAAGTCAAAGTACTGAGGACAGGACAGACTTTTCAGCTTTGGTTACCCACAGGAGAAAAGTAAAATTAGATCCTTTCATCCACAAAAATCACTTCCAAGTGGATTAAAGATATACCCATAAAAACCAAAACTACAAACTTTTCAGAAAATAATACAGTGAAATATTTTCATGACTTCAGGTTGGAAGAATGTTTTAAATAAGAGAAAACACAAATAGGATAAGATTAGGAAATTTAACAACATTAAAATTAAGATCATCTATTTTTGAGAAGACACCATAAAGAGAGTGAAAGGTAAACCAAAAACTGAGAGGAGATCTGCAATACATATAAACAAGAATGTACTCACATCTGAGAAATATTAAATCTTTCAAATCAATAAGAAAGGGCCAAAAACCCAGTACAAAAAATGGACAAAGGACTTGAGCAGATGCTTCATAGAAGAAAAATTCAAACCACCAATAAATTATTGAAAAGATGCTCAATTTTGTTAAAAACAAGCTGAATGCACTATTCAAAATAGCAAAGACATGGAATCAACCCAAATACCCATCAATGGTAGACCAGATTTTTAAAATGTGGTACATACACACCATGGAATACTATACAGCCATAAAAAGGGATGAGATCATGTCCTTTGCAGGGGCATGGGTGGAGCTGGAGGCCATTATCCTTAGCAAACTAACACAGTAACAGAAAACCAAATACTACATGTTCTCCTTATAAGTGGGAGCTAAATGATGAGAATACATGAACAGGTAGAGGGAAATAACACACACTGAGGCCTATCAGAAGGTGGAGGGTGGGAAAAGGAAGGGGATCAGGAGAAATAACTAGTTGGTACCAGGCTTAATACCTGGGTGATGAAATAATCTGTACAACCAACCTCCATGACATACAATTTACCTATGTAACAAACCTGCATGTCTGTATATATACCCCTAAATGTAAAGTTAAAAAAAGCTGAATATATATGATAAAAAATATATAAAACATTACATATTCCTTATATAGAAGAAAAAATAAGTCTGGTAATATCAAGTTTCGGTAAAGATGTAGAACAATGGGGATTCTCATACACTATTGGTGGGAGAGTAAATTGGTACGAACTTTGAATTTCTACTACCACCTGGTAAGGTTGAATACGTGTTTATGTTATAATCCATTAATTCTATTCCTGGTGATATACTCCACAGAAACTCTTGCCTATGTGCATTCAGAAACATGGGCAGGAATATTTAAAGCACCATTGTTTCCTGAACTGAGAACAACCCAAATGCCAATCATCAAGAGACTGGACAAATAAACTGTGGTTTATTACACTGGACTACTATACAGCACTGAAGGTAAATAAGTTACATCAATAAGATAGATGAATCTCAGGAATACAATGTTAGATTAAAAATCATAGAAAAATTCATATAATGCGGAATAATTCCACTGATGTGAACTAGTAAACATACAAAATTGTTTAGTGATGCAAATATTTGTGGTAAGTCAATAAATAAAAATTAGGATACAGTAAACATAAAAGTCAGGAAGGTGGTACCTCTGGGGAAGAGACAAGGTAATATGACTGGTAAGAGGCACATGGCATGGCGTGGGGCAGGTTTCCAGTGCAATGGGATGTCATATTTTTTTAACCAGTTTGGCAAGCACATTGGTGTTCACTTTTAGCCACGCATGTTCTTTTAATATTCTCTTCTGGGTGTGTATTTCACAATTTTTAAAAAAATTGTTTTGAAATTATTAGAGTCACAGGAAGTTGCAAAAATAATAGAGAGGTCCTTTGCATTTCATAATTTTTAAAAATGATTCTATCCCCCATTAAAAAATACTATCATAAAAAAAAGCTAGTGAGGAAATGAGTTTTGTAGAATATGAACTTTGCTGAGCAATAGCATGGGAAAAGACTGATAAACCGCAGAGCGGTTTTTTTACTTGTCATATTTTTCATCTTGGGGATATAAGTGTCAGGGAGCTACAGGAAACTCTGGTTAGGTGAAAAGAAATGAAACAAGACTGCAGAGATTGTATTAGAGTGTTAAGTTTAAGTAGTTAAGATCTGATATAATCCAAGGTGACCTAAGGTCAATCCAAGTATTCTTTCTAAAAAGGCAAGGGAACTCTCATTGTGAGGTTGTACAGGGACAATTTCTTCTGAAATTGGAAAATGACATTAAGTTAGATGGAAACACTCAGTGCACATCCGAGATATCCTTATATGGTCTAAGAATCTCAAGCTTGTTTGGCTTTTAGATGTGGAAATTTAGACTGGCCTTGAGATGAAGCCCCCAACTCCCTCAATCAAAAATTGAGGATGTTACTAAAATTAGATTTGCTGTTAACCAGAAACATTTACTTAAATCAAGAGCAACAAGTACTTGAGCACTTATAGTCCAGCCTGGGAGGAAGTATTGCTGATGTCCTCTGCAGAACCCCACCAAGCGACTCCAGAGACAAATAGACCTGATTGAAAGCCTGGCTTGGTCACTTACTAGCTCTGCAAGTTAACTCCTCTAAGCCTCTGTTTCATTATAGGTAAAATATGAATAAGACACCTACCTCAAAAAAGTCATTGCAACTCCTAGAGTGCATAGTACTTAGTGCTCAAAAAGTGTTAGCTGTCATTATAACTTTTATTGAGGGCTTGCTACTGTCACTTGAGATGCAAAAATAAACCTGTCTGTTAAGAACTATCCTCTTACCAGTGTGACATGATCAATGGAGTCCCTGCCCTTAGTGTTTCACCTTTGGGCCTTCTAAAGGCTTGAAAGTTCCATGGGGTGTCGGGGAGGATAACAATCTGAATTATTTTATGTTTTCTAGATATTTCGATAGCACATTAGCATAAGTTGCCCTCTAGCAACAACTGAGGCCCTGAGAATGAAAATCAAAGTGGATGCATTTCAATGGGAGAAGAGAATCAAGAACAATTCCAAGTTCACTACATCATAGTGGAAGGTCACTGGCAGATCATCACAAACATATTCATAGTGATCAAGACAGAAGATGGCAGAGCCAGGTTTACAGCAGAAGAATTTGCCTGATAGTCTCCCCTTCAGCCAGGCCAACATGCCTCCATACTTCTGAAAACTTAGTTCCATCTACTTGCATCTGTCTTCCCTGTCTCCACCTGCCCTACTCTCCCCTGGATTCCAATAAACAATGAAGCCATGGATGAATTCTTCCCTAAGCACCTCCCATTTCTAGTCCCAAGATACTGTAAGGTGCTCCATCCCTGGTGTTGCCATTGGAGCCTGTGTGTGTCTATTTGGTCTTATCGTGTTCCATTATAATCACTGTAGGTGAATCTATGTATCTGCTTTTCTTTACCTATTTGCAAAGATGCTCAACAGGATGAGAACCAGCCCCCTCTCCTGCAGAGGCCACATCAGTCTCCCTGAAGATGAGACTCTGGCAAACACACATGTCCCTCTTCTCCTCAGCGCTACCTGCCCCACCATTGGGAACATTCCTTCATAGTCAGCCACTGTTACCGACAGAAGGCGTAATATGATGCTGGTGTGCTGGGGCAGAGCAAATGTTGAAACCCATGGTCTAAACTAGTGTTTCACAAAGTTTGACGGCCTTGCTACCTACATTTGAATCACCTGATCTGCTGCCCCCACCACTGCCAAATCACTGTCTAACTTCTAGCACATACTACCCAGCATAACATCTGACACACATATAAGGCATGAGACAAAATACATTATCTCTCTGCTCCATTGTTCTCTAATATAGGAAGTTATGTTCTTTACCTCCATGATAGGGAGGGTTCCATATCTAAGCAATCTTTGCTCTTTGTATACTAAACCAATTTCTCACTACCCTTGCAAGACCTTGAACCTGGACATCCCAATTGCTAGGCATTCTGCTAAACATTTTGTGTCTATTTGCAGTAGCACTATGAGTAAAGTATCATTGTCCCCATTGTATAAATGAGACAATTGAGGCAAGGATTGGTTAATTAATTTGCCATAGGTCACACAGTGAATTATAAAAGCAGGATTATAACCTAAGCAATCTCATTCCAGGGTTCATATGCTTAACTATTCTGCCATACTGCTTTCCAATGTTTATTGAGTACCTAGTATGCTGTAGAACTCCGCACAAGGCACTCTATAGATACAGATGCACAGCCCATACATGATTCTTGCCCTTCTATAGGATATAGCCCAGAGGGGGAAGACAGACATTAAATAAGCAGATACACTGGATGTTTAAAAGCATCCAGTAATAGAAGTACTATGAGGGTAAAAAAAGAAGGACTGTAACACGAGAGACCATTTAAGACTGGCACTCAGTGAAGGCTTTTATGAGAAAGTGGCCTCTAAGTAGCCTCTTCTGTGAAGAGTGTGAACAAGAGCCTTCTAGGGTGAGAAAACCACATGTGCACATGTCCTGGGATGTTTGAAGAATTAAAATTCCACATTCATGTGGAAGGGGTAGGCTAGAATTAGGAAGGAACTAGACTGTAATTGTTTCGGGTTTATTCTGTGTGATTTTATTCCAAATGAGACCTTTTCTGACATATAAAGTGTATTAGTGCATTTTCACACCACCATAAATAAATACCTGAGACTGGGTAATTTATAAAGGAAAGAGGTTTAATTGATTTACAGTTCCACATGGCTGGGGAGGCCTTAGGAAACTTACAATCATGGCAGAAGGGGAAGAAAGCACGTCTTCACAAGGTGGCAGGACAGAGAGAGAAAGAGAGAGAGAGTAGGAGGAACTGTCAAACACTTATAAAACCATCAGATCTCATAAGAACTCACTCACTATCACAGGAACAGCATGGGGGGAAACTGTCCCCATGATCCAGTCATCTCCCATCAGGTCCCTCCTCAACACATGGGGATTATGGGGATTACAATTCAATATAAGATTTGGGTAGGGACACAGAGCCAAACCATATCAGAGAGAGTCAAAGCAGGAACTGGGGATTCAAACAAGCTTTTCCCGTGAGGTCAAATCAATGCTCAGGATGAACCTGCAAGCAGTTGGCCAGGAAGATTCAGGAGAGGAAGATCAAAGAAGATAAAAGGGCCCTTGGAAGCAAGATATAGTGTGAGGAGAATGTTCTCTTGAATACTAGTGCTAGGCATGCTCTGGCCAAACCCGAGGAGTTCAGAGAAAAGAAGGCTTTGAGATGGCTTTCTGCATCTAACTAGAGAAGTACCAAAGCCCTGCCAAGGGGTACTTTGCCTCTGAAAGAACACAGAGAAGGGAGGAGAGAGATAGACCAAGGAATTCAAATGGGTGCCCAGGACCTTCTTTTACCTGTTTAGTACCAAAGATTGATCTAGTCCCTCTACCCCCACTTTTCCCCCATCACCTCATCACCACCTCAGTCCTGAAAGTCTCAAATCCAAGTGCTCGGTTCAGTCATGATCCTAATGGATGCAGGAAAGTCTAAGTCCAGGTCATCTCCAAGCAGTACCTTTGGAGACTGCACTGTCTTAGTATTGACCTTGCCTGTAATTGACAGTACGATGTGGTAACTCACGCTCCACAGCAAAATATCTCTTCTCTCACTCTCTGCCCAAAATGTACCTGATTAAATCAGATGGACACAGAGAGAGGAACATCACACACTGGGGCCTGTCGGGAGGTGGGAGGTAAGGGGAGGGAGAACATTAGGACAAATACCTAATGCATATGGGGCTTAAAACCTAAATGACAGGTTGACAGGTGCTGCAAACCACCATGGCACGTGTATACCTATATAACAAACCTGCATGTTCTGCATATGTATCCCAGAACTTAAAGTAAAATAAAAAAATAATAACATGGAGATAATTAGGATAAAGGGAGGTGACCTAGGAGGGAGGAAAAAAGGCTTTGCCCTCTGAGCTGCTTATCAGAAATAACAAATATGGGACCAGGATAAGCTCCTATGCTAAACCCACAACCTCTTTACTGATCATCAGAAGAAGCACAGGAAGCAAGTTCAGCTGTCAAGACTACAGAGATGGATTTGATGTGCAGAATGCAAGTCACAAGAAATATAAGTGCATAAAGAGAGGAGAGCTGGGGAAAGCACTTTGGGAGTGGAAGAGGAAGCGAGAGAGGGAGTGGGCATTTGCCTAAGAATTATAAATCTTGTGTTTAAGAAAGCCCGTGTACCTCCACCTCACTCCCACTCTGAATAAAAAGTTGGCCACCATCCAGGCTGGAGCCTGGAGAGAGATAAAGGAAGCACACAACTCCTTCTGGCCTTTTCAGCCTTTGACAAGGAGAACTTGGTAATCAAGCCTAGCCCAAGCTTCCCAGGCTTTTGGCAGATACAATTAGTACGTTCCTTCTTTTCATGTTGGAAATTTACTTAAGATATTAAATATTCACCCCCTCCTTCTATCTCAGACTTGATGAAACATAAAAGTGCTGCTCTGAGGAATGACCTTGTCCCCAGTTCCCTAACTCCATGATTATATTGGATAAAACTTCTCCTGAGGGCTCCAAGAGACCCCCCAGGTGGAATCATAACTCTCTGACCCTTGAGGGTCATGTGAAACCTCAAGGTGTGGAACCTCAAGGCTGCCCTCTTGCTGATGGAAACTCCGAGGTCTCCATTCTGCACTGGAATTGCCGGGCTTTGCTATGGACTGAGCATTTCTTCTTTGCTAGCTCTGATTACCTTCTTGTACCACCTCTAAGGAGGAAATGTTTAGATTTAATCAAGGACTTGTGACTGGGTCACCAAAATGCTAGAGGATGAAGATTGCAAGTTGGGCCTCCCTGTAACCAAAGTCAAAAGTGCCTGGTAACTAAGAGTCCCAGATAGTAATGCTAAGCATTTTATGTCCTAGAGTTCTCTCTGGACATCCAGCTGTCAGGGGTATGGTCATGGTGGGGATGGCCAGGGGAAGGGTTTGAGCAGAATTCAGACACTCCAGACCCTGGCCTTACTTGCCATTACTAACAGACTCCTTGGCCTTGACTGTGTGCGTCAGAATTCTTCTAGCACACCTTCTTCAATCTTCTGATCCCAGCCCAGCATTTCCCCGTCCCTGACTTGCCTAGTCCCCAGGAGACAGCAAAAGCCCAAAGATTGACTCTTCTAGCCCAAAGGAAGTCCCACTGGAGCAAGGGGTTGTTTCCTGTGATTTCACTTAAAGTGATTAGATGTCTATTATTGTTACTAATAAAAAACATCTGTCACTAGAGAAGTTGTTTCCTGAGCATCAGATGCTGTTCTGGTTAAATAAGGGCCCTATCCACAAAGATGTTGTGTTGTAAGAAGAGACACAGATAATTAAGGCTAAATATATTTTATCTATTAATATAAGAGAGATAATTATAGATGATGAAAAGTGCTGTGAAAGAAATATACAAAGTTATATGATACACAAAGGTCAATAGATGGGCCTTTTTAGATGGAGTGGTCAAAGGAGGCATGGATGGGGGTTGACTTGAGTCCTGAAGCATGAGATGGAGCTATCCATGGAAGAACAAGACGAAAAGCATCCCAGACAGTGGAACAGCTAACACAAAGGCCTTCAAGCCAGAAAGAGCTCTGTATGTTCCAGGAAGAGAAAGGAGGCCTGTGTGGCCCGAGGAGAGCCAAGAAAAGCTAAGAAGGGAAGGGAGGTAAGAAGTCTGGGTCAGTGCTTATATTAATCCATTCTCACTCTGCTATGAAGAAATACCTGAGACCGGGTAACTTATAAAGAAATGAGGTTTAATTGACTCATAGTTCCATTTGGTTTGGGAGACCTCAGGAAACTTACAATCGTGGCAGAAGGCACCTCTTCACAGGGTAGCGAGAAATAGAATGAGTGCCAGCAGGGGAAATGCCGGAAGCTTATAAAATCATCAGATCTTTTGAGAACTCACTCATTATCACAAGAACAGCATTGAGGAAACTGGCCCCATGATTCAATTACCTCCTACTAGTTTCCTCCTGTAACATCTGGGGATTATGAGGATTACAATTCAAGATGAATTGGGTGGGGACACAGCTAAACAATATCAGTGCATGTGAGGCTTTGCAGGATTTCATTCTGGAGCCAATGAAAAGTGTTTGAAGAACTTTAAGTGTGACATTATCTGATTTATGCTTTTTTCTAAAGTCCACTTTGACTAAGAACAGATTTCAATGGTAACAAGTGAAGTGGCTATTCAGAAACCAGTTAAAGGAACGTGGCGTGTTCTATTACAAAGAGTGATGTTGGTGGCAGTGGAGTAAAGTGGTAACCCTCTTCGAAGTTTCATAGAAAAAGAAACTGAAGTTCAAAGAGGTTAGGGAAATTGACAAGATTGAACAGCCAATTAGTTGCAGAGTCAGGATTCAAATTTTTCTTTTTTGGATGCCAAAGTATGTTTTCTTTCCTCTGCATTTCTTTGGGTCTCCATTTTGTCATCAGTAAAGTAGTGGTTTGGGTTAGATTATCTATGAGATGACTTCTGGTTCTAAGATGTCAAAACCTCCCAGCTAATTCACCAAAACATGAAGAAATTCCCTCTACATAGATATGTGTTTGATATTTTTTGATTACCGTCTTATCATATGTGCACTCAGCTTGTTTTCTGTTATGCATAGTGAAGAAACATACACAGTTTACAGAACTCCCATGTGGTCTTCCATTTTCAGGAACCTTCTAGATAAGGGTGAGTGAGAGGGCAGAGCATATCTTGTCACTGTATCAGCAAGGAGTGAAGTCTTGGACTGTCTACAGAAAGCAGTCCAGCCAGTAAGAAATAGTGGTGGAGGGTAGGTGGAAAAGAACAGATGAAGGGGAACAAAGTTATGAGATAATCACCCAGAATAAATAACATGACATCGATTTTTTTAAAAAACCAAATCCATCACCTGTAAAATAGGAGTCCTTTAAAGATCAGGCTATGATTTTTTTGCTATTTTTAACACATCTGCATTATTTGAATTTTTCTATAGAATGCATATTACTTTTGTGGGTTTTCTTTAACTAAAGATAGAAATTATTTCAGCACCATTGCAATATGCCCTGGATATTTGGAAGAGGCATGATTTCAAATATTTTAGTGATAATGCAGAGAAAGTATGACATTGAGAAGTGACTGACTGTAGTGGATAGCAGGTAAGGTTCTGAAAGCAGACTGGCTCCCTTTAAACCCTGGCTCTACTTAGTGGCTGCATTACCTTAGGCAAATTACTTGATCTCCCTGGACCTCTGAGTCCTCATCCATACAACAGAGTTAACAATCTTTAACAATTGTGGCATAGGGAGATCATAAAAACTAAATGAAGGGCCGGGCACAGTGGCCCATGCCTGTAATCCCAGCACCTTGGGAGGTCAAGGCAGGTGGATCACTTGAGGCCAGGAGTTCGAGATCACCAGCCTGGGCAACATAGTGAAACCCCGTCTCTACCAAAAATACAAAAATTAGCTGGGTGTGGTGGCGCATGCCTGTAATCCTAGCTACACAGGAGACTGAGGCACAAGAATCGCTTGAACCTGGGAGGCGGAGGTTGCAGTGAGCTGAGATTGCACCACTGCACTCCAGGCTGGGTGACAGAGTGGAACCCTGTCTCAAATAAATAAATAAATAATAAAAATAAATGAGTTAATTTATGTAAATATAAGTGTAACTTATGTGTTTGGTATTGTGATTTCAGAAAGCATGTCACTCCAGCACTGGGACTAGTTTTAACCTTGCTTTTCTTGAGAATTTTCAGTTACATATGAGGTATTCTTGGGGGCTTGGGTAAAATGCACTGTGTAAAATTATTTCACATCAATCAGTGTTAAAAAGCAAGAAACTATTTTATAGATCAGTAAGTTTAATCATATAAGAAATGATAGCTATTTTGAATTAAAATAAACTTTTTAATTTGATGTAGAATTAGACTACTGTTAAATTTTACATGTGTCTTTTAATGGGATTTAATTCCATTTTCATTTCTGTACTTTAGCATTCTGTAGCTCTGGCAGTTTATATAAGCAGGACCCCCAATTAAAATGTGCATCATCGGTGATCATGAACGTAGGAAGAGCAGACACACATCCTATGGCATTTTTTCCTGACAAAGTTCTTGCACACAGACCCAAGTTCTTTGAAGTTCACTTTCCTCTTTGTTGTGGAAAGAGGACCACTGGCAGAATGCCTCTGCTCTCCTAGTCAAGGGCAGAGTTTGACCTGCCTTTTAGTATCCTGAAATCCTTTTCTTCAATCAGACGTCTCATATAGAAGGGTAATTGCCATGTTTAATCAAGGCAGCTTCTTGGAGTTTTGTTGCTTTTGGACCCTTCAGAGCCCTCTGGATCCTTCTGCCCTGAGGTTAGGCCTTGGTGTGTAGTCCACATGCTCCAGAGAAAGAATAACATGGTCCGTTCTCTAATCAAAGCTCTCTGTAAGTACAAAAGAAAGCTTGGGGGCTGAGGAAAATCATGGCTTTAGAGATAAGGTACTACATAATCTTTAAGAATGAATCACCAAATGAGGCAGAAAATAATCAGCTGTTTCATCCATCAGATGGGGGTTCTTTCCAATCTGCATGTGGCTTTTACTTCAGTGATATTCTATGAATTTCACTGTACAGAATTACATATGCGTGTAGGGAACTCCATATTCCTTCTGAGCACAGTTTCCTAGTTGAGTGT
This sequence comes from Colobus angolensis palliatus, assembly GCF_000951035.1. Classification (NCBI taxonomy): domain Eukaryota; kingdom Metazoa; phylum Chordata; class Mammalia; order Primates; family Cercopithecidae; genus Colobus; species Colobus angolensis. The sequence continues at coordinate 17,251,236 of NW_012120709.1, read as the reverse complement.
GAAGTGTGTTTAATGAATGTTAGTATCACCTTACCTAACAGAGTTCAAAGAGGGTAAAAATGTTTTGTGTGATGCTGCCAGTACCATTAAGTCAAATGTCGGGAAGTATTATTCACACTGACTCACTCTGATGCATCAAGGCTAACATGTTTAGCTTAAGTGGAAGCCATTCTCAGAGGAAAAAAGAACCTCCAGAAAGTGAATGGAAAGGGCACGTCAGGACTCTTTCTGCCTGTTTCTATAACTTTGTCAATAGTTTCTTCATGGTCTGATCATTTTTGCTTTCTAAACTCTAGTTCTTATCTTGTTACTGTGAAATTTCCATTTCCTCGTCTATAAAAGGAGGACATAAGAGGACATAGTAGCAAATGCCTTCTAGAGCTTTTGTGACAAACAAGATAACGCTTTTGGAGGATCAGCATGGAAATTATTAATAGCAATTTTTATTGTGTTGTTATTAGGTCCTAACTACAGCAATCAAACCAAACCACCATCCCTGTTTGTTCCACTCCAGCCACAGCATCTTTCTTTCTAACCGCACCCCAACCCCACAACACAGCAGCCACTCCTGTCTTAGAGCTCCAACACTCACAGCAAAAGGGCAAAACATCAGAGTGTACATGATGTCTTCTGAGTGGTGTCACACAGAGGCCCTAAGTAATCTGGAAATGGTCAAGTGGTGATTTTTTTTTCTGGTATAATCAGTAAGTCTTGCAGGAAGACAGAAGCCATAGATACAGCTAGTCCTATTCTGTCACTAACTTCTGCCTAGAATATTCTCCTCCTCACCCAGGCCTTCATATGGCTGAATGCTTCTCAACATTCACTCTCAGCTGAAATGTCACTTCCAAGAGAGGCTTTCCCCAACCACCCTAGCTAAAGTGCCTCTCGGACCTGATCACTCTCTACGCTATTTTCCCGAACTACGTGCTTCAGAGCGGTTGTCACTATCTGGAATTATCTTATTTGTTTATCTCCATATGTGTTTAATGTCTGTCTCTCTCCCATGACAATGTGAGCCCCACGAGTACAGAGTCCTTGTCCATCTTGCTTGTGGTATATCCTCAGTGCCAAGCACAAAATGCCGAGCCCAGACAGGGCACTCAATACATCTCTGTTAAATAAATAAATGAATCGATAATTCTTATATCTTCCTTTGAGGTCAAACCCTGGCAGGCCTGAGGCATCCCCCTCATGTACAATGACAACCAAAGGTCTCCATCTCTAACCCTCCCATACAAAGATCTTAGAGGGTCTTCCCCCCTGCTGGTTGCAGTGTGTGGGCAGGAAGTCACCTAGCCAAATATGTGCCTCACCTCCATTTCATAAGATTGGTTATTTATGATATAGAAATGGTCTTTCCAGTTATGTATAGGGGATGTTCCTAAACTTTGGTCTTTTGAGGAACTGTGTAAAAGTGCTGAGTGATTCTGAGTGAGGAGAAAAACGTTCCTTGGCTAGCAGTGCTATGCAGGTTTAAAATCGCAACCTCTAACCTCAAAAAGAGGGAGGAAAGACAAAGGCCAAGAAGAATATCCATGAGTGAGTAGTTCATGGGCTTCTTGAACGGGCCCTTGAAAAATGCATGAAGGAGAATTAACTAAGACAACCTAAGGAAGGCTGAAAAAAGGATTCTGACTTTTGGGTCGAAGTTAGAGGTTTACTTTTGTATTGTTGCTCTGTAGTATGCAAGAGAATCATCATGAATGCCAAGATTCTCAGAAATTTGAGGCTCATTGAAATTAAATATATTTTGTTAATTTGCTTTTCTTTTGTAATGTTTACCTCATTGCAGCAAAATACCAGCTACTTAATTTAGGAGGGAAAAATCATGCCCACACTTTGGCACCTGAAAGAAGACAGAAATTAAATGTTCTATTCGAAAAGGATGGAACATTTGGAAATAGATACATTGAGATTATTCTGATGTTGGATTCTGATAAAAGAATAAAAGATTAGAAATGGTACTGTGAAGCGAGTCTCTGTTCTGTCACAAAAGGGCTGTGATGTTTATTTAATACATTTTTCCTGGGCACCCAAGGTAAGCCAGATCTTGTTCTAGACATCAGGAACACCAGGATATGCGTAAAAGAAACACTGCCAGCTCTCCTGGAGCTGACAGCATGGCCAGGGAGACTGACAGCATGGCCAGGGAGACTGACAGGTTAACACTTGCAGTGTCCTGGGACTCTGTCATTAAGGGGTATGCAGATACAGCAAAGAGAACAGCTAACCCAAGCAGGCAGGGACGATTTCACAGAGGAGGTGTTGGAGAAACCATCATCTGTCATCTGGTGAAGGCAGCAAACTTGTGAACCTGTTTTTCCTGCCAAATGAATCAGGCAACATGAGAACACTAAATTATTTGGGGGGACGTCTGCGGACATTACTTCTGCCTTGCTCACTGCACACGCCGACCCCCTCTTTCCCAAAGCTCCAATGACTTGCCCACCCGCTAACCCCTACTCACTTTTGACACTCTATTGATATGTCATTTTCTGGGAGGGCGGCCTCTCCAACTCCCATACAACAAAATGCTCTGCTCCCATGCTTTCCATAACACCCATTTTTCTCTCCGTCGGACTAATACATATGTGCTCTATATGCACCAGGCCGTGTTCTGAGTGCTTTCCATGCGTTAACTCATTCATCCTCTCCACCACCGTATAAGGTATCATAATATTACTATCCCCACTTCACAGATGAGGAAACAGAGGTCCAAAGAAGTTAAGTAATTCACCCCAGGAAGTGACAGAGCCAGGATGCAAATGCAGGACTGTGGCTCGAAGCCTGCCTTCCTATCCATGCTGCGCCTCCTCTCATGGCAGGCAAAGCTACCTGTAACACCCTGCTTTGTCTCCAACTCTAACTGCACACTCCTCAAAGGCAGAGACTATATCTTCCTCACAGTTACAGCCGAAATGTCTAGTCCAGGCCTGGTGCATAGTAGGCATTTGATAATGTTTATTGAATAATTTTTATTTTATTTTAAGTTCTGGGATACAAGTGCAGGACATGCAGGTTTGTTACATAGGCAAATAAGTGCCACGGTGGTTTGCTGCACCTATCAACCCATCACCTAGATATTAAACCCCACATGCATTAGCTATGTATCCTGATGCTCTCCCTCCCCCGCCCCACTGTGAATGATTTTTTTTAAAGAATGTTGAACTATCTCATGGTCTACATTATTCATCAAGAAGTCACTTCCTCTTCCTCCCAAGTAATGGATCTGCAATTGAACACAAGATTTCCTGAAAGTCAGGACCAGACTCAAATTGGGACCTCTGGAATATAAACCCTGGAGAAATATCTGGGGACTTTTGGCGAAGGCAGCTCTTTGTGAAATCCTTCTTAAGTATAACTAGCTCCAGATTGTTTCTTTTCATTAAATTTCATTTGCTAAGGTAGTTCTGGCACTCAAAGTGCTACCCACCCCCCGCCACATCTTAGACTGGGGTTTTGTTTTTGTCTCTTATTTTGGCTTGTGGTATAATTCAAGGTATAGAAGCAAATGGAATCCAACATTCTTTTATACCATTAGCTGTTATCTGCACAACAGCTTCAAACAGTGATGGTGCAGTGTGCATTGTATTCTAGCTGCAGCCTTCTCTACTGTATGTCATGCCTCATTTTGCTCAGCTGCCTTCTTTTTCATGCTTGATCTATGCATTCCTGGCCTCACCAGCAGTTCAGAATATACATCCCCATCTGGAGCTAGGCATGCTCAGTGTCTCCACGGAACCTGTGGGAATTAGACTGAGTAAATGAGATGTCTCTTGATTTCTTTTTATTTGTGTGATATACCAGAGGTGATCACATTTCAAAGCCACTCAGAAAATCATATTCTGAACATATGGCAAAGGTAACAATATCAATACCAAAGCAACCCTTTAGTGTTACACATAGCATTTTTGTCTAGGAGTTTGGGAGAGATGTGGCTATCATTTAAAAAAAAAAAAATCAGCTTTACTAGTATATGTAAGACTTTAAAAGGGATCAATGTAAAAATGAAATGAAGAGAACATTTGAAAGATACTAGTGTGAAAATAGCAATAAATAGGCATCTATGGACCTGACATGGAGTGTAAATGGTGAGTCTTAGGTAGTTCTGATTAATCACAGACCATTAATTGAAAGATATCATACAGATTATTAAACCTTAAAGAATTAAAATGGATTCAGTCATTTTACTCTCCAAACTAGGCATCGTTTATTGTTTAATGTTTACAAGTTAATTAATTAGTGTTATGTAATCATTCTTTGATACAGTAGGTGCTGTAGTGAGCTTTTTTATAAATGGGGGCAGGGGGACACCCTTTCTTGCTGAATGAGGCTCCAACACAGACAGGATAACTCCCTAAATCTGTTCTTGTTTGCCCTGACTTTTCTCCCTTAAGTTGAGCTGACCTTGTAGTACATCATGGCCAGCACTAAATAAAAATGAGTCCTGGATGCCAATTCCCAACTTGCTGCAGGCCCCCATCCTTCCCTAGGGCTCCACCTGGACCCTGAATCCTTGCTTTGCTCTCAGCTTTCAGATATGATGCCTGGAATAGCTTTTCTGGCTGTCAATCTTCCATTCTTCTTTCAGGCCGAGTTTTGCATTAGCTTCCACTTGGGTCCACTTTTGGGTAACCCCCCTATTTAAAACCAGCCTTAGCCTCTAGGACCCCACCTGGTCCAGCCTCCCATAAGGAGAGCATCAAGCTTACTAACTCCACTCCCAACACATGTTAGAAGTTGTAATTTTTGTTCAGCATGATTACAAAATAGTAAGAACACAACAAAATGATTGTGAATTCAGAAGACCAAGAATATTGAAAAGAAGGTAAAGAAGAAAGAGGATAAAGCCTTCTGCACATGAACTGGCCAGCACCAAGAAGTCTTACTTGCAGAGGTTTGGCCTGATGCAGAAGATTTGTTACAGAATGTTGGTCTTCAATCAAAGGAATATTTGAGGTTCTCTAAAGATAAATTACTGTAGGGGGAAATAGAACAAATTCCCTTAGGCATGATCTTTGGTTTGGAAGAGGGAGGCTGAGGAGGTATAAATAAAATTTCTTAGCTTTCCACTGGAAGCAAGAAATAGTGTGTGCAGGAACTGCTGTGATTCCAAACCACAAAACACCTTCATGAGGATGTTCATGTGGAATGTGCCTGTGAATTTTATTCCCCTACACAACTGATAACTTTCCAAGTTCACCTGGCTCCAGCCCTTACTAGGCACAATTTTAATGTCTCTTGTCCTTACACAGAACTTCCCTGAGTTTTCTGCAGCATTCTTCTGAGGCTGTCTTAAGAGTAGCTTCATTTTGGGCATCATCTCAATGTTGTTCAACAGCTTCAGCTCTTTCCAGCAAGATCATTTAGGTCCCAAGACTGTTTATTTCACAACTAAACATGTTCATATGCAAAAGACAGGCTTGTCATTTATCTAAACACCTCTAGCAATGAGGTTTAATATATGCTTCCATCCCTATAGCCTTTACATGACTTTGTTATTCTTCTACTCTGAGAGAATTGGATAGACTTCTCTCTTCTGTTTGCCCAAGTAATTGAGGGTGGCAGTAACCCTCTAAGTTTCTGTGGTCCTTGGGGACGTCATGCCATCACTTCAAGTGGTCTAAGTTGTTCCAATATACTTGACCTTACTGAGGACAATGACCCATAATGGATTTTCCTCTGGGATTTTTGCAAATATTGTTTTTAGTATGCATGAGTTTCCTGGGGCTGCAAACGAATGACCACAAACTTTGTAGTGCAAAACAAGAGAAATGTATTGTCTCACAGTTATGGAGGTCAGTGGTACAAAATCAAGATGTTGGCAGGGCAGCACTCCCTCTGGAGGTTCTGGGGAGAATTCTCCCCTACCTCTTCCAGCTTCTGGGGGCTGTTGGCATTCTTTGACTTCCAATCTTTGCCTACATGGTCACATCACCGCCCTTCTTCATGTATTTGTCTTCTCTTCTGTCCTTATAAGGACACTTATCATTGGATTCAGAGCCCACCCAAATAACACAGGATGATATTTTAATGTAATTAAGATTATTAATGTAACTATATCTACCAATATCCATTTTCCACATTAAGTAGCACTCACAGTGTCTGGGTATTAGACAAGGACATATTCCTTTGAAGGCCACCATTCAATCCAACATACCCTGTATTCTGATGAAAAGTCTCTACAGATAACTGACCCTCACCCCACATTATTTCCCTGTGCCATGCAAATAATGCCTTCAAGATGAGTATCTGATAAGAGCTCACTCTAGATGGTGTGTGTAAAAAGACTTTCACGAAAGGGCTATCTACAGAGGTGTATGTCATAGGAATAAACAAGGGCTGTGGAGGCACCCAGACACTAGCAATGGGATCAGCCATTACTACTCCTATGGCCAAAGGAGCAAGAGAATGAAAGAGTGTAACTGGAGACTCATGGGAACTGAGGAGTAGAAGAGGGGTCACTTGGCAGAAGCTATAATCTTGGAGGGAGGTGACTATTGGTGCATACACAGTGATAAAACAGTGAGGACAGGGAAGATCTCTGCTCCCAATAGCTGATCTTTCTTCTGGTAGCTTTCATTGACTGAACACAAGTGGAAGCTTGCAGGCAAGGGAGCCAGTTGGCAACATGGTTAAGGACCAGCATCCCAGCACATGGAACAAGGCAGTGAAAGGCAGAAAATGCATCAGGGTAGAGGCAGGGCTGGTTCAAGTCAGCCCAGAAAGATAAAACATGTACATAAACAACAGATTCTAGACAAAGGAGAGAACTTCCAGCTTACAGGTGATTATATGGGTTGGTATAAACCAGGGAGGGCTTCATTGAGAAGTCTCTAGCTGAGCCTTGAAGAGGAGATAGGATCTAGGGATACAGAAATAGGAAAGGGGTATTTTCAGGCAGAATGAGCAATATTACAAAGGCCCTAAGGGCACATGGCCTATGTGGGATGCAGGTTAATATGCAGGGATTAACTAATGGTTCTATGTGAAATATGAATGTAGGAAGAGGAAATAAGACTAGAAGGTAGGTTGGATCCTCTAGTCAGGAGCCTGAAATGCCCTGTAAGGTAGTTTGACTTTTGTTCCTGGGACAGTGGAACACCAGCATAGTTGTCCAGAAGAGGCTTTAGAGAGGTTAATTCTCTGGACAGAGAGCAGAGAATATAGACCCTAATGGAAGAGAAGTAGAGTGTTCATTCATGGAAGGAGTGACTGCTGAAAGACTTTGTCCTTTTTCTTGAACTTCCACACACCAGGTCACCCCAGGAAGCTCTTAACCACATCCATTATCCCATTGCCTTCCTTCCCTAGACCTTAAAAACCAACCATAGGCTCAGTTAAAAATTTAAATCAACCGGAGAGTCAGTTTAGCTACTACTGCAAAAACTTAAGGCACATCATTGAAAGAGCAGTAAGTACAGTGAGAAATCTAGTCATGGTAATAGACATCATGATATCACAGCCCAAACTGCTGAAAGCCTCCTGGTGCCACAGCTGTGGGTTGGCTTCTCTTCTCTTCTCTTGGAGTAAGATTTTTAAATTTGCCTGTTGTCTTCTCTACTTAGTAGTCACTGCTCTAACCTTTTTGGTAGCCACCTATCTCTCTTAGACCAGAGTGAACCATCTGTCTTTTTGAGATGGTTTGTTTCCCTATTTCATCTTTACAGAAGCTTAGAATTTGCAGCTTTTACTTGGCCATGTGGTCCAGATGCAAGTAAGCAAGACTCATCAGACACTTGTACTAAAATATGAAGCTCTCTCAATCTAGTTTCAGTTGCTGAAAGTACTACCAGAATTTCCAGAGGAGAGAAACGGGATAAAGGATAGAGAGGCTGCAATGTGCCAAGCCCTAGCCCAGAATGTTGTCAGAAAGACTTTCATGAGTGAAGACTTGCTGCATAGCAACAGATTCCTACACAATGTCTGTGTTCACAGAGTAGTTTGTTGGCTTTAGAAAACCTGTTTGGGTTTGAGATAATAGTCACTTACCCATATATTCCTTGTGTAGATACTACTGCCAAGGAGTAGTATTTGGTGCATCTATTCATACAGAGGAGATAGAAATGCCTTATAATCCATTTTTGTTTCAGTTCTCTGTTTTGAAAATACTGTGGTTTGGTGGAGAATATTCAGATGATTATGTTTTGGGCCTTACTGGCAGTAACTCATGAGACCCAGGCTTTTAGGAAGAAGGATTTTGTAAATGAAACATTTCTATAATGCCAGTATGCATTTGGGACCATACAGGAATCTAATCTCTGAGCCTCAGATTTCTCATCTGTAACATGAGCAGGATAATGTTAATACCACATTGGGAAAATAATAATAATGTCTGTTAACATGCTTTTAAAAAGATTCTGGTACCTGTTATAAGTGATAGTTTGTTATTCTTGCTATAATTTCTTGGGAATATGTCCATTTTAACTTATCTGATTAGAAATGGTGATAATTGGGTTAAGAAGTCTACAGCTATCTTTCTGTGTTTTGAATTTTGGTTTTTAGACATGTGGAAAATGATGCTATGTAATTAAATTCTTCAAATGTTGTCTCATTTCTTAGTTAAGGTGCTGTGGGACACACAGGTATGAGTAAATAAAGTCCTTGTACTCCTGAGCTTTACAGCAGAATGAGGAGATAGATAGATAGATAGATAGATAGATACATACATACATACATACATACATAGATACATAGATACATAGATAGATATAGATGGATGGGTGATAGATGATAGATAGATAGATAGATAGATAGATAGATAGATAGATAGATAGATAGAATGCATGCAGAGATAGAGACAGAGGGATGGATGAATAGAAGAGAGAGACAGATGAGATAGAGATGTAGAGAGATAGGGAAGGAGATGGAGATTAGTAGAGAGATAGAAATGGATAAAGATGGAATGTCTTTCCTTAGATTGATTTTGTTCATGAGTGGTCTTCATAAATAGGGTTTTGCTCCCTGCTAATTCTGATGACAATGACCACATCTGTCTGTGAGTCTGGAAAGTGAGCAGATCACCAAGAAGAATGGGTTTATCAGCAGCCATGCTTGACTAAGTAATTGCTGAGTAATTTTCCTCATGGAGTTTTGGCAGGAGTTGTAAAAACTTTACTAAAAGCAGATAGAAGATGGTTCCCTAAATGTTGATAAAGGGAACTTTTCCATTTTTTGTCCTGGTTAGTGAGGGCCTCGTTATGGAATCTTGGAACTATAAATGAAAATTATCTAAAAGACCAGAGGACAGAGTCTAATGTTTTTACTTTATGAGTTTTTCCTGGGACACTTTTAAACAGTAACAACAACAGCAATAATAAAGAAGTTAATTCTTATTTTTTAGGCAGTAGCAACATTTGGAGATAAATACTTCAAGCTACTCTTTGAAAACACAGACCTGGCTTTATGACCCTAAAAATGTCTTATTTAATAGACTGTATATACATTAAAATAAATTCTAAAAGAATTAAAACTGGTTGAGACACCAAGGATAAAATGTTCTCCATTTGTTAAGACATCATAAGGTTGGGGGAGTTTTTTGTGTTTAGAGACAGGGTTTCACTCTATCACCCAGACTAGAGGGTGGGAGCACAACCATAGCTCACTGCAGCTAAGGTTTCACTTTCTAGAAACAGTTTACCAATCTGAGCTCCCACCAGCAAAGACGGAAAGTGTTTAAGAGTGTCACATTGTTTCCTTAGCAGCTTTGAGTATTTCTACTTTTACACATCTTTGCTGATGTTTTTATTTTATTTATTTATTTATTTATTTATTTATTTGAGACAGGGTCTCACTCTGTCACCCACGCTGGCGTGCAGTGGCATGACAGCATGACCATAGCTCACTGTAGCCTTGACCTCCTAGGCTCAAGAGAGCCTCTAGTCTCAGTCAATTTGCTTTTATTTTTTCTATAAATGTATCTCATTATGTCATAAGTCATTTTTATAGCAGAGAAAAAGTTAATACAAGATAAGATTTAGATATCCTCTTTCCAGCAAGACCCAGAACTTTTATTAACTCCTCCTGGAGAACAGAAGGCTTATGAAGATGCTAAGTTATCCCAATAAGACATTGCGTACTAAATGCGATTTTCGGTTCTGTAGATGAAGTTTCAGGGAATTACTCCCATTTGTACTAACATGCATGCCAAATTTTTTTTTTTTTTTTTGGACATTTTATCTTGGACTTGGGGAACTTTTGGTTGTTTTCTCTGACTGAAATAATATCTAATTTGGGAACTTGTGACACTCCAAAATAAAATCAAACACTTAAAGAAGTAAAAGTGAGAAAAGACCATAAAGAAAAATTTATGATAAACTTAACCATTGTTTCTTACAGGAACTTTTAAAATTGCAGTGGTGAACAACAAAACATGGTGAATGAATGGATAGCAAAACCATGGCCACTTGTAAACACTTAGGTGCGACCCCGACCTGAGCATTGAAATAATTACACAAACCATGATGACTGAGAGGAGGCTTAGAGGTCATCCTGTCAAAGGTATGTAAGCTTTTTTTAGTTATGGAAACTTTCCTTCAAATGAAATATTGTGTGGAAGCCCAACATGTATATAAAATAGATAAAAATGGAGCTTCTCAAGTTGAAGTAGGGGTAGGGATCATGGAGAACTCCCCCACCCTACAAGCCTATCCTCACTTCTGCAGACAATGGGACATCAAGACACACAGTTTGAAAAGCACTCATCAGAACCCATCTCCTCATGTGGTTCATGTGGCATCATGACACTAGAAGCCCAGAGGGGTGGAGTGATGTACCCAAGACCACACTGTAAGCAGGGAGTCAGGTCTGACTGCTGCCCATACCTCCTTTTGGTTTCTTTCTCATGCTCCATTCTGTGCCTGTGTACTCAATATTTGAGGGTTTATTTAGATTTTCTTGTGGAAATATTTCATATGTCTCAAATAAATGTTAAGAAAGCATTTGAGCGCCTGAGTCATATTTTTGAAATGTATCATCCCTGGAAGGCTCACACAACCTCTCCCCCAGGTCTCCTTGAATTTGCAAAATTACCAGTTGCCATTTTAACAAACTTGCTGACATGGCTGTCTCCTAAATTGTGACAGCATAGGAATGGGAACTGACCTTTTGAGGTGAGGCATACTCTTCCCTTTTTCCCCTAGTAAAGGGTACCAAAAAATCCAGGTATAATCTCTAACCTCATCTATATCAGAAAGAAAGAAAGCAGCAACATCAACTGCTTCTGCTTTCATTTCTTCCAATGTCATGCCTCATGGCCTTCTTCAAATTGAGTTGCTAGTTCATGCTAAAATAACCTGCAAACAGGTGAGAAGCTGGAGAGACCAACATTAAAGAGCCCAAATAATTGATGAACTAGACACTCAGACCAAGATGGTTAAGAATTTTTAATTGCTTTAGCAATTGGTTGGTTATCTGCTCTAAACTTTTCTCTACAAAATCCCTGTAAATGACCTTTCACATCAAAAAACCCAAGAAAGATTGGAAGGGGGAGGGAGATCATCATGTAATCATGTGATGGCCCCCACCAATTTAATCTGATTGACAGAAGCACAGCCTCTTCTCTGGGTGCGAGAGAGGCCTCCACTGTGTGTGAAACATTGGGTCACAATGCCCAGTTTGCAACATCATGACTTTGTCGGAATTCCCATCTGTTGTTGCAGCCTGCACAGTAGGCCAGGAAAAACATGACAGGAGGCCTGTATTAGACAGAGCTTCTTCAGAGGAACAGAACCAATAAGGTTATACATAAAGAGATTTATGATAAAGAAACTGGTTCACATGATTATGGAGGCCGAGAAGGACCAAGATCTGCAGTCTGATGGTCCGATACTCAGGAGAGCCTATGGTGTAAATTACAGACCCAGTCAGAGTCTGAAGGGAGGGGAGAGAAGACTGTCCCAGCTAAGAGGTCAGCAGGCAGAGAGCAAATTCTCTCTTGTTCAGCCTTTTGTTCTATTCAGGCCTATCAACAGATTAGATGAGGCTCACCACCACTGGGGAGAACAATCTGCTTTACTCAGTTTATAGATCCAAATATTCAGTTAATCCAGAAACCCCTCATGGACACATCAGAATAATGTATAGTCAAATACCTGGACATTCTGTGGCCCAGTCAAGTTGACAGATTAAATTAACCATCATAACATCTGGGGAAGGAAGAAGAGCTCCAGCAAGGCTGAGCCTGAAAACTTGTCCCTCTGGACACAGACTGGGGTATCTTTCCTGGTGTCCACCTGGCAGATTCCACCTTATATAGCCCATTATGCAATCTGTCATGTCTGTGGATGCGGCTACCCTGTCGACCCCTAGACTTGACTTTTGTGTTCTTCTTAAATGAAGCCATTGCCTATATGTAAAGAAATATGGCTTTTGAACACTAACACCAGTTAAGGATGAAAGAAATGTTCTCAAGCATATATATATATAGTTTATATATCAAGTTTGGGGAAATTGGAAGAGGCAAATTATGAGACATTTATGTCTCATAGTAATTTAACAGGAGAAATGACATGCAGTTGACAGCATCTTCATTTGGTTTTAGTGGCATAGTAAGAGGACAACAGTGTCATGCACTCATTTGCAAGCAAGGTCCCAGGGTGTGGAGAAGAATCAAAGACTGATCTTTCTTTAGAATAAGTTGATTATTTGATGTCAATGGAAATTCTAACCATTTTTCATAAGAAACTACTTTAGAATATAGTCTGGAGGTGTCTATCCCCCTGCAATATTTGCAAGCAAATACAAGGCAGAAGTACTTCAATTATCATTTCTTAAAGGATTTTTGCTATCCTGGTTAGTAGAAGTTGGCTTCTTAAGCACATGATTTTGCAAAGATCCTAATTCATTTTCCAAACCAGCTTTAAGCATTCATAATTTTCCATCAACCTAGAATTCTTCCAGCCCAGGACAGACCTCAGCTCAACAGAAAATCAGTGAGGCTTAAATGAAAGCCAAATTAAAATAGTATCTACTGGGCGTGGTGGCTCACGCCTACAATCCCAGCAGGCCAAGGTGGTAGGATCACCTGAGGCCATGAGTTCAAGACCCGACTGGGTAACATAATGACACCCTGTCTCTACAAAAAGAAAAAAAGCTAGCCAGAAATGATAGTGTGAGCCTGTAGTCCCAGGTACGTGGGAGGGGAGGCAAGAGGATCTCTTGAGCCTGAGTTCGAGGTTGCAGTGAGCTGTGATCACACCACTGCACTCCAGCTTGGATAATACGGTGAGAAAATATATCCCTCTAATTCTGTATTACAACGTATATTTAGACAAGGATTCTCCTTACTTAGTAAACATTGGGTTTGGGGCATAAATCATCCCTAAGCCAACTTGTCAAGAATCTGTGGCAGGCAAACTTACTTCAACACCAGCTTAAATTGATAATGTAACACAGAAACTATAAAGTCAATAAAAAGTCTATTACAGGAAAACAGCAAAGTGTTTGGTTCTAAACCTAGACACAAGGGAAAATTAGAAAATGAAGTTGTCTGAAAGGATTATTCTGCATCCCTCCTCCTTCCCCAACCCAATTACTCACACAGGAATTGTGCTGGATTAAGTGTTATGGGCTCTTGGAAGAAAGGAGGTGCTGTCAGAATAGATGTTGTTCTTAACTTTGTCCATGGCCCTTGTATATTAGACCACAGTTCATGATCCTGTTTTATAGCCGGCTGACTGCTCCCTCCTTCCAATCCCTACTCCCTTATTAAACTAAAGACTGCACGTTCTGGCATGTGTTAGCAACTCACCCATGTCGCTGTCATCCAGACAGTGCTGTTATGTGGTGGAAAGTGCTCAGGGCTGGGACTTTGGAGCAGCCTTGCTACTCTGGGGTGCTTGCAGCAGGCCCTGTACAAGTCCCACCACAGCGCTGGTATCAGAGAGGCCAGCAAAAGGCAGCTGGTGGGAGAGAGTTACACAGCTCTACCCACAAATGCTACAAATGCTAAAATCTCTTCTCTTCCTCTTCCTCAACTCTTTTTATCCTCACTTTTTTCCAGCTCTCTTCTTCCAACTTACTTTCTCTCTTCTTACAACTTACTTTCCTCTATTTCATCACCTCAAATTCATTCATTCCACAAATATTTATCAAGTACTTCCTATACAAGGCACCCAATCTTTGCCACACCTCAGACTGTCCTTCATTGTCATTTCTCTCTGAAGTTGCTCTGGACAATGTCATCTTTTGGTTGTTAAACCCATGGTCACCTTTCCAATGCCTTCTCTACAGCATCTGGGAGTGTTAACCTCTTCATCTGTCATAAAACATTCTCATGCACTGCCTTCCTTAATAACTCCCTTTCCAGGTTCCAATCCTTCCTCTGATGCTTTCTTCTTGGTCTTTTTCTTGTTCTGTGTCCTTTTTCTGTTCTTCAATGTTGGTATTTACCAGGGTTACATTCTTACCTCTCTTCTCTATTGATCCTACATAATTCTCTGGATTATCTCATTTCCTCTTAAGATTTCAGCTATCACTTATAATGCTGAAAACTCTGAGGGCTAAATTTTCAACCCATATATCTCTTCCAAATTCCAGACACATTTAATCAACTATTTACATAATACAACCACCTGTTTCAGTTACTATAGCTGCTTAACAAGTCATCCCAAAGCTTAGTGGCATAAAACACTGATCAGCAACCCAGACAGGGTACAGTGAGGACAGTTATTTCTGCTGTATGTCTGGGTTCTCAGCTGGAAAGACTTAAAGGCTAGAGTGTTTGACAGCTAGAGATTAGAATCTGTAAATGTCTCCACACACGTGTCTAGTGGTTGATGCTTGCTGTCAGCTGAGACTTCCATCTATGACTCTCAGCCAGAACACCTACAAATGACTTTTCCTCATGGCCCAAACTTCATAGCATAGAGGCCTCAGGGTCATTGCAGTTCTTATATGGAAGCTCAAGGCTCCAAAAGTGAGTATCCCGGCTAACAATGTAAAAGTTGCATCATGTATTATGATCTAACCTCAGAAACCACTCAGTGCTACTTCCATTGCTTTATATTAAGCACAAGCGAGTCATAAGCTCACCCATACTGAAAGGCAAAAAAATCAGATTCTATCGGGTGATGGGGCAGTAGCAAGGCTGTGGAAGAGCATACAGGACAGGAGATACTGTTGCAGTCATCTTTGGAAAGTATGGACTGTCACAACCACTCCTCTCCTGTCCTTGCCACACTTCATGTATATGGATGTTTCATAGTGTCACATACATTCACTTTCCTTCATGCTTTTGCACATACTGTTCCCTCCAACCTTTTTTCTGCCTTCTAATGCAGAATCACCAGCTATTTATCTCTCAAGCCTCATCTCAGATGCCATTTCATTCAGATACAAGATTGCCCTTAGGAGAGACATGGGTATCTACCATTTCATTTGCTTTTCTCTCCATTGGTCCTACTTGCTCACCAACAGCTGGACGGGGCCAGGGTGGACATCACATGCCCAAACTCTATGGCCTTTATCCTGAGTTCAAAGCCTGGGTCTGTCATTCACTGGTTGTGGGAACTTGAGCAATTTGCTTGCTTCCACAAATCGTTAGTTTCTACATCTATAAAATATGGAGAGTATTATACTCATTTTATAACATGAGCCTTATATAGGATGGTATGAAAACATTGGTCCATAGGTGCTTCAGTAAAATGTAGCTGTTGGCATGATCCTGAGAACAATTGTATGGATCAAAGATTAAGAACTGGTATCCTGTAATCCCAGCACTTTGGGAGGCCGAGGCGGGTGGATTACGAGGTCAGGAGATTGAGACCATCTTGGTTAACGTGCTGAAACTCCATCTCTACTAAAAATACAAAACAATTAGCCAGGCGTGGTGGTGTGCACCTGTAGTCCCAGCTACTCCGGAGGCTGAGGCAGGAGAATGGCATGAATCTGGGAGGTGGAGTTTGCAGTGAGCAGAGATCAGCCACTGCACTCCAGCCTGGGCAACAGTGCAAGACTCCATCAAAAAAAAAAAAAAAACAAAAAACTGGTATGATAATGCAAAAATGTACTCTCCAGTTCTAAGAAGCTACACTGCTCAAAAAATGCAAAGAAAAAAATCACCTTCTTGAACTATGTTCAATATGCTGTCCTCCATTGTCTATATTTCTATGGTTTCATGTTTTAATGATTATAATTAATGTACATGCAGTATTTAGATAGCCATTCTTAGGTACAGGCATTTGTATAGAATGTTCTATATTAAGCATAGCTAATTATTTCTCTCCAAATGTGTGCTTTTTCTCTAACTAATGTGAAAGAATCCTTCTGCTTTTAAAAAGACACTTTCCCAGTTGTCTTTTCTATGAAGGCCACCTTTCTTTCTTCTGCTTGAACCATTGATCCAAGCAGAGCAGCTAATTCAGCATAGTTCACTACTCAAATCTGACCTCTTTCTTTCTCTCCTTATTCTGTTAACCTCTGTGCTTGGTGCTCACCATGTGAATTAGTCCATTTTCATGCTGCTTATAAAGACATACCCGAGACTGGGCAATTTACAAAAGAAAGAGGTTTAATTGGACTTACAGTTCCATGTGGCTGAAGAAGCCTCACAATCACAGTGGAAGGCAAGGAGGAACAAGTCATGTCTTACATGGACAGCAGCAGGCAAAGAGACAATGAGGAAGATGCAAAAGTGGAAACCCCTGATAAAACCATCAGCTCTCATGAGACTTATTCACTACCAGGAGAAGAGAATGGGGAAAATTGCCCCCATGATTCAATTATCTCCCACTGGGTCCCTCCCACAACACATGGGAATTATGAGAGTATAATTCAAGATGAGATTTAGGTGGAGACACAGAGCCAAACTATATCACCATAGCTTTGGTCAGCCCTGGGGATTAAATGTAGAGTTCACCAAAATTACACTACAGTAAGGAACGGGCCCTGCTGAAATATTTGCAGTGAAAGAAACACATTTTTATGGTGATTTGAGGGTATTTTGGGGGTTCTGGGTTTTTGTCTGTTTTTGTCTTTGTTTTTGTTTTTGGCTTCTTCACATTGAATTTTTCTACCTTGCCAGGCAGTTACTTTTCCTGGCAAAAGTGTGATGGGGTTGTTTGTTTTATATATCACTATGCCAAGGAAAAGAAGCAGCCTTCAGTGTTGTTTAAATATCACATGTAAGATGGGCCAAAATTCCAGCTCCATACCTGTTTGAGCAGAGAAATAAGAACAATTTAGAGGACATTATGGTGAGATAACTATTGGCTTAATATATGGAAGATCTTTCTAACACAGAGCCATTCAAAAAACGGAATGAGTCACTTGCTTTAGGAGGCAGTTAACTTTCCATGTGGAAAGGAAGACTCAAAAATCAGGGAATAGTTAGATAAAGACATCTTATTCTTTCAAGAGTTCATAATAAAATGTTAAGACTCAAGAGTCCAAGAAAATCGTTAACCATCATGATTGCTAAGCAGCACCTCCAAGCTGAATCATCTGGGATCTAGAGGAAAATCTTCTACAGTCCTAGAGGAGACATCTCTATGGATGAAAA
This sequence comes from Colobus angolensis palliatus, assembly GCF_000951035.1. Lineage (NCBI taxonomy): Eukaryota > Metazoa > Chordata > Mammalia > Primates > Cercopithecidae > Colobus > Colobus angolensis. The sequence goes on along the minus strand of NW_012120709.1, from coordinate 17,233,733 downwards.
TTTTAACGTCCTTCATGTAAAGGTGAGTAATTCCAGTGTGACTGGGCCACGAACTTATCACTTTAAAAATGTTTTTGTTATATGATTGTAGTTTGCCCCTCCCCAAGACATGTATATGTATTTACTGTAACTAGACTGTAAGCTCCATGAAAGCAGGGACCTGGCCATCTTGTTCTCTAATTCTTCATTACCTAGATTAACATCTGTTTGTTCACAAATGTTTGTTGAATATGATCTTGACCTAGGCTACTGTCCTTGCTGAAGCACACAGGAAAGCAACTCAAAAGCCTATAACTCTCTCTACAGAAATTCCTCTGACTTTTATCAGCTTCAGTGTTTTCATTTGAAATCAGTTTTCTATATGTTCCTATTTATTTGACACAGGATAACTTTTTATTCAGTAACAAAGATGTCTACTTTAGCCCCTTCTATTCAACATAATACTGGAAGTCCTAGCTAGAGAAATTCGACAAGAAAAAGAAATAAAAGACAAGACATCCAAATTGGAAACGAAGAAGTAAAATTATCTCTGTTTTCAGAAAACATGATCTTATATGTAGAAAGCCGAAAAGATTATACAGAAAACAATAAGAAATTCAGCAAAGTTATAGGATACAAAATCAACATGCAAAAATTAGTTACATTTCTATATACCAACAATGAACAATCTGACAAGAAAATAATTTCACTTATAATAGCATAAAAAAGAATCAAATACTTTTGAATAAAGTTAACCAAGGAGGCAAAAAATTTATACATTAAAAACTACAAAATGTTGCTGGAAAAATATTTAAAGACACAAATAATAGAAAATTTTATCCTAAAATCTATATGGAATCTCAAGGGACCCTGAATAGCCAAAACAATCTTAGAAAAGAAGAGCAAAGTTGGCTGTCTCACACTTCTCAATTTCAGTACTTATTACAAGGCTACAGTAATCAAAATAGTGTGGAACTGGCAGAAAGACAGACACATAGACAAATGGAATTAAGTAGAGACCAGAAACCCCCAAAGTCAACCTTTACACATACGCTCAAATGTCAAATGATTTTTGACAAGGATACCAACAAAAAAGGAAGTCTCTTCAACACATGGCTTTGTTAAAGCGGATTTCTACAGGTAAAAGAATACAGCAGGACCCTTACTTCACATGATATATAAAAATCAGCTCAACATGCATCAAAAACCTAAACTTGAGAGTTACAACTATAGAACTCCTAGAAGAAAAACACGGAAAACTTCATGACATCAAATTTGACAATGACATTTTTTGGCTAAGACACCAAAAACATAGGCAACAAAACTTAAAATAGGCAAATTGGACTTTATTAAATAAAAAACTTCTTTGTATCAAGGATAGCATCAACAGAGTGAAAAGGCAACATTTGGAATGGGAGAAAATATTTGCAAGTCATATCTGATAAGATGTTAATAAGCAGAATATATAAAGAAATCCTATAACTCAAGAACAATAAAATAATCAGATCTTAAAATAGGCATAGAATTTGAATAGACACATCTCCAATGTTTACACAAGCTGCTAACAAGTGTATGACATGATACCCAATATCATTAATCATTAAGGGAATGCAATAAAAACTTCAGTGGGATACTACCTGATACTCATTAGTGTGACTACATTTACAAAACAGAAAATAATGTTTTGACAAGGATGTAGAAGAATTGGAACTCTTGTGCACATGGAAATATAAAATGATATAGCCACTGTGGAAAACAATATGGTGGTTCCTCAAAAAATTAAATACACAATTACCATATGATCCAGAAATCCCACTCCTGAGTATATGGCCAAAAGAATTGAAAGCATGGTCTTAAAGAGATATTTGTACACCCATCTTTATAGAAGCATTATTCATAATAGCCAAGAAGTGGAAGCAACCCAAGTGTCCATCAATAGATGAATGGATAAACAGAACATGGTACATACATACTATGGAATATTATTCAGTCTTATAAAGGAAGGAAATTCTGACACATGCTACAACATGAATGATCCTTGAGGACATTATGCCAAGTGAAATAAACCAGACACAAAAGGAGAGATATTGTATAATTCTACTTACATGAGGAACTTAGAGTAGTTGAATTCATAGAGACAGAAAGTAGAATGGTGGTTGCCAGGGGCTGGGGGAAGGGGATAATGGGGAATTGTTTAATGGATATAAAGTTTCTGTTTTCAAGATGAAGAAGTTCTGGATATTGTTTACCTAACAATGTGAATATACTTAACACTACTGGACTGTACACTTAAAAAGGCCAGTATGGTGGTAATCTTAACACTTTGAGAGATCGAGATAGGAAGATTGCTTGAGGTCAGGAATTCAAGGTTGCAGTGACCTATGATCGCACCAGTGAACCCCAGCCTGGGTGACAGAGTAAGACCCTGTCTCTTAAAAAAAAAAAATTACCATGGTAAATTTTAGATTATGTGTAATTTGCCATAATTAAAAATATTTTACTTAAAAAATTTTATCAGCCTCTAAATTCATGAGTTAAATAAGAAAAATACACAAAACAAATAATTTAGAAGTTCTTTTAATTGAAGCTTACAAAAGACATTTCTTTTAAATGGCTTCTTGGCTGAGAAGCACTTCCGGGGGAGGCTTAGAATCATTTCCACTTACACTCTAAGATTACCAGCCCTCTGGCAGCTACAAAGGACTTCTGGACATCTCTGCAAGCAAATCTCTGCATTTGCAATGAATTAAGTACAGGAGAATACACATAGGCTTACAAGGCAGAAATCAATATACAGCACTGTTCAACCAAAGTTAGTGTTGAACTGAAGAGTAGCAGGTGACATGAGGAAACAAGTGCCAAAAATAAGGGAACAAGTGCAAAAGCTGAAAAAAAATATAAAAATGTGACTATTTTCCAACATATAATCTAGAATAGATGGTATGGGCAGAGCACTGCTCTGGGGGTCAGAGGACTTGCATTTTAGTTCCAACTCTTGCCACAAAACAAATACCACATCGTGTCCTTTGTAAAGTGAGCTGAGTGGACCAAATCACTGAGAACCCTACCCATTCCTTCTCAACACACAGGAAAACATTTTAAGCACCTATTTAAAGCAGAGATTCATCATCTTGTTTGTGTGTTACTGAAACCCTAAAAGAGGAAGCAAATACAATTCAGTACACTGAGCTCTGAAAAATTGCAAGAGAAATCTGACAAAAATCCATCCACTCTTGAACACCACCGTTGCTACAAACACAAATTCACTTTAAGCTCTGGGGTAGTAAACTGAACTTGCTGTCCAAAACATGATCATGCACATGTCCCGTTGCATATTCCTGTTGGGGGTAAGTGTCCCCACACTCTGGGACACACAGGCTTCTTCAAACTACAGAGTGAATCACACATAGTGGTTAGTTCTCAGGGAAACGAGTTTTCACTTGGGTAATGTAATAGTCTGCTCAGGTGGTTTAAACAACATAAATGTATTCTCTCACAATTCTGGAGACTGGAAGTCTAGATCAAGACGTTGGTAGGTTTAGTTTCTCCTGCAGCGACAGTCCTTGGCTTACAGTCCTTGGCTTGCAGTCCATGACTTTCTCACCATGTCCTAACATGGCCTTTCCTCTGTGCATGTATGCTATGGTTTGGCTGTGTCCTCACCCAAATCTCATCTTGAATTGTAGCTCCCATAATTCCCACATGTTGTGAGAGTGATCTGGTGAGAGATAAGTGAACCATGGGAGCAGTTTCCCCACTACTGTTTTCATCATAGTGAATGGAAGTCTCATGAGATCTGATGGTGTTACAGGAGGAAACCCAGTTGCTTGGCTCTCATTCTGTCTTTGCCAGCCACCGTGTAAGACATCCCTTTGCTCTCCCTTGCTCTTCTGCCATGATTGTGAAGCCTCCCCAGCCACGTGGGAACTGTGAGTCCATTAAACCTCTTTTCAAAACTTCCCAGTATCTGGTATGTCTTCATCAGCAGCATGAAAACGGACTAATACTACGCACATCCTTAGTATCTCTCCATGTATCCAAATTTCCTCTTCTTGTAAGGATACCAGTCATGTGGGATTAGGGTCCACCATAACTTAATCACTTTAATTTTAACTTAATCACTTCCTTAAAGACTCTCATCTCCAAAACAGTCTCATTCTGAGATACCAGGGTTTAAGCCTCCAATATACGAATTTTAAGGGGATGTAATTCAACCCACAGTAGGCAGTGTATCCCCAGAAGCCAGGGGAGAAAAATAACCTTAAACACCTGTAGCATATTCTGCTTCCAACATTTGCTAAAGTGAATGTACTGACAAAACATGTATTTGTAGGCCTCATTTGCCTTCATCTGCAAAATTCTTGTAATCATAGTAGCTACTCAATAGTTTTGTTGAGAAGATTGAATTTGTTTGACAACAACTCAATACTTTGAGTTATATAAACTACTATTATTATGAAGTGATGAGTGTAGTAGGAGATATAAATGAATGTAAGATATCTCAGCATACAGAGTCATGACATCGTCCAAGCCAGTCCAAACAGAGCTCAGTGTCTCCTTCCCAACCTGGTCCTCTTCTCACCACCACATCTTCCCCACCACATGGAGGTCGAGGCTGCAGTGAGCCGAGATCACACCACTGCATTTTGGCTTGGGTGTCAGAGTTAGACCAAAAATCAAAACAAACAATACTCCATGGGAAGGACCCAGGAAAAAAAAATGTGTATTTTTCTTTTTGATAAAAACTAATAATTAAACTTTATATCATGTTTTTTAGTTTTCAGTACACTTTTCATATGTTTACCTTATTTAATTCTCACAAAAACTGTGTGAGGTAAGCAGTATTTTTATCCCTTTTTATAGACAGAGAAACTCAGAGTTAGCAGGTTATGTAACTTGCCTCAAATGACAGAGCTAGCAAATAGGGCATCCTGACCCGAGGTTACTAATGGGAGTTAAGAACCATCAGGTCCTTGTCTTCAGTCTGAGTATATTGTTGCTGGATCAAATCAGCACTGCTTACCGAGTGCCTATTTGAGTTTACAGCAAATGTTCCAAGTTTGTTCTGCTATCAGGACACGAGTTTGAATACTAGCTCTGTTGCCTATTTATGTTGTTCCTTGGGCCAAGTTATTCTTTTCTTTGTTCTTGCAGCAACATTGACCAAGTGCCTTCTATATGCCAGGTACTGCTCTAAGCTCTGGGAACACAGCAGTGAGCAAAATAGGCATGAACATATTCTCATGAGTTCACAACCTAGAGGCAAATAAAGATGCATTACCGAAATCGTTCCAGAGTCACAACTGCTATGCAGAAAATGACACAGGGGAAGGGATAGAGAAAGATTCTGGGAAGAAGAGAACTAATTTAAAATGGAATGTCAGGAAAGACCCCTTTTAAGAGATGAGATTTGGCCTGCAACCTGATAGATCTACAAAATAACCACCACTCCTCGATCAGAAATCGCTAAATTCTTCAGCAGAAAAGTAACATTGATAAGAAGGATCTAGACATTCAAAGATCTGGGACCAAGAGAACAGAAAATCCAAAGACTCTAAAACAAGATTTCGTTGAGGTTTGAACAGAAAGAAGGCCCTTGAGACTGAAGCATAGTGAAGGAGGGGAAGATTGGTAGGAGAGAAGCAAGGGAAATACGTTAGGCTGTATTTTACAGGGTCTGAAGGCCAAGATAAGGAGGTTGAACTTTATTATAATTGCAACCAGAAACCACTAAATTTTTAAGCAGGAAAGTAACCTTATGTGATTTATGGTAACTGCTCATAAATCTAACCTCTCTAAGCTTCAGTTTCTTCATCTGCAAAATTCCTGTAATCGTAGTAGCAATTCAATAGTTTTGTTGAGAAGACTGAATTTATTTGACAACAACTCAATATGTTGAGTTGTGTTAACTATTATTATGAAGTGATGAGTGCTGTAGAAGATATAAATGAATGTAAGACATGTCCATGCACTCAACTGTTTTGCTATTCAACAGCACTAATTTAGTCTTTCTGCATTTTTGCTGCTTTTTAAAATGCAATGTAAATTTCCCATGCAAGAATACGTTCCAAATAATTTATGTAGATACTCTGCCCTCAGAGAGCTGGAGCATAATTTCCCACTGCTTAAGTATGGACTGTGCCCAGTGACTTCCTTCCAAAGGGTACAATATGGTAAGGTGTAACCAAACACTACCTGTACCCCAAAAACCTATAGAAAAGTAAAATTTAAAAAAATCCTTAACTGGAAAAAAAAAAGATAACTTTGCAGTGGAGAAACACTACCTGAGCCAGGTCACCAAGATTAACATCAACTGAGGTAAGTCATATGGAGAGTATGTACCTTAGATATGATGTCATGAGAATAGCACTTTACATCTGAGATTTGCCTCCCCAAAACACAATATCCTGATCTAATCATGAGAAAAAGTATAGACAAATCCCAACTGAGGGACATTCTACAAAATATCTGACCACCACTCCTGAAACTGTCAAGGTCCTCAAAAACAAGGAAAGTCTTAGAGACCATCACAGCCCAGAGATGCCTAAGGAGACATGGTGACTAAATGTAATATGGTATCCTGGATGGAATTGTGGAGCAATAAAAGGACATTAGGTAAAACTAAGGAAAGCAAAATAATGACTTTAATGATAATGTATCAGCATTCTTTCATTAATTATAACAAATGCACCATACTAAGATAAGACTTGAAAAACAGGGGCAATTGAGTGTGAATATATGGAACTCTGCACTATCATCTCAATTTTTCTATAAATCTAAAAGTGTTCTAAATAAAATGTTTGCTTTAAAAAATGCAATGTTGCATCTTTATGCAAATTTTGGTTAATTAATCCAACACCCCTGGAAATTATAATTATGACATTTGAACATGATATTATAAGTACAACAATTAGAATATACCATATAATATCCACAGCTTACATTAAAGGTATATATTGCATAAAGACACACTGCAAAATTCACTTGCAAAATCTGGAAGTGTATACTGCTTTGTGATTCAGCTTTATTCCAGGGAGAAATAAAGAACTTAAACTGTGTTAGTGAGGTCATCATCTTTTTCTCTTCTCTCTACTTTTTTCCTCTTTCCGGTAGTTTCTAAAAGGCCTCTCTGGTTTAGTCCTGCAATCCCCATCCATGGTTGTGGCAGAAACTGTGAGTCGTTCACCAAACCATTTCCTCTTCCTCCTGGGCTCACAGCTGATTATCTTTCCCAACCATCTTCGGCCACTTAGCAGTGACCTAAAGACTGAAGGTGAACAGGGGTGATTTGTGCCACTTCCTGGCCAGCCTAGCCCATAAAATCCTCTTATATAAGATCTTCCATGTTCTTTCTCCTTAAATTGGCCAGACATCCATGCCCAGGGCCACCTCGAGAGCCACGTACCAAAGATGGCAGAACCTCCATTAACCTGAGTCCCCAACTAATTTGCAGAGTCCTCCAGATCTACCTGGAACTACCACGAACTTGTTTTTCTGTCACAACAGTAGCTTCCTCTAACTAATGCAATGGTACAATCCATTGTTGTTGGTCTTGTTATGTTAAAAATCTCCTCACAGATGTCTGTGACCTAATTTCTGAAAATATTTGGCCCTTCACAGAAAACGTTTAATAGATACTCATGAGACTCTAAAGGATCTCCCTGGTTTCATAGCACATTCTTTGGTTTCCAGCTGCATCTGTCCTCCAGCTTCTCCTTCAGAGAGGAGCATAAAAATCTCTGTGCTGGATTACTATCTAGTTCTGTGATGGGTATCTGGAAAGTAAATACAAGACTTCTATTTAGGGAGCTTTGTCCATGGACATATCTCCTCCTTGAACTCAATTTTAGATTCTGCCTATTCTGTGCTCCCAGTGCTCTGTGCTTCCCTCGGCAAAGTACTCATCACACCATGTTTTAGTTATATGTCTGCATCCTCTGTGTAGGCTCCTGCAGGTACTTGATGTCTTGTTCAGCTTCATGTCCCCAACAACTAGCCTCTGCCTGGCCCCCCAGGAGGTGCTCAGGGACTTGAATTAATTTGGGAGGAAGTGCCATTTTCTAAATTTACTACTTTGACACAGAAATTAGACATTTCTATAATAATAATCATTAAACACCTTTCAACAACTACAAGCAATATCTTAAACTCCCTTTAGGAATGTTCCCAGGGCAACAGCTCTGTCACCAGCACAGCCACCCAAGCATTGCAACAGTGCTGTGATGTCTACATCATGCACACAGTACTTCCATATAAATCGTGAGCTCTAACTAGAGGCAGGGACAGTGGTGGCTCACCACCACATGGAGCCTGATCAACACCCTTGCGATTCCTGGCCTCCTCTCAGTGCCAACAGGAATCCAGGTGGTGCCCACCATCTTTCCATGATACAGGGCTAGGCCCTCAACATGCTGCAGGATCAACTGAAACCAAGTATTGGCCCTGTTCAAGTTTGTAAAGATGTTCTCATTTTCCAACATTGTTGTTTGATTTTTCACAAGGCAGGAAAATCACTATGATTCTGTTTTCCATGATCGCTAGCTTGTTTATTTCTGATATGAAAATTTCAGAAAGACTGTAGTCCCAGCACTTTGGGAGGCCGAGCCGGGCGGATCACGAGGTCAGGAGATTGAGACCATCCTGGCTAACACGATGAAACCCCGTCTCTACTAAAAAATACAAAAAACTAGCCGGGCGAGGTGGCGGGCACCTGTAGTCCCAGCTACTCGGGAGGCTGAGGCAGGAGAATGGCATAAATCTGGGAGGCGGAGCTTGCATTGAGCTGAGATCCGGCCACTGCACTCCAATCTGGGCGACAGAGCAAGACTCCGTCTCAAAAAAAAAGAAAGAAAATTTCAGAAAAAAGTAGTTGGGACCCAGAGAAGCAGTGGTTTAGTGGATAAGAGCAAAAGCTTGGGAGGGTGACAGATCCAAATTTGAATTCAGATGCAGTATTTACTAGCTTTGTGAATCTGGGCACATTGCTTAAACTCTCTAAGCTCAGTTTCCTCATCTCTAAAGTGGGAGCAGAAACAGTACTCATTCACTACAATGGACTGCTGCTAATAAGGGAGATAATGTACATGTTTAGCATGGTGCTTGCTATGTAGTAAATAATCAATATGTGTTTACTATGCTTGTTATATGAGTATCTTTTTCCTTAATTTTATAGTTGAGTGAACTGTGGCCTGGAGAGATTAAGTGATTCACACAGCTAATCAGGGGCAGAGCAACTGTAATAAACTGAGTTATTCTGAGCCTCGCTGTGGGGTTCTGCCCATTACAAAATACAGTTTATTCCCACACTTCAGGTTCTGAAGATCAATGCACTGTTTCCTTGATTGGGAATATTGTGCCATTTGCTTTTTCAAGACTTTCAGTCAGATTGTGAAGAGAGACAATTGCCTTGCCTTTAAGGCACTCATAATCTAAGCACAATCTAAGACTCGTGTGTAGGTGGAAACAGAAGACACACAGATTGCATACTAAATTGGACAAACAGATGTTCTAATATGACATCCAAAAAAATGTCCACAGGAAGAAACTTGAAGTAATTTGGCACCTTTCTGAGAGGTTCTGGCAGATGTAGAAGGTGGACACTCAAGAAACACAGATAAAATCGAGGGAACAGGGATTAGGGATGTTTCTACTCTCAGGGAACATTGTGTAGGAAAGCCTTCAGGAGGACAATAACCATTAGTGGAGAGGAAATTCTAAGAAGTTAGCTACTCACAAACCACAGAAGTCCCCAACTGAACTTACACTCAATGCGTCCTTATCTAAGCCCATTCTAGGCACTTCCTCACCATGCCTCATGAACATTATTGATGGCATTTCCAATCTCCTGTCACCCATTCTCAACTCCTCCTTCTCCCTCACATCCAGCCACCACCAAATTATGTTGCTCCAATCTGAAAACTGAACCCACCTGCTATCCCCACTACCACTGCCCTGTCAGAGCACAGGTTCACTTGCGGGAGGCACTGCTGCAGCCCCTGACTGGCTAGCAGTCTTTTGAACTTGAACCGTACAGCTGTTTTCTGCCTCACACCCTCTCTTCTAGAAATTATCAGAGCATGATAGCTGTTAGAGAAGACTATTTGTTCTTCAGGATAGCCTCAATTTGCTCATATATTTGCTTTAGTGCTTGTGTTTCAAATGGAAAAATAGACATAAATAAGGAAATTAACCCTGTAGAGTGTGAAATCATTAGCTACTAAATCAGTGAGAGGACCGTGTTAGTTTTATTTTGTTTTTAAGTAATAAACATCTATATCTGATCATAGAAGATGATTTTTTTAAACTGCAGGGCTGTTTTGTTAAGAACTCTTTAGGTCCCTCTAGGCTTAAATTATGATACAATAATGAAGACATTTAAAGACTTTTATATGGAATGAGAAGAAGTTAATGGAAAAAAGACTGCAAGAAAGATGAAACACTTAAATCTTCTATCAAGTGTTCACTTGGTGTCTGCTGTATATTGAACTCTGCCGGGTACTATAATTGTGGCAGAAGAATTTTAAGACCTGGTTCCTGCTCTGGAAGACCACATAATCTGCTGCTGATAAAACAAATACACATGATACGACTGGAGAATGATACAAGTCACCATTGTATAGTATTAAGAGGAGGAAAAATAAATAATCTCAGAACAGGACATGAGACTAAGCCATGATTAATTTGTTCTAGTTTCACAACACTATGCCTTTCCAGAATCTTAATATTTGGTTCAGTTGCTTTGAAAATATTTGGTCACATTTCAAGGTTCTTTTGAATGAACATTTTTAAAAATTATTTCAAATTATCCCAAAAATATGCAGCATAATTTAATTAGAATTTATACTGTACTGTTTTCAAACAATTTGTTTTATTGGAGTCAGATAGACGAAGAAACATACATCTTCAGAGTCATGAATGTTGGCTTTACAGCAACTAATGGATCATTTGTGAATTGAATTATTTTTTAAAATCAAGTTTTATCTATTTCTATCTTTTTCTTATTGTTAAAGAAATCTTCATTATGAGAAAAGACAGAAAATGCAGACAAAACAAATATAAAATATTTGGAATCATCTTTTCATTTATATTTACATACATTTCTAGCAAGAATAGGGTAATATCTCACACCATTTTGTAACCTACTGTTTTCACTTAATATATTATGAATAGTTTTCCATATCAACAAATATATTTCTGTGACATTTTAATGACTACACAATATTCCATATGATCAAATCCAGTGGTTTTTATATATTTTGGTCTCAAGACTCCTATACACTCTAAAAAATTATTGGATACTCCAAAGAGTTTTTGTTTATGTGCATTATATCTGTCAATATTTATCATATTACAAATTAAAACTGAGAAACTATAAAATATTTTATCCATTCATTTCAACAGAATAATAAACCAATTATATATAAATAACTTTCATGAAAAATAATATTTTCTAAAATAAAAAATTTTAGTGTGAAGAGTGGCATTGTTTTATATTTTTGGGGTGTTCTAAAACCTGGCTTAAACGAAGGCAGGTGGCTCGGGCATGGTGGCTCGCTCCTTTAATCCCAGCACTTTAGGAGGCCAAGGTGGGCAGATCACCAGGTCAGGAGATTGAGGCCATCCTGGCCAATATGGTGAAGCTCTGTGTCTACTAAAAATACAAAAATTAGCTGGGCATGGTGATGTGTGCCTGTAGGGTCCCAGCTACTTGGGAGGCTGAGGCAGGAGAATTGCTTGAACCCAGGAGGCGGAGGTTGCAGTGAGCCGAGATCGCTCCACTGCACTACAGCCTGGTGACAGAGCAAGACTCTGTCTCAAAAATAAATAAATAAATAAATAAAGGCAGCTGAATATCCCCTTTTCATTCAATCTATTATGATATCACATATCTTGTAGCTTCTGGAAAACTCCACTGTCTACTTACAAAACAATGAGAATAAAAATGACAAATGATGTTGTAATACTATTAAGAAAAAGTTGATCTTCCAGATCTCCCTAAAGTGTCTCAGGGACCCTGTACATGAGTCCCTGGAACTCCCAGGGAGCTCTGCGCCACACTTCGAGAAATGCTGATCTAACCAATGCTCGATTTGTAAACATCTGTATTGTATATAAACTGCATCTTGTTCTTAGAAATACTTTCAAGATGCTTGAGTACATTACTAATCAGCTAAGTGAAAGACTAGAATGTCATTCATTGGAATGCAGCATAAATTTTCAATAATAAAAATAATAGCCGCTTACGAACTGCTTTGTATATGGTAGACACTTTGTTAAGGACTTAAGAGGCATTTTCCTAAGACATTCTCACAACACTGAGAGGTAGATAATTCCGTTTTTAATTATACAAAGGACGCAGAAAAGTTCAGCAATTGCTGGTGTTTCAACTGAGGTCTTCCTCACTAGAAAGCCCATGCTATCAATCAAAACAGCATATACTGCCTCCCATGAGGCACAGCAGTTAGAACGGGAGCTGAGTACAGGTAAGAAGCAGAGCTGGGTGGTATATCATATCGTGATTTGTTATATATTAACTTATCAATATCTAGATAATTTCATAGAGCTTATCTACATAATTGTGAGAATTTGATTTTTCAAGCAATTTTCATTTTATGTACTAGATACTTAGGTCACTGTAGATGTAGCAATATTAGATTCAAATCAAGACATTTACATAAAGTCATCAACATGATGCATGTAATTTTTGTATAGATGTTTTCTGCTATATCTTCCTTGTTTTTACTTTAACCTTCCATTATTTTTATGTAGGTGCCTTTTCACACCAATGAATAAGTTCGTTGATCTGATAGCAATAAAAAGTAATAGCTTCCCTTATTGAGAAGTTCCTAAATACTGACTCTATGCTAACTGCTTTCTATGCATCATCTCTTCTTAATCCTTAAAACAACTCTATGGGGGTAGGTATTAATTACCACCACTTTACACATGAAGAAACTGATGCTTAAAGAGGAAAGAGGCAAAGCAGAGGAAAATAGGACTGAACCAAATGCTATGTCTTTAACCACTTTCTACCACCTTCATGGTGATCATACGTTCTCCATCTTTTTATGCGCTATAGCACACAGTAAATGCCAAAGGACTGCAAAGTGAGGATGTGAAATCTTACAACCAGCATCCCTACATACTGTGGTCTTTCAGCCGGAGGCTTGTGAGCCACTTCACACAGAGGATAGCAACTCAGTACTCAGATCCTATTTGACTCAGCCCAGTCCAAGATCTGGCCAGTATCTCTCCTCTGATCCACAATGATGGCAAGTCATAAAGCACAGCATACATTGTGATTACTTCTTTCTTTTAAAACAGCATCAGTCATTTCAGAAAGCTTGGATTATACAATATGTTGGAAATTCACAACATTTATTTCTGGACTTGACACTGACCATTGGCTCGGATATCTATGTCAGTTTCTGGCATTAGGCAGAAGAAGAAAAATAATTTTTCTGTGAAAGCATTTGAGGGGGTATGATCATAACAACCCTATGACAATTACAGAACATAAGGATGATGCTCCTTAAAGGAGATTGAAATTTATAAAATACACTGAGTCTTCTAAAATGGCCTGAAAGGCTTTGGAAGAAAGGTTTCATGTAAAATGAAATAATATTATATATAAAGCCAGAAGAATATAGTATATAATATGCATGTATAGATAATTATTCCTATTAACAAATGAATGCAATATAGTTTACTGAGAATACATTCATAGTAATAGAATAAGATATATGCCTGTAGACCAGATGTCATCTTGAATCCCCTGAGAGATCTGGACCAACATAACCTCAACTCCAAACTCACAGACAAGTATTGAGTGTTAATTGTGCGTTGGGCTGTAGCAGAGACTTCTGGTTGCCTAAACAATAGCCATTCTCCTTTTCAGTGTTAGAACCCCAGTATCGCTTAGGATGCCAAAATGCCCAGTAAAGATATTTGCCCTCTCAGATTCCCTTAGAATCAGGGGATGCCATGTCAAAAAGCTCTGGCCTCTGACACATAAGCAGAAGTCTGATAGAGATTTCCTGGTAAATTTTTGCTTTTCCTGACAAAGGCACTACCTTCTTCCTTCCTCTTTATTCTTCCTGCACTGGACAGGAGGCTGGAGGCGGAGTGGCCACCTTGTGACCATGACTGAACACGTGTGAAAAAAGCTAAGAGCAGAAAGTTAGCAGGAGCTCAGGACCCTGGCCCCATCTGAGAGCCAAAGCACCAGTCCTGTATATTCCTCAGGACTTCCTGACATCCCAGGAAAACAAATTCCAACTTGGTTAAGCCACAAGAGTTGAAGTTCCGTGACTTGTGTCCAAGCACCTTCTGGCTCAGCCACAGGCACAGTGCATGGCCTTTAGACACATTATTTCTTTAAATCCTCAAAACAACTCTATGACGTAGGCACTGTGAGATCCCATTTTATAGATGTTAACACTAAGACTTACCTAAGAAACTATCTCCCAAATGTGAAATGGGGGCTGAAAATGAGAAAACAGAAAATCTAGATTTATGGGCAATGGCATATAATGCCCAGATATCTCATGAGTCATAATTAAGTAGCAAAAATAAATAATTCACAAGCAAAATGAACAATAATGGTCTTCTCACTTGTCTGGCAAACTCCTGCTCCTCGTTAAGCCCCAGCTGAAATGCCAACTCCCTGTTAAAATCTTTGCGGACTCCCCCAGGTAGATCAACTTTGCAGTCCTCTCTCCTCACAGAGCCCCCTCTAGTAGCATTTATTGTGCTTTATTATAATTGAAATGTTTATGTGTCTGAACCACCAGACTGTGAGCAATTTGAGGATAATAATCAGGTCTTATTTATTCAGATTTTTCCAGGGGTAAGCGCAATACCCAGCATAATGGATGCAGTGCATGGTTTCAATTGGCAAAGCCCTCATTAGTAACATTAAAAAAAAAAACTGTTTTCTGGTTTTCAGATGGAGATCCACAGCAAATGATGGGATGCTACACATCAGCTCTAATAACTGAAGACAAATTACCAATACAGGAAATTAATGATTAGGAGAAACCAAAAGGGAAATAAATTACAGAAAACTGAAAAATGTTAATGCAAATCAGGGGTTTCCCTGAATTTATGTGTAAAAGCAATGTCTACGGAATTTGCAGCAAAATGAAGCCCATCTTCTTTGGTTTTGGTCTGACTGTTAAAAATCTGAGACTTTTTTTTTCTTTTTTGCAATTGTCTTCAAAAAGACTGGAGTCATGAATACCTTTTTGCTTTTGCTTTTGCTT
This sequence comes from Colobus angolensis palliatus, assembly GCF_000951035.1. NCBI lineage: Eukaryota > Metazoa > Chordata > Mammalia > Primates > Cercopithecidae > Colobus > Colobus angolensis. The sequence continues at coordinate 17,218,491 of NW_012120709.1, read as the reverse complement.
TTTTTTTTTTGGCGAAGTCTACAAAAATGAGTATTTGAAAACTTTAGGACAGGTTTCAAGAGATAGGCTAGTGACCATGTAACTTGCAGGAAAACACATGTTGTCATTATTCGCCTGAGAAATGCAAGGGTACAAGTGATGAGATTCCATTTGGTTGGTGCTACTACTGAACACAAGGGAAGTGGGGCCCTGCCCTCAGCTCCACAAGTTAAAGGCTACACTCCAGCCTCCTTTATCCATTTCTCCCTACTAGACAAAAAGGACGTGTCCACGCAGAGCCTGCATCCCCCCTTCTGGGATCTCGGCTCACTGCAACCTCCACCTCTGGGGTTCAAGCGATTCTCCTGCCTCAGCCTCCAAAGTAGCTGGTATTACAGGCACCTGCCACCACACCCGGCTAATTTTTGTATTTTAGTAGAGATGAGTTTTCACCGTGTTGGCCAGGCTGGTCTCAAACTCCTGACCTTAAACGATCTGCCCCCCTCGGCCTCACAAAGTGCTGGGATTACAGGTATGAGCCGCCTTGCCTGGCAATCCTACTTCTAAGGCTAATTGCAGCCTCTCTCTTGGGTCAAGGGCAGACTGGTCTAGTCCCAGAGGATGGCCAAGAAGTAGTAGAGGGCAGTGGGGAGTGGACAAAGCTCAAACACACAGGCAGGGATGGCACCACACAAGCTCCCAAGGTTCCTCACTGTGTAGCAGGAAGCGGGCCACCGGCCAGTGCTGTCCCTCCAAACTGCCATGTCTCGGTGCACTTCTCCAAGCCAAATGACAATCACAAACTCCCACCTGGCCTTCCAAGTCCTTAGTGGGTATTTTTATCAAAGTAAGAGGATAGAACATTTTTCACTTGTTTGTGATCCTGATTTATACATTAAAAATTAAAACATGCCTTGTAACTAGACTTCCACTTACGCTCTTGCCCTGGGCACCCTTAATGTGAAGAGGCAGTGTAACGATAGTCAGTGTATAAAACTGAGAAAGAAAAAGATAAAACTGGCTGGGCGCCGTGGCTCATCTCTCAAGCTTGTTGAGAAGATTAAATAAAAACTAACATGTGACTGGGTGCAGTGGCTCACGCCTGTAATCCCAGCACTTTGGGAGGCTGAGGCGGGCGGATCATGAGGTCAAGAGATCGAGATCATCCTGGCCAACATGGTGAAACCCTGTCTCTACTAAAAATACAAAAATTAGCCAGGCATGGTGGCACCTGCCTGTAGTCCCAGCCACTCGGGAGGCTGAGGCAGGAGAATTGCTTGAACCCAGGAGGCAGGGGTTGCAGTGAGCCGAGATTGCGCCATTGCACTCCAGCCTGGGTGACAGAGCAAGACTCCGTCTCAAAAAAAAAAGAAAAAAAGAAAAAGATAAAACCTAAAAGACGAATAGATTAAAAGGCTTCCCTCTCGAAATTCACAGTAAATGTGAACTCTGAGATGAGAAAACTTCAGACCCTAAGAGCACGTGATACAAAATAGATGCTGATTAAACATTTGTGGAATGAATTACTGAGAAACAAGCACGTATTGCGTGTTCAGCTCAATGACAGCACTGTCTATATGATGTAATTCAGGGTATACAGGGTAGCCGAGCATGACCAGGACTACCTGCCACCCCACTGGACCTCACAGAGTCCTACAAGGTCCTCAGGTAACCTTGGCATTTGCTCTCCCGGCCACTCCAGTGCCTCTGGATCCCTCCATGCTGTTCATGGGATCGACATTTGTTTGAGTTCTCATCCTTTTGGTTTTCAGACAGATTTTCACCCTTCTTGACATCTCAGCAATTTCTTCTACCTCTCCCCTTGCTCTGTCCCACCCTCAGCCAATCAGCAGCCAACACCAGACCTCCCAATCTCTGCCCAACCCCCATTCCCAAATTCCTGCAACAATCACCCTGTACTACTTCCCCTTGTAGGGGTGCCAGTGAATCTTTCTTTCCCATTATATGTGACAACAATGTCTTACTTAATTTTGCTTTCCCACAGCACCTGGCACAGGGCTCTCACCCAGTTGGCACTGAGGAACATTTGTGGAATATTCGTTGAATGAATTTTGGATGCAGTAGAACCATTTTAAAACATTTTTATGTTCCTAAATTCCTACATGAATCTTTTGCATTAAGAGCATAGGTTCTGGCGTCAGGCTGCCTGGATTCTAATCCCTGCTCTGCCACCTCCTACTTGTGTGATCTTATGCAAATCAACCTTGGTTTCCTCCTTTGTAAGATGGAAATGATGACAGCTCCTACCTCAGAGAGTTGCTGTAAAGACTCATGGAGTTAACACATGTAAAACTAAAAAGTGCTTAGAACAGTACTTGGCACATAAGCCTTTGGTATTAGCTTTTGTTGTTGCTGCTGTTGTTGTTGTTGTTGTTTTTGAAACAGAGTCTCTGTCACCCAGGCTGGAGTGCAGTGGCACGATCTTGGCTCGCTGCGACCTTCGCCTCTGGGTTCAAGCAGTTCTCCTGTCTCAGCCTCCAAAGTAGCTGGGACCACTGGCGTGTACCACCACGCTCAGCTAATTTTTGGTATTTTTAGTAGAGACAGGGTTTCACCACGTTGGCCAGGCTGGTCTCGAACTGCTGACCTCAAGTGATCCACCCACCTCGGTCTCCGAAAGTGCTGGGATTACAGGCGTGAGCCACTGCACCCAGTCACATGTTAGTTTTTATTTAATCTTCTCAACAAGCTTACTTGGTAGGTACTATTGTTACCATTTTATTTCTTTTTTTCCCCCCATTCTGTCTTTTATTTATTTACTTATTTTTATTATACTTTACATTCTCGGGTACATGTGCACAACATGCAGGTTTGTTACATATGTATACATGTGCCATGTTGGTGTGCTGCACCCATTAACTCGTCATTTACATTAGATATATCTCCTAATGCTATCCCTCCCCCTTCCCTCCGGCCCACAACAGGTCCTGGTGTGTGATATTACCCTTCCTGTTTCCATTTTCTAGGTGAAGAAACTTAAGGTGTTTGGAGGACTAAAGTAATATGTCCAGCCTCACAGAGCCAGTGCTCCACAGCTGAAATTCCCATCAGGATCAACCCACTCAGGCGCAGGGCTACGGACTCCTCACTACATCACTGCACTGCACAAGGCAGTCACTAATAAATGCCCTGTGACTCAGCATGACAGAAACAGTGGAGCAGACACCAGATAGGTACAATCCCGTCAGCCAGAACTGCCCTGTGGTTTTACTCTCTGAGAATGGGGAAGCACAATGAGGGTAATTTCTCAAATGAGACAGCCCTATTGAATCTGGCCTGGGAATCAATGTGGACTGAGTACTTTTTTCCTGTGAGACTTCAGACCTGCCCCACCACCTCTCTGGCACCAGGAACACACTGTGACTGGTGAGAGGGGATGTGGTTCATAACTGCCCCACTTAGGCCATATAAAGGGCCATATGGAAGCGACAGGGGAAAAAAAAATGAGGTTCTACAATGCATCCCAAGATAGCTTAATATTTAATAGTTTTAGAAGCACAAGACTGGCTAAAACTCCAGTAGGCACCCAATAAATACCTGAGAGCTTGTCTCCTTGATAGAACTCTCCTGAACCTGACAACTGGCCAAATCATTGCCTTTAAGAGCCATCTCTGTCCCCCACTCCCACTATATTTGCCTCTGGGTTCAAGCAATCCTCTTGTCTCAGCCTCCAGAGTAGCAGAAACCACCAGCATGCACCACCATGCCCAGCTAATTTTTCCTAGTTTTAGTAGAGACAGGGTAGTAAGCCCTTAATCAAAAGGCCTATGAAAGTAGAAGCAGCAATTTTTATTCTAATAAGAGATTTTAAGTTCTCCAACTCTTAAGGATTTGACATGCTAAATTTCTCTGTGTTAAGAAATTGTTTTTAAGAACATGTGCCTGGCATATCCCATGTCAGGGGAACATACCAGAGGAACTATAGAAATAATTCCTGATGCCAGTAAAAGCAAAAACAAATAAGCAACAGAACAGATGCTGGAGTGTGCTCAAGTTATTCAGTAGCTTGATGAGGTACTTTTTTCTCATATTGGGTTTTTTTTGATTGCTGTTTTGTTTTGTTTTGTTTTAAGGTAGTGTCTCGATACGTTGGCCAGGTTGGTCTTGAACTCCTGGACCAAGCAGTCTCCCCACTTCAGCCTTCTGAATAGCTGAGACTATGGGCGCACACCACTCACCTGGTTCAGATTCATTTTTAATCTTCTTTTCTTTTGTTTTGTTTTCTTTACTTTTCTTTTCTTTTTTTCGTTCTGAAACTGGGTCTTGCTCTGTCACCCAGGTGCAGTGGCATGATCTTGGCTCACTGTAATGTCTGCATCCTGGGCTCCAGTGATCCTCCTACCTCAGCCTCCAAGGTGTGTGCCACCATGCCCGGCTAATTTTTGTACTTTTTTGTAGAGACAGGGTCTTAACATGTTGCCCAGGCTGATCTCGAATTTCTGGGCTCAAGAGATCCTCCACCTTAGCCTTCCAAATTACTGGGATTACAGGAGTGAGCCATCATGCCCAGCATGTCAGACATTTTAAGGTCATAATTTTTACTGCAATCCCTAACTAATAATTTCCTATTTTGCAAAGGCTTTCATTAATCATTGAATTATTTCATGTTTCAGATAGGTGTAAACCTATTATTTCATGTTTGGATATTTTGGTAAAACAAATTTAAGCAATTTCTTTAAATTCAGATCTTTGGAATAGATTGTTTTTTAAGTAGAGTAACCAAAAGCTAATTTAAGTTCATCTAAATTCAAATATTAGTATTAATCAAGAAATTTAGTTCCAATTTTCCAAAGTTGGAAAAATCTACAAAAGAAAATAACCACAAAAACGTTTTTCTCAGGGTTCAACGCTTAGGTAAATCATGCAAAATAACAACAACACATGCTAATATAAGAAATTTGCTTTTAAAAATGTTTGTGAAACTACAGGTCATAATCCACTGAGATCATAAAATCAATTCAGTAAGTCACAAACAGCATCCCTTTGGAAAAATTAAAGACAATTTAAAAAAGATAATTATCAGAATACATTGCAGCTGGTAGGTACATTTTTGCAAAATTTTTGTCTCAACTCTTTATGTGAATACACACACACACGTTTATTAGTAATGGATTGTGATAGAAATTTTTTTTTTAATGTGGATTTCCCTAAAATATGTTTGGAAGCCTTGTTCTAGAAATGTCCTTCAGTTAACAAATCTTCTGCCCATGAACCATGTACATGTACAGTTTAGTACATTCAGTCAACAAAAGTTTCTTGAATGCCTATGTGAGAATTAGCATTCTTGCTCATGACCCAGCGCCCCAAACTATCTAAGATTCATTTATGTTAACCATACTCCAGTGCATTTTAGCGTGGATTACAATGAAAAAGTATTTAGGCCAATCCAAAGGTAAGCAAAAAATTAAATTAACTAAAAAGCCCCATTGTTCAAGCATACTGATGGTTGTTTGTAACAACCCTTTGGAAAGTTGAAACTGAAAACTACTTCCTTAGCATTTTTTTCCTCCATCCTGTACACACACTGATAAGTTATTGTGGGCAAGAAATGTTTGGGAGGATATGAGTTAGCACAGAATTTTTCATTCAAGGGAAAAAAGTGCTATATTTATTTTGAGAAGAAATGTCATGCAAAAATTACACAGATTCATAACTTTTAAGCTGTGTGTGCTTTCTAAAGTTTGACACTGTCTCTTTCAGCACAATTTCTCAATCTATTTCAATGCTATGAATTTTATCATTATTTAAAAATTAATTTTTGAATAAAATTCCATCTCAGTTACATAGATTCATGATTATAAACTTAAAAAGATTACTTAGTTTGTAGCTTAGAGTATACCAGAATTTACTCATATTATATAATAAGATTCTGCATTTGTAGAGAAAGACTTTGCTGAAAACATTAGTGTAAATGCTAATGGTTAAGATGGTCGTTAAAATTTTTAAATCACTTTCATTTTGGGTATTTTAAGTAATTTTGGGGTGCCTTAAGTGCTTCAGTGAAATATCTCTCACAGAGTAATCCTTCAAAAAATGTTGATTAAATGACGTATTTGGAGAGTTAATAAATGAAGCAATCAAGCAGAAGCAATAAATCTATTGATAATTTTCACCACAATATATTTATTGCCACAAAGCACTCGTTGCTGGTGAAATCTATTGAACACTTGCTATGTGCCAGGAACTAAGCTAGGCATTTCCATGTGTTCTCTCATTTTATCCTCACAAAAATGTGGAAGTGGATACTAACATGGCCATTACACAGATGAAACCACTGAGACTTAAATAACTTTTTCAATGTCCCACAACTGGTAAGTGGAAGAATAGAATCTAGGATTTGAGATGGAAAAAAAATTCAATATTGGGTCCAAATTCTAACAATCTTAAGTGAATCCTTTGGGCTGCTTTATTTTTATGAAAGAGCCTTCCGGCCGGGCAGTTACTTACACCTGTAACCCCAGCGCTTTGGGAGGGTGGGTGGGCAGATCGCTTGAGCTCAAGAGTTCAAGACCAGCGTGGGCAACATGGAAACCCCATGTCTACCAAAAAAGATTTTATAAATTAGCCAGCTATGGTGGTGCACCTGTAGTTCCAGCAACTTGGGAGCCTAAGGTGGCAGGATCGCTTGAGCCCGGGAGGTAGAGGCTGCAGTGAGCCGAGATTGCACCACTGCACTCCAGCCTGGGCAACAGAGAGACACCCTGTCTCAAAATAAACAGAAAAAAGAGCCTTCCCACTTCAGCCCTAAGACCAGAATGATTTGCCCACTTTTTGGAGTCTTCGGCAAATGGAGTACATATCTGAGAGACAGACTTAATGTCTAATCTGCAGGAACAATCTTTCATGGTAGAGGTGGGAGGAAGTGGGGCTGTGCAGTTGTATCTTTGGAGGGCCTTTCAAGCTAAGACCTTGATCTGCTCAAAGCAATTTCTCTCCTTCATGCTCAATGAGCCCTGACACTTTGGTGTCCTGGATCTGTTACTCATATTTCTCTTATACTGGAAACCTGCACACTCTCAGCTCTTCCCAGGGAGGCAGGGCCAGGTTGTTTGCCACAAAGCACCGGTTGCTGGTTGAATCAAGAGTAGGTGGACCGGAAACCAGTAGGTGGCTTTATTCAAAGGATCTCACCCAACAATGGCAGTAGAATGAGCTAAGCTAGCCAAGCTAAGTTCCTCTGGAATTTGGCTCAGGAAGTATGGAGAAGGGAATGGAAAAGAATGTGGAGAGAAGCTGAGACAGTAAGAGAGAAACTATATGGGGCCAAAAGTGAGAGTCAAGAAGGCAGAAGGCTCCTAAGAGCTGGCTTTCTGTTCCAGCTCCCATCCATACACGACTATTCATATTTTGTTTTCATAAAAAGTTTTTAAACACCTCTTTTTTTCTTAAGGAACCCACTGTTTCTTCTCCTAACTGATCTATTTAAATTCTCACTGTGACTATGAAACATGGAATTAAAACCATAGACACTACTCCATGAGCATCTATTAGCAACGATCTCATAGTAACTCTATCACCCAGACCTTGCCAAAGGGTGAGAGACGCCTGTGCTTTTTCCAAATGGTTCCTGGCATATGTAAAAAGTCAAAACACCTGTGTGCAACTTATAAAAAAGTTAAAGCTTTTAGTTTAGCTTTTTAAAGAAAAGGTGGACCTTTTCTTCCTTGGTCTTGTCAGTGGATCTCTGTGACCATGCAAAACTCGACCAGAGATTGTATCAAAACTCAGTACTTGCAGCTCTGAGTGAACATGAAGCCAAATAACCCTTTGGGCTCCCCCTCTGCTGTCCTTGATACTGCTTTAGGAAGGAGAGGCCAGGGCCAGAACTGAATGGGGAGGGGAACACAGGATAGGTGCGTAGGGCAGGGGGCTTTGGTTCCAAGGAAATAAAAGTTCTAAGTCTGTGGTGAAGAAGACCTTCAGTAAGTGGCTAAACGGGAGTGCCAGGAACATATGAGAAAGGTAAGATGAGGAAGAAAGAAGGAAGACCTCATAAAAGGCATGGGCGGCTGGGCGCAGTGGCTCACCCCATAATCCCAGCACTTTGGGAGGCCGAGACAGGCGGATCACGAGGTTAGGAGCTCAAGACCAGCTTGGCCAACATGGAGAAACCCTGTCTCTACTAAAACAAACAAACAAATAAAACACCCCACAAAAATTAGCTGGGCATGGTGGCGTGCGCCTGTAATCTCAGCTACTCTGAAGCTGAAGCAGGAGAAGCACTAAACCTGGGAGGTGGTGGTTGCAGTGAGCCGAGATCATGCTGCTGCACACTCTAGCCTGCGTGACAGAGCAAGACTCTGTCTCGGAAAAAAAAAAAAATAAAGAAGAGGGCACGGGCTACAGGAAGAAGTCAACGGTAAAAAGTTCACTTCATGCTTTTCCCTAGGGTCTTTCTCATAATACAAATACATGCATTTGCCTCGAGCTTCTATCTCTTGATCCTGATCTCATAACATCAGCATCTGCATCGCACTTTACAGTTTACACAGGGCTTTCACCCACCTTGTTATACTTGATTCTTATACCACTAGGAGTGGGGCAATATGCTTATTAATCCATTTTACAGATGGTAAAGTGGAAGCCGAAGCTATTAATTTTGAGCAGCACAAATCCAGGGGTCTTTTTTTCATTGCACTATTCTGAAAACAGGCAGGTAAAAAGCTTCTCTCAGACATCACCACCTCTGCCTTTGCCTGTTCATGCAAGTCTGAGATAAAAGAAAAGAAGAGAAAATCTAATTTCTCCACAATATAGAAATGTAATTCAATACTAATGGGTATTTCTGCTATAGTTATTTTATATGCAAGACTTTTTAAGGATTCACCCTCAGAAGACTCCATCCCTTCTTCGTCCTCAATTATATATATCACTTCTTATTTTGACATAAAAGATGAATATTTCATTTAGGCAGGCTTATTGGAAAGGGTAACACACTATCTTGGTTGCCCTACTTTAAAAAAAGATTCTTTATGCTTACTTGGGGTTAAAAATAGCTTGATTTTACAGCAAAAGCTTGATACTGCACATCCAACACAAAGTGTACCAGAGTAGGCCCCCAGGACTGGGCTCTTTCACTCTCTCCAGTATCACATTTTTCTCATAGTCTCCTTGCCCAACCTCAAAAGTTCTTGATATGAAACAAGTAACTTCATGCTTATTTTTAAAATCTCAGTAAATGTGAGGAACCTTTGCCATAGGAATAATGACAACAAGCATGTCCTTATGTATCAGTTCATGGTTCATAAAACATTTGTATAAATATCGTATGCTAATCATCACAATACACAGAAATGACTGTTAACTTCATATAAATGTTCGTAATCAGAATCAGAAAGATTAACTTGCCCAAAATTTCACAGCTAGTTGGTGGCAGATCTGGGACTAGAACGTAAGCACCCTGAATAACTGCATGTGGAGAGAAGACACTTATTCAGTGTCTTTTCAATATTCCATGATGATTTCTGCATCAACAGTAAATCCTAACATGATAATTTATTTATTTAACAATCAAGCAACAAAACCCTATTCATTAATTAATTCATTCAATATTATCTGAGCCCTTTCTCAGTACCTTTTCTAGGTACAGAGAATACAGCAAGGAAATAATAGACAAAAATGTTATATTCCATTTGTGATTCCAGCTAATTATTTGTGTGTGTGAATATATATATTTATATTGCATTACATTGTATTAGGTACTAAAAGTAATCTAGAGATTATTTAAAGTACACAGGAGGATGTGCATAGGTTATATGCAAATACAATTTTATATCAGGGACTTGAGCACCTGTGGATTTTTGATTTTTGACTAGTATGTGTGTGTGTGTGTGCACGCGCACGCACATGTGCACGTGTATGCCTGTATATACGTATATACAAAACCTTGAGATATGTTATGTATGTGTGTGGGTGCATGCACCGATAATGCTAAACAGTAAGAAATATTAAGGAGAAAAATTAAGCATAGATGGAAATGGGAACAATTATTCATGTGCACCAGGAGAGTACACCTTGTGCATCTGCTTTAGTTTTATGGTTTCAACAGTAAAAACACTGCAAACAACCTAACTGTTCATTTTCATGAAAATGGATAAATACTGTGTGGTAGAGTTACAGAATGGAATATTATACAACAGCAAAAATGTATGATCTATGTGTACCAGATACAATATAGCTTAATGATAAAAATATAACCTTAAGTGGGGGAAAGCAGAAAGTCTCAGAAGACTACATACACTATCATGTCATTTTTTAACCAAAAAAAAAAAAAAAAACAAGCAAAACTAAATAACATGCTCTTCAAGAATACATACATATGTGGTAAACATATTTTAGATGGTTAAAAATGCAAACTCTAGTAGGAAAGTAGAGGGTTGGATCAGAGAAAAACACACAGGGCTGTTTCATTGATGTTGAGAATGGTTTAGCATCTGGGATGGGTGGTAGGGTCATGAGTTTTCATTTTATTATTATGCTGCAAAACTTCCATATATGTTACATATCTTATTGTGTATTTATCAAATATATGACAATACATAATTTAAAACATATCTGAGAAGAACACTTAGAATTATGCTTTTTAATCATTTCAGATTGTTTATATCACAAAGTTGCATTTTACATTCGAGCAGCAGGCAGTCAAGAAGATGTGTACAGTACACTGAAGTTTACAAAGGCCTTTCTTATAATGTCTTTTTAAAATCTTGTATAGTAGTTATTATTATCCCTAGCTCTCAGATGAGTAAACCAAGGAAGAGCTTAAGTGATTTATTTAATCTCACACGACTTGCCAGTGGGAGAAATGTCTTTAATTGTCTAAAATTAATGCTTCTATAACCATTTGGAAGCATAGGGCTTTCTTGCTCAACAAAAGACCAAATAAATCCTAGAACATTAGAGCTGGAAGGAGTTTAAAGATCAGACTTTTCAATTCCTTCATTTCACAGATGGAGAAAAGAAGACCCACATACATTAAGGATTTGCCTGGCATCACACAGCTCCTTTCAATGCAAGAAAGGACAGTTGACACATGTCTTGACTCACATCTTCTGAACCCAAGTGAAGCCCTTTTACACTCTGTCAGACTGCCTTTGAAGTAGATTGATACTATTATTTTGTAGCCACTAGGCTATAAGAGGACCAAAAACTTGAACTTAAGGCATACCAAATATCCATCATTCGGATGAATATTGAAGACTATTATTCATAACAGAAAAGCTACAGAGAGTCTTATTTATTAATAACATCAACTGATGTATTAAATATCACAGCACTTTAACTTGTGAATGCAGGTTTGATATTTGAAGAAAAAAAAATTCCGGTAACAAGATAAAAAGCCCAACAGCTGCTTTCTGAAGAGAGATAAAGAGCCTTATCATTTGAAGAGATCCTCAATCTGAGACATCCAATGAAACATCAGTGATACTGGTTCTTAAAATGGCATCAGAGCCATTAAAATGTATACAAATGAGATGTTATATTAGTCTTTTAAGAATACTCAGAGCCTCAATAGTCTTTCCTCATACTCCTTATAATCTCCAGTTACTAGAGGTTTTTAAATTCATTTAAATAAACCCTATAGTGAATAACTATAAAAAGTAGAATGAGGAGATGTATTTGTCAGCTTACTCCTTCCTGCCCGTGGACGCCGCTAAGGACACATCATTAAAGTCTCTCTTCCCCCTGCCATCATGTCTAAGTCAGAGTCTCCTCAAGAGCCCAAACAACAGCTGAGGAAGCTCTTCATTGGAGGGTTGAGGTTTGAAACATCAGAGGAGAGCCTGAGGAGCCATTCTGAGCAATGAGGAATGCTCACAGACTGTATGGTAATGAGAGATCCAAACACCAATCACTCCAGGGGCTTTGGGTTTGTCATATACATCACTGTGGAGGAGGTGGATGCAGCCATGAATGCAAGGCCACAGAAGGTGGATGGAAGAGTTGTGGAACCAAAGACAGCTGTCTCAAGAGAAGATTCTCAAAGACCAGGTACCCACTTAACAATGAAAAAGATATTTGTTGGTGGCATTAAAGAAGACACTGAAGAACATCCCCTAAGATATTATTTTGAACAGTATGGAAAAATTGAAGTGATTCAGGACATAGGCATGGGCAAGGACTTCATGTCTAAAATGCCCAAAGCAATGGCAACAAAAGCCAAAATTGACAAATGGGATCTAATTAAACTAAAGAGCTTCTGCATAGCAAAAGAAACTACCATCAGAGTGAACAAACAGGCAACCTACAGAATGGGAGAAAATTTTTGCAATCTACTCATCTGACAAAGGGCTAATATCCAGAACCTACAAAGAACTCAATCAAATTTACAAGAAAAAAACAAACAACCCCATCAAAAAGTGGGCAAAGGATATGAACAGACACTTCTCAAAAGAAGACATTCAGACAGCCAACAGACACATGAAAAAATGCTCATCATCACTCGCCATCAGAGAAATGCAAATCAAAACCACAATGAGATACCATCTCACATCAGTTAGAATGGCAATCATTAAAAAATCAGGAAACAACAGGTGCTGGAGAGGATGTGGAAAAGTAGGAACACTTTTACACTGTTGGTGGGACTGTAAACTAGTTCAACCATTGTGGAAAACAGTGTGGCGATTCCTCAAGGATCTAGAACTAGAAATACCATTTGACCCAGCCATTCCATTACTGGGCATATACCCAAAGGATTATAAATCATGCTGCTATAAAGACACATGCACACGTATGTTTACTGCAGCACTATTCACAATAGCAAAAACTTGGAATCAACCCAAATGTCCATCAGTGACAGACTGGATTAAGAAAATGTGGCACATATACACCATGGAATACTATGCAGTCATAAAAAAGGATGAGTTTGTGTCCCTTGTAGGGACATGGATGCAGCTGGAAACCATCATTCTCAGCAAACTATTGCAAGAACAGAAAACTAAACACCGCATGTTCTCACTCATAGGTGGGAATTGAACAATGAAATCACTTGGACACAGGAAGGGGAGCATCACACACCAGGGCCTATTGTGGGGAGGGTGGATGGGGGAGGGATAGCATTAGGAGATATACCTAACGTAAATGACGAGTTAATGGGGGCAGCACACCAACCAGGCACATGTATACATATGTAACAAACCTGCACGTTGTGCACATGTACCCTAGAACTTAAAGTATAATAATAATAACAATAAAAAAAAAGAAAGAAATCATGACTGACCAAGGCAGTGGCAAGAAAAGGGGTTTTGCCTTTGTAACCTTTGACAACCGTGACTCCACATATAAGATTGCCAATTCAGAAATACCATATTGTGAATGGCCACAACTATGAAGTTAGGAAAGCCCTGTCAAAGCAAGAGATGGCTAGTGCTCCATCCAGCCAAATAAGTCGAAGTGGTTCTGGAAACTTTGGCAATGGTCATGTAGGTGGTTTTGGTGGGAATGACAACTTTGATCATGGAGGAAACTTCCATGGTTGTGGTGGCTTTGGTGGCAGCCATGGTGGTGGTGGATATAGTGGCAGTGCAGATGGCTATAATGGATTTGGTAATGATGGAAGGAATTTTGGAGGTGGTAGCAGCTACAATGATTTTGGCAATTACAACTATTGGTCTTCAAATTTTGGGCCTATGAAGGAAGGAAACTTTGGAGGCAGAAGCTCTTGCCCCTATGATGGTGGAGGCCAATACTTTGCCAAACCATGAAACCAAGGTGGCTATGGGGGTTCCAGTAGCAACAGTAGCTATGGCAGTGGCAGAAGATTTTAATTAGGAAACAAAGCTTAGCAGGAGAGGAGAGCCAGAGAAGTGACAGGGAAGCTATAGGTTAAAACAGATTTGTGAACTCAGTCAAGCACAGTGGTGGCAGGACTTAGCTGCTATGAAGAACACATGTTTTAGACAAATTAGACAAATACTCATGTGTATGGGCAAAACACCTCAAGGACTGTATTTGTGACTAATTGTATAACAGGTTATTTTAGTTTCTGTTCTGTGAAAAGTTAAAGAATTCCAACAAAGGGTTTTAATTTTTTTTATTTTTTTGCACCCATGTTGTTGATTGCTAAATGTAATAATCCGATCATGATGCTGAATAGAATAAATGTCTTTTTTTAAAAAAAAAAAAAGGTAGAATGAGGAAAGGGAAGAGTACTGGACCTTTTTTGTGGAGTCAAAGGACCTAGGTTTAAATATCAGATATGCCATTTACTTGCTTTCTGAGGTTAAACAAGTTTCTCAACCTCTCTGATCCTTGGTTAACTGATATGTAAGGTGACAATGATAATTACTACCTTACAGAATTAAGAAATATAATGTATGGGGAAGGTCTTAGTAAACAGTAATAAATAATACAAATATCCTTATAGCTTTTATACAAAATACTGTGACTCAATCATTCAATTACATAATCATCCATTCAATAAGCATATTGATCACCTACTCAATAAATGAATGACACTGTTTTTGATACTGCGGACCATTCCAAGATACAAAAAATCTAGCTTTGGCTGTTTGGGAACCAAAGGAGATATTTTTTCCTAATATATGTAAAAATTTATAATATGAACCTGTATGTAATAACGTCCATAGAATTAGTACAGAAAAAAAGGTAAGACTACAGTGCTGGGAGACATCAATCTGACTAGGTGATAAGGAAATGCATCTTAAAGAAGATGACATTGGGCCAGTTTCTAAGGATGGGCAGGATTTCTAAAGGAAGATGGTGGCTTTCAAAGTGGAAGGAAAAGCATGAGCAAGGGCTTAGAAACGGAAGCACACCTTCCATCATCCTCTGGATCCTTATTTGTTTTTTATGTGAGCACCTGGTTTTTCACAGTGTCATTTTGTTTACCAGTGTCTCCCTTGCAAGTCCAATGTATTAGACCATTCTTGCCTGACTACGAAAGAATATCTGAAATTAGATAATTTGTAAAGAAAATAGACTGATTTGGCTCACAGTTCTGCAGGCAGTACAACCATGGTGCTGGCATTTGATCAGCTTCTGTAGAGGCCTAAGGGCTCTTTTATTCATGATAGAAGATAAAGTGGGAGTAGGCATGTCACATGGCCAGAGCAGGAGCAAGAGAGGGAGGGAGGTGCCACACACTTTTAAACAACCCAATCCTGCATGAACTCACTCATCATCAAGGGGATGCAATTAAACCATTCATGAGAGATCTGCCCCCCTGATCCAAAAACCTCCTACCAGGCTCTACCTCCAACACTGGGGATTATATTTCAACATGAGATTTGGTAGGGACACAGATCCAAACCATATCATTCTGCCCCGTCCCCCCAAATCCCATGTTCTTCTCACATTGCAAAATATAATCATCTCCTGCCAATAGTTCCCCAAAAGTCACAATTTGTTTCAGCATCATTCAAAAGTCCAGAGTCCAAAGTCTGAAACAAGGCAAGTCCCTTATACCTATGAACCTATAAAATTAAAAAATATATATTTACTTCCAAGACACAGTGTGGGTACAGACATTGCGCATACACTCCCATTCCAAAAGAGAGAAATTGGCCAAAACAAAGGGGCTACAGGCTCTGTGCAAGTATGAAACCCATTAAATCTTTAAGCTCCATTAAATCTTTAAGTCATTAAATGTTTAAGCTCCAAAATAATCTCCTTTGACTTCATGTCCCACATGCAAGACATAATGTAGCAAAGATGGATTCCCAAGGCCTTGGCCAGCTCCACTCCTGTGGATTTCCAGGGTTCAGTCCCAATGATTGCCCTTACTGGTTGGAATTGAGTGTCTACAGCTTTTCTAGGCTCAAGATGTAAAGCTGCCAATAGATCCTGGGGTTGGGAGGTCAGTGGCCTCCTTCTCACAGCTCCACTAGGCAGTGCCCCAGTGGAGTCTCTGTGGGGCCTCCAACCCCACATTTCCCCCTCAATACTACTGCCCTAGTAGAGGTTCTCTGTGAGGGGTTGCCCCTGCAACAGTCTTCTGCCTGGTACCCAGGCTTTCTCATACATCCTCTGAAGTCTATAGAGAGAGTGCAAAGCCCCTTTACTCTTGTACTCTGCATGCCCACAGGCTTGACACCACATGGAACTCTCCAAGGCTTATAACTTGCATCCTCTGAAGCAGCAGCTTGAGCTGTATCTGTGGCACTTTGAGCCATGGCTGGAGCTGGAACAGCAGGGATGTGGGAGCAGTTTCCCAAGACTACACAGGACAATGGGGCCCTGGGCCTGACCCATGAAACCATTTAGCCCTCCTAGGCCTCTGAGCCTGTGATGGGAGGAGCTGCCTCAGAGATCTCTGAAATGCCTTTCAGGCCTTTTTCCCATTGTCTTGGCTATCAGCACCTGGTTCGTTCTTACCCATGCAAATATCTCTAGCAAGTGGCTGCTCCCCAGCCCACTTAGATTCTTCCCCTGAAAATGGTTTCTTTTTCTACCACATGGCCAGGCTGCAAATTTTCCAAACATTTAAGCTCTGCTTCCCCTTTAAATATAAATTCCAATTTTAAGTTATTTCTTTGCTCCTGCATCTGAGTATAGTATGTTAGAAGCAGCCAGGCCATATCTTAAATGCTTCACTGCATAGAAACTTCCTCCACAAGATACCCTAGGTTGTCACTCTTAATGTCAAACTTCCACAGAGCCCTAGGGCATGGACACGATACAACCACCAAGTCCTTTGCTACAGAATAACAAGGGTAACCTTTCTCCAGTTTCCAATCAGTTCCTCATTTCTATCTGGGACTTCAGCAGCCTGGACTTCACTTGTCCATATTACTATCAGCATTATAGTCACAACCATTTAAGCAGCCTATAAGAAGTTTCAAACTCTCACTCATCTTCCTGCCTTCTTCTGAGTCCTCCAGACTCCTCCAACTTCTGCCCGTTGCCCAGTTCCAAAGCTGCTTCTACATTTCCAAGTATCTTTATAGCAATGTCCCACTCCTAAGTACCAATTTTCTGTATTAGGCCCTTCTTGTATTGCTATAAAGGAATACCAGAGACTGGGTAATTTATAAAGAAAAGAGATTTAATTGTTTCATGGCTCTGCAAGTTGTACAAGCATAGTACTGGCATCTGCTTGGCTTCTGGGGAGGCCTAAGTGATCTTTTACTCATGACAGAAGGCAAAGTGAGAGCAGGCATATCACATGGCCAGAGAAGAAGTAAGAGAGCGAGGAGGGAGGTGCCACACACTTTCCAACAACCCAAACTGTCATAAACTCACTCCTTACCAAAGAGATGGCACTGTGCCATTCAAGAGGGATTGGCCACTATGATACAAACACCTCCCACCAGGCCCTACCTCCAACACTGGGGATTATATTTCATCATGAGATTTTGCAGGGACACAGATCCAAACCACATCATCCACTAACCCCAGTTAGAATGTGAAATCTTTGAGTGCCAGAATCATGTCTCGTAAAGCCTAAGGCAGTGCTGGGTCCACAGAGAGGGTTCAGTAAAGGAGCTACTGACATACTTTTATAGAAGGCTCCATGTGTGCTTTCTGAATGAAAGGACAGGGAATAGAAAAATATCTGCACAGAAAAGTGCTTTAAATTAATGAGACTAATGGTATATATAAACCAGCACATTTTCCCATAAACTTGGCCATTTTCCCATAATCCCTATGTTTGGTATTTTGCAAAGCAATAGAATTATTACTTGACTTTGGGAAGAACACACACATACATACACACACCAAGAAAGAGAGAGTGAGACTTAATCTCTTAAAGCTTATGTGTGACTTGTGTTTTGGATGTCAATAATGATAAAACAAATAAAGCTGGGAAATGTAGCTTTGCTTAGGGTTTTAAAGATTCTTTCTTTTTCATAAAAAACTTCTTAACTTGAGTTTATACCTATCCAAAGCAACAAGCCCAATGCCAATTTTATACATTTTGAAGGCTATGGCAATCTTTCTCTTGATTTTGGTTCTTTTTATAACTGTATTCCATTATTATCAAGACATCTTTCATCTAGTCCCTGTCCTTCATGTGAGATAGTTAAGAGTGACTCCTAATATTAAATCCAGAATACATGGTTTGAATTAGAAGCTGTAGGAAGATTCATCACTAATATAAAGTTATTTGTAGGAAAAATATTCCATGATACTCTATGTGTAAATTATTAACAAATGCATTTCCAGTGAGTCTTTTTTCTCACTCTTTGGTTCTATGAAACAGCAGGAAAAAATATATTGCCAATTAAAATATTTTTATAACTTTATTTTTATTGCCTTTGAGATAAATCTCAGAGTACAAGTTTTTGAGAAGACCTCTAACAATAAAGAGCTATGTATATTATATATGCTAACAATTATTTTCTGGTTTGACTTTGGGAAAAAGAAGATAAAATTCATATATTATAGAGAGTTGATATTGATATTTTTGTAAAGAAAGAAATACCAAGCAATCATTCAATATTACTCTAGGGAAGTTTTCTGGCTTGAGGGTTTAAATAATATTTTTATTTATATAAAAGTACAGTGTAAGATCAATTTTGTTTCCTTTTCATTAAATAGCAGTAGGCAGTTTGTCTGCATTGCATTTGAGAGATACTTGTCTTCTTGCCTTTGGCAACTTAAGAAGATAGCAATAGATAGGAAATAAGACATCTTTTATATTTATATTATACATTGGATTCTAGAAAAAGTTGCTCTTGAAAAGGGCTCCAAATTAATTTCTGACTTTTCAAAAAGCAATTTTCAGTGTCCAAGCAAAGCGGAGGACTGAAAAATTATTCAGTAATTTGAATTCTAAGTAGCTTATTTGGATAATTGGAAGAGAAAACATTTTATCTACTCATTCCTTCATCCATTTATTCAACAAATATTTTCTGAGACTCTCTGGTTCCACGCATACATCCAGCCCTGGAGATTTGGTGGTGAACAAGATAGGTACAGCCCTACCTACTGGAAGTTAAATAATCTTCTTAGGACTCCTGCCCTTCCCAATCATAAAAAAATCATATTCTGTTCAAGGATAAAGAGAATGTAGCCATGAAATTCAAGCAAAAATAATAATATTAACAGTAACAATTCTGTAAGGAGCCCTTGTGCTGTGTGCATCATAAAATCACTTCCATCATTACACTAGCCAAAAGAACCCTTGCCCAAAAGCTTATTGCTTCTAAATCAAGAGTTTTATAAAAACAATAAAACAGATTATTAAATGATTGTATCGTATCATGTACATTTGCCATTAGAATAAGTTTAAGTTTTCAAGGATAGCTTTTAGAATATTTTCTCATATACAGAATCCCTCCTATTTGGGCAGCTGCCTGCAGGGAAAGGCAGAAGACACTGAATAGAGGATCTAACCTGCTTTTCTCCTATTGATAATATATACATAATTTCAGGAAGACTGACATACAGAGCAAGATTTAGGAAACATACGGGACATATGTCTCTTCTATCACTAAATTTTAGTTTCTGATAAACTGTATTCCTATTCAATTCAACCCTGATCTTCCCTATTTCCCTGGCCTTATGTTTCCTTTACAAAGTAGAAGATCCTGTTTTGTACACACTGTCTGGTGACTGGGATTAAAGAGTTGCCACTCCTATTCTCTGAGTTCCCAAACAAAAGACCCTTAATAGTAACAGCTTATCCTGGAAAGGTCCTAATCATGGTTTCCTCCATCCTGATAACTAGCCTGTGTCTTTCCACTTCCATCATCAGAAATATAAAAATAAAATTTCCATATGCATTGAAGGCTTCATTTAGAAAATGAGATTAACACTGATTCCTACTCAACACGCACAGCTCTCCTGAACATAATACAAACTAATAACTAGAATGATTCTAAGTGCTTAGAATAAACAATTGGCTAACATGAGGCTTACAATCCTCCAAATATTTTTTTCAGGGATATTTGATGTGTAGTGACTGGAAAATACTAAATGCATATAACTATATTTTAAATAGTACTATCAACATTGGGTTTTTCTATTATGGCATTAATGCTGTAAGATAGCAAATGTAATTGTCATAATATATTACATAGGTCGGAATGAAAAACATTTAGTTAACACACTTCTCATATCAATGATACATAACTTCTGATTTCAGTGATACATAAGTACAATATCACATCAATTCTAAAATCAGATTTTGTTGAGCAATGCTGATTAAAAACAGGATGACATTTAAGTCAAGCTGGACAAATCTAGTATTGATCAATTTCATCTCAAGAAAAATTGTATATAAAAGAAAGATTTATAGGCCTTAACTGTTGGCTCTTTGTTTTGAATAATAATTATAAAAATAATCATATAATAGTTATAGTAATAGCAACTAACATCTATGAGCACAATATATTGGAATTCACTTTCTATGCATGATATCTTTTAATCATCACAATAGCCCTATTGAAAAAAAATACTACAATTATCTTCATTCTACATACAAGGAAGCTGAAGTGCAAATAAAGTAATTTGTCCAGTTACGTAGCAAGTAAGTAATGGATTCAGGACTCAAACGCAGGCAGTCTATTTTCATTATGTAATAGGACTAACCCCTAGAAGAACAAAAAAAAATCTGCACTACTTTGGTATTTATTGTAACTGAAAGAAGTAAGGTAACAACTAAATTTTGAAAGCTTATGATCCCTGGAAGTAGGGAAGGAATGAAATGCAGCATTTCTCAAACAACATTTATTGAATATGGATTCTTCATCAGAGAGACTCAAAATCACTCTGTGTTTAAATAGGCTTATGAAACACTGGATTAAGCCAAGTGAAAGAGTGCTTCTTGCTAGTGCATATTTTGGGGTCTTATTATGCTGATATGTACTATGAGTCTATGAAACGGAGATGTAAGAAGGAAAAGGGATTTGATCAAGAGCACTTTTCTTTTATGGGGCATGTCTGAAGAAGTGAACTAAAGTTTTTTCAACACAACTTTGAAAAAACTCATCTAAGGAACAAACTGGGATAGAAGTTGGGTGAAGAGAAGGGCAGCAGAGGCCAAGTAGAGAGCATAGGCCAAGTAGAGAGCCAGTGAACAGATTTGCTCACAGAGTACAAGTGGACTGTATCACCTTATAACAGGCATCACTGAAATAAATTATAATATAATACAATATAATAGTAACACAGAAAGTTCTACAGGGATCTGGAAGGTCAAGTAATCACTCTTTTGGCAGTTTCTTTCCAAAGGGGAGAAAGTGAGGATGTTTGCCTCACTTGAGCTTGATGGTGGCAGCAGCTCAACTGACAGCCTGAGAGGCAGCAGCCTGGAATGTCCCCTGCTGGAAGGGACAAAGCAGCCACTGTTCAGTAGGCTAATAGGGCTTGCCATTTTGGAGAATCCATGGAACCATTATCAGAGAAGAAGAGGCCCTGGAGGATACCAAATGGCAGTTGTGCTGGCCAATTCTAGTGGATATGCAACTGGGATGACAAAGGCCCTGTATGTGAATATGTGCATGATTCCTCTAATGATTTCCTGAACTAGTTGGGAGGAATTTGAATATAGCTGGAGTCTCCTCAGTTCTTCAGGTAGAAACTGAGCCATAAAAATAGCACACTATGCTTGCACATAGCATATTGTGTACAGCTACCGTTTATTGAGCCCTTAACCAGGTGCTACATACTATGTTAATGATTTTATATTATTTAATCCCCAAACACCTCTACGATGTAAATACTATTATTATTCCTGTTTTGCAGTTTGAGAAACTAAAACACAGATAGTTCAGTTTACTTCAGCAAGGTCAAAGAACTAGAAAGCCAGGGGCAAATAGAACTCAAATTAAGTTTTAAAATACCATGGAGCTTTCTTTTGGCTGGGAAAAGTTTAATGAATTCCAAAATCTATTTGTGATTAAAAAAGAATTTGGCACATCAGTAGTAAAAGGAAACTTCCAAAGACTTAACAACAAAAAAGAGTGTCAACAAAAGATCTGATTTAAATATCAAATTTAGTAGTGTAATTACCAGTCCAATATCCAATATCCAGTCTAGAATAAGATTAACATTTAGTATTAGAATTAAGGTTAAAGCTTCCATTTTTGATGAAGATTAAAAAAATAATTCCTGATAATACCACTTCCATTAAACATTTAACCAGAAACCCTAGATAATGGGGTAAAACAAGAAAAATAAATAAAAAACAATAATATACAATTCCTATTGAAATGGAAACAGGCAAACTATCATTATTTACATATAATTTTCACATTGTAGCTTGTATAAGCTCTACACCTTCTGCTTAAGCCCTCCCATGATTTCTCATCCATCTCAAGCCAAACTCTTTATCCTGGGTCAAGGTCAAAGTAGCCTTGCTACAGTCTCTTTCTCTCTCTCTCTCTCTCTCTCTCTCTCTCTCTCTCTCTCCTGGAAATCGTTTGCTAAGAAACAAACTACTCCCAAAATTGAGTGGCTTAAAACAATAACCATTGAATTGTATAACATGATTTTGTCTGTGTTGGGACTTTGGGCAAGGCTCAGCTAGATGGTTCTTCTGTCTCATGTGGCCTTTACTGGAGTCACATGGTGGTATTAAGTTTGCGGCTAAGCTGGTCCAAGACAGTATCACTCACTTGTCTGGCACCTTGGCAGGGGCAGCTGAAAAGTTGGGCTCAGTTGAGGCCTTCTTTTCTTCATGTGTTCTCAGGGCCTGACTATGTGGCCCTGGAGCAGGTTTTCAGCCTTCTTACATGTCAGTTTAGGGCCACAGAGGACAAAGATAAAAGCTGCCAGTTATCTTAAAGACTAGCCTCAGGATGGGTACCACATCACTTCTGCCATGCTGTAGTGGTCACAATAGTCAGAGGCCAGCCCAGATTCAAGAGGAGGGGAAATAGACCCACATGTCTATGGCAGGCATCTTTAAGAGTGGGGGGCCACCTCTCATCTATCACATTCTCCAGCCTTTTCTCATACTACTCTCCCCTCACTCACCACATGTACTTTCTTTTTGTTCCTCAGATAGGCCAAGATTATTCCTCTTCCAGGATTTTGTGTGTGCCAGGAGTGTTCTTATCCTGACTGGCTCTTTCATGTGATTAAGCTCCCAGCTTGAATGTAATCTCTTTACAGAAGCCTCCTCCTCACCATTTTGTGAAGGCCTTCCCTGGTCACCCAACCTAACTCTCTAATTTATTTCCATAGCATTATTACCATCACTGCCACACAATCTCTCTGGTTTTGTTTTTGTTTTTGTTTGTTTTTCATAGCTCTTCCAATTAGAATGTAACAGCAGGAGAGCAGGGACCCTGACTGTCTTACTCACTTCTTCATTCTCAGCACTTAGAACCAGGCCTGGCACAAAATTGGTCCTTAGTAAACATTTGTCAAGTGAAATATGAAGTGGTGGACTGAGATTTGAAACTAGATGTGACTGACTCCAGAGCCAAAACCAAACTGTCCTTGTAACCCTTTGTATTCCAGGCAGATACGGTCTACCTAGAACCTAGGGCAAAGATACTATACAAAGAAAACAACTCACAGACACCACGAAAAAGGGATTAGCTAGTATGGAAGCTGCAGCCAGGCCAACCTATATAGAAGATTAAAAGAGAAGTTTCCATTCCAGCAAAGTCCAACATTTCTTTGCCTGACTTCGTTTCAGCCATTGTTGTTTTGACTCTTGGTGATGAAAGATCTCCAAGGTGTGGTGTTGCCTCAAGGCCATTTGCAGCTTGGGTCTTGTTTCTGGTTAGCCCCCTCTGAAACTCAGTTTTGCTGGGGACACACCAGTGAGTGTTGCCTCGTCCAATCTGGAATTGGGCCACAGCCGTGTTTGTACTGAGGCATTAGGAAAACATGGTTTATAAATGCTTGTTTCCTCTGAGTCACTGCAGGGACTTGTTCCTTCAGTACAAACTTTCTGTTTGGTTTTATAACTGGGGAAGGAGGGGGTGGGAGCCAAGACTAACCGGATCAGGTTTGAAAGGAAAGGGGAAGTAAGAAAATTTAAATAGATTTTTCTATATTAGTGAGAACGACAAAGGAACCCTTATCTGAGTCTCAGATGCATGCACAGAGTTTCATCTTTATTTGTTTATTTGCCTTAATAAGAAAAGGAAAAATTCACAGACTAATTTTTTCCCCTCAGGTTTCCATAAAAATGCTGGAGATGTGACAACAGTTTTACAAAAACAGTTTAAGAACAATCAAAACACATATAACCCTTTTTTAAAGTTTATATTAAATGGTCTTTATTAAATAAAAAGGAATTTTGCTTCTAATTTCCAGGCATTGTTGACTGTATTTTCTCAATGACCAACTATTAGCTTTATCATTACTGTAACTTTTCTATGAGTTACATTTTCCAGATAAAAAGATTTAACTCTTTATTTTCAGTCTTTTAAATATATCATGACTTACTGCCAGGCTTATCTGTAGAATTCAGCTTATAATAACAATTCTTGCTCATAATAAACCATAAACAACTTATGAAACTCAAGTATAACTAAATCATAGATATAAAAGTATGATTCCTAATTCATTCATTAACAGTTGACTTTGTGTAAATTATCATCATAATTATCAAGCTCAAACATTTAAGGAGCATCAGTTAGGTGCAGGGCCCAGTGTCTAGCATTGGAAACATAAGAGGTACCAGCCAATCCCTGATCTCAAGGGGATTACAACTCAGTACAGAACTAGATATGAGCTCTCTGAGCCATGGGTTCATCATCATTAACTAGAGGAAAATACTTAATTTTGTGCCTGGCATAGAGTTCAAATACCACAGATAAGTTTATTTTATTTTAAGTTCCAGGGTACATGTGCAGGATGTGCAGGTTTGTTACATAGGTAAACGTGTGCAATAGTGGTTTGCTGCACCTATCAATCTGTCACCTAGGTATTAAGCCTGGCATGCATTAGCTATTTATCCTGATGTTCTTCCCCCTCCTCACCTTCCCCTGACAGGCCCCAGTATATGTTGTTCCCTCTCCATTTCCACGTGTTCTCATTGTTCAGCTCCCATTTATAAGTGAGAATGAGCAATGTTTGGTTTTCTGTTCCTGCATTAGTTTGCTGAGGATAATGGCTTCCAGCTTCATCCATGTCCCTGCAAAGGACATGATCTCATTCCTTTTTATGGCTGGATAGTATTACATGGTGTATGTGTACCAAATTTTCTTTATCCAGTCTATCATTGATGGACATTTGGATTGACTCCATGTCTTTGCTATTGTACCAAAGACAAATTTCATAGCAAATTCTGCCAATATCCTGCCCAGTATGCTGCACACAACCTCCAGTTATGAGTTCTGTACCTAGAGATTTTTCTAGAAGGTTGAATTCTAGCCACCCTCTTTACACACACTCACACACACATAGGGCACAGGCTGGAAGTATCAGGAACTAACAACCTCACCTCCAGCAGTGAGTACTCATTTCAACAATGAGTAATGGGAGTGGGTACACAAATTGCACCCAGCTCCCTCATCCTCCATTGGGATAGTTCCAAGGCATGTGTTTCAGGCTGTTTCCCAGGGTTTTCTCATGGGAATAACCTTCCGTCACCCACTTTGGTAGATGATGTCATAACACACCCCTTCTTGGATGCCTTCCTTTTCCTGTATCACTTCCTCTTTCTCCTGCTGGAGTTTCATGGGGTCACCTCTCAGATACAGTACTTGCCCTTGAATCTTTGTCTTAGGAACTACTTTCACAAAACAAAACAAAAAACAAAAAACCTCACACTGAGATAGTTTTCTTCCTTACAAAGAAAACTTGCTTATGGTTTTAATGCCCAGATGAGCCAGCTAGCTTTGCACAAAAGGAAAATTCCATCCCATTACCACATCTATCTTGGCTATTGTTATCTTTAAAATATCTAAAAATATGGTAAACGAATTTATAATTGTTGAAGTTCTTTAATATATACTATAGCATTTAATCTTCACAAACAACCCTCAGAGATAATCAGAGAAAACTGAGACTGGAAGAGGTTAAATGTCTTGTCAAAAGTTAAAGGGTCGACCAGGCTTGGTGGTTCACACATGTAATCCCAGGAGTTTGGGAGGCTGAGTTGCATAGATCACTTGAGCTCAGGACCAGCCTGGCCAACACGGCAAAACACATCACTCCAAAAAACACAAAAATTAGCCAGGTGTGGTAGTGCAGGCCTGCAATCCCAGCTATTCCAGTGGCTAAGGTGCGAGACTCGTTTGAACCAGGGAGACAGAGGTTGCAGTGAGCTGAGATCATGCCACTGCACTCCAGCCTGGGTGACTGAGCGAGACTGTCTCAAACAAACAAAAAAAGTTCAAGTGTCAGTAAGTGAGAACACTGTATCTCAAACCAAACAGATCTTGTGCTTTTCCCACCGTTCTCACACTGCTGACTGAGAGAATGCATAGAGTGGAGAGCAGGCTGCTCCCCACTCCAGGAGAAGTGACTCTAAGTGCATGTTCTCCTGTCACGGTCAGGAGTACCATCTCTGTATACAAATGTGAACTTTTCAAGCTGTCCTTTAAACTGAGACAATGGTCATCATTTAACACCTCTGGAAAGGGTATAAATGGCAGATTTACTAAAGATGCTAAGTGACACAGAATAGAGTATTCCAGTTTTTATTGTTCCATAATACTTTAAAGGGCTAAGGAGATCTAAAGTACCTTGATAGGTCAAATTTAAGGCCCTGGAGTCAGAGACATTGAAGGGTTTGAAAATGGTGCCAGCAGGATCTTCCTGGCCACCAGCATCTTCCTTTCTCCTATAAGGGAAGCTTTAGCTTCTCCTCCACAAAGTGAAGCTTGAAATACCAACCTCTGTTACCAACATTTCTTGTTACATGAAGATTCACAACAGAAAAATGCTTATTTTTATTCTAGCTGGTATTGTTGAGTACCTGCTTTATTGCTGTCATAACACTGGTAAGAGCTTTAAGGCTTGCAAAGAACTCAATAACACAGGTCAACAATAAAAGTAAGAAACTGGAATTAGTAGTGGGGCAACAGGTTCCTGAGTTTCAGAGTTTGCTGTCTAAATCCAGTGTCCAAAACTATGATATGCTTCAGAACCAAACCAGTGGGTGGAGCCAGTGGCAGGGGAGTCCAAGTAGAGGTGATATTACACTCAACTGGGTATGGGCAAATTAGCTCTGGTCAATACAGAATTGCACTCAGAAGCTGGCTGAGGTGGAGAAGAGCACCCAGCCCAGAATAGGAGGCTGGCCATGAACCCCACAGATTGTCAGAACTAGATTTCAGGAAGGGGCTTCAGTCTCTGTTTGAAACTAGACTGCTGGGCATACACCTAGTTTCTCTGATGTGACCTGTGTAAGAAGTCTTCAGGGAATGCTGTGACTGGATGGGCAAGAAACCAGGGCTCCCTCCAGGCATATAAGTGATGCAGCACAATTCATTCTAGACTATAAAACCTGGTTGAGATGGGATATGGGAGAGTGGGGTAGGAAGCTTCCTAATATAGGCTTTACCTTGGCCTGGATTATTTCAGACACCTCCTCAGAGATGAGCTTATATGCTGATTACAGCAAATAAAACGGGACAGCAGAGGAAGGTATACTGTGGTCCCTGCTTTCAAGGGGTCACCAATCCAGTTAGGGATCCAAGACATGTACCCACTGAAGAGAACCCTTTAGATTGGGCAACCTTGGAAACAGTCATTACAAAGAAAATGATAGCTATACCAAAAAGTCTTATTTCAGAGGCTTACTTATATGAAGACATTTGGAAAAGTAATTTATTTGGTTCACTAATGTTTCCTATAAGTATGAAGAACCACAGTCACTTCCACTCACAGCTTCTTTGGAATGTTGAAATTGGCCTGCAGAGCATGCAGAATGTCATTAAAGATTTACCCCGTTTATCCACCATCACCACTCCCAAGAGCTGAAGAGAACTGAAATAGGATGTGAGCTCTGAAGCCTTCAGGACTTGGCCTGAGACTGCTATTTGGGGGAATTTCATTGATTGCCCAGAAAAAAAACTCACAGTATGCATTTTGAGACAGCTCTTTGAGGAGTAAAATGGCAAGAATGCTATTGTCTGCACCCATGAGAAGATATGGCACTTGGAATTTGCCAACTGTGTTTCTCTGGGCTCCTAGAGACCCAGATCCCATCTACCTGAGCTCTTCTTAGCTTCCTCTTATGCACACAATGCAGAGGAGACTTTAATTGTCATTTGAGCCATTCTAAGACCTCAGACACAGAATGGGGAAGTGGAAACCCTGGGAGGAAGAGGCAATGACAGAGGCTCTGAAGTTGAAGAGGTCAGGAATAAAATTTCTGCTCAGCTAGGTGCCCTTAGGCAAATTATGTAATATCTCTGTCAAATAAGAATATTAACATCTCAAGTTAGTAAGGAAAATTGAGATAATCCAATAAAACATTACCAAGCAGTTCTTATGTTCTAGACTTGGAATTAGGTACTGGTAGGAGGGTAAAAAGATGAATTAATTCACAAAATGTTTACTGAGTATCTACTATTAGTTCAACAAAACAAAGCTCTCACTTATGTTCTACTAAAGAATACAGGCCAAAAAAACAAAAAACAAAAAACTCACACCTAACCCAACAAATATGTATAATGTCAGGCATTAGTAAGTGCTCTAAAGAAAAATAGAGTGGGATAAGGGGACAGAAAGTGAGGGAGGGTGAGGAGTAGGCCTGCTGGAAGGAGGGTGGCCAGGAAAGGACTGTTTGAGACATTAAGGAAATGGAATGAAGTAAAGGAGCAGGCCAGGTGGCCAACTTGTGGAAGAGCATCTCAGCAGAGGGGACAGGAGGTATGAATCCTTGCAGTGACAGCATGCTTGGCATGTTCACAGAAAGGCAGGGCTGCCCCTGTGGTTGAAGCAAAGCAAGCAAAGGTGAGTGTGGCAGGGATGAGGTCAGAGAGGTGTACGAGGGCTAGACTGGGTGGGGCCTTGGAGACATTGAAAAAAGGTTCAGACTTTGTTCTGAGTGTTGTGGGAAGCCACTAGAGGATTTTGAGCAAGGGGTGACAAGATATGGTTTATATTTTCAAGGGATCACCCTGATTACTGCATGCAGAATGGACCTGAGAGGAGGGCAGACAAGAATAGAAGCAGGAAGAGTTAGAACAGGTTATGCACAAGGATGATGACTAAGGCTAGGTGGTTAGTGACAGAGATGCCGAGAAGTGGTTGGATTGGGGGATGTTTTGAAGATAAAATTAATAGAATTTCCTGATGAAGTAGGTATGAGACAAGGAGACAAATAAAAAAAAAAAATCCAAGTTTTTCGGTCTGAGTATCCGTGAAAGGGCATGAAATTGTGTACACTGAGACCCTATTGCTAAAACCTGTGCCCTACATTCTTAAGGATTTTGTAAGTTCTTGTTTTCCTGCTTGTGACATCCAGGGGAGTCACAAGATGCGTTTAAGTAAGGTTCATGTCACGAAACCGGTTGTGAAACCTGTTGCAAAATGATTAACTGCCTTTGTTCTGCTTCTGTAAAACTGCTTTCCCGCTTCAGAGTTTGCGAAAACAAGCCCTGCCCCTACCCTGCAAGGCCCTGATAAACGTCATCAGGATTTCAAAAATTAACTGAAATATCAGAAATGGTGGGAACCAATCATAATCAGCCAAGTTGCCTTGTTGAAATGTCAGCCAATCATACGTCTGAATCCCCTATGACTCTGTGCCTGTTTACCCCTGACTATATAACGCTGTCCTGAGCCCAGTTAGGGAACTCTTCCGCTTGTCCCACGACTAGCGTGAGGGTTCCAGGTTCGAACCTGCAATAAAGATCCCTGCCGCTTGGCTTTGACTCCGGACTCTGGTGGTCTTCTTCAAGGAATAAACGGTCTAGGCATAACAAATGGGGGCTCGTCCGGGATTTCCCCCAAGCCCACCAGACCTCCAAGTCAACGGATCTTAATCTGTAAGTAAGCCGGCTCTGTCTATGTCTCTGTCTGTCTTCCTGAAATTTCATGAAATCTGTGATCTGTATTGGTCTGTACTGTGGGTGGCACGGTCTTGGCAGATGCACTAAAAGACGGCCACCTGGGACTGGTGGGAGACGTCCCCCAGTGCCCATCTGGGGGCCTCCACATTTGGTCGCCCCATCTGACTCAGGTCGGGAATTAAATCCGGCACGTGCTTGCGAATGTTTGCTGTTCATTATTGTTTGTCTGTCATTGTTAAATGTTAAGTCTAAACCTCTTCTTCCTTCCCAGGACTTGCCTGATATTTACCTCCACTGAACACTTATTCTTGTCCCCCCTTCTCCCTGTAGGAACAGCCTGAGAATGGGTGGCGCCCAGAGCACGCCGCTCTCCCTCTTTGTTAATAACTTCAAAGACGTTAAGGCTCGGGGACATGACCTAAGTGTAGAACTCAAAAAAGGAAAGCTAGTTACCTTCTGCCACTCGGAGTGGCCCACCTTCGGCGTAGGATGGCCCTCCGAAGGAACTTTCTGTCTCTCTATAATTACTAAGGTAAAAACTAAGATTTTCCTGCCAGGGCAGTCAGGACATCCTGATCAGATTCCTTACATTCTAGTGTGGCAGGATCTTGTAGAAAACCCACCGCCCTGGTTAGCCCCATTTATCCCTGAGCCCTGCAAGGTCCTAGTAATGCGGCCTAGGAGACAAAGGACTCCCTCTGCTCCTCCGACCCCTGTGTTGCCTGATAGCCAGGACCCCCTGCTGTTGGAACCCACACTTCCGCCACCATACCCACTCCACAGGCTCCGGTTCCTCCGGGCGCCTCTGCAATACAGCACAGAGACCGGGAGGCGGAAGCAGCCGAAAACGAAAATGACCTGGGGGGACCGGCTGGCCGAACACGAGGCCGTGCACAACGTGAACAGGCTTCCCGACCCCCTGCTTCTACTGTAGCCCTACCCCTTAGAGAAATAGGCTCACTCGATGAAACCAGGTTTTCTCGCCTCATGTATTGGCCCTTCTCCACTAGCGATTTGTACAATTAGAAGTCCCAAAATGCTCAGTTCTCGGACAATCCTAAAGATCTAACCTCATTGTTAGACAGTGTCATGTTTACTCACCAGCCGACTTAGGACGACTGCCAACAACTCCTCCGAATCCTGTTTACCACGGAGGAGCGGGAAAGAATCCAGGTTGAGACCAGAAAGCTGGTTCCAGGAGATGACGGCCAGCCTACTGCAAATCCTGATCTCATCAATGCGGCTTTTCCCTTGACCCGACCCAGATGGGATTATAATACGGCACAAGGTAGGGGACGACTGCTCATTTATCGCCAGACTCTAATGGCAGGTCTCTGGGCAGCAGCTTGCAAGCCCACCAATTTAGCTAAAGTATATTCTGTGCTACAAAGTAAGACAGAAAGCCCTGCTGTTTACTTAGAAAGACTAATGGAGACTTTCAGGCAGTTTACCCCTATGGACCCAGAAGCACCAGAAAATCAGGCAGCCGTAGTAATGTCCTTTGTAAACCAGGCAGCACCAGATATTAAAAGGAAACTTAGAGGGAAAGCAGATTCAGGACCTCCTTCAGATAGCCCAGCGAGTTTATAATAATAGAGATACTCCAGAAGAAAAGCAATTTAGGGCAACTAAAGAAATGACCAAAGTTTTAGTAGCTGCCCTCCCCCAGGCAAGGAACGCCCAAGGCAGGAAGCAAGCCACGCAAGGCTCCAAACTAAGATTAGAAAAAGATCAATGTGCTTATTGTAAGGAGCGCGGTCACTGGATTAGAGACTGCCCAAAGAAAAGGAAACCAGCCAACTCAACCTTAGAGACTGCCCAAAGAAAAGGAAACCAGCCAACTCAACCTCCATCCTCATTACCCAGGACTCTGATTAGGGAAGACGGGGTTTGGAGCCCCTCCCCGAACCCAGGGTAACTTTGCAAGTGGAGGGGTCCCCAGTTCACTTCCTGGTCGATACTGGGGCGGAACGCTCAGTCCTAACCAGACCGATCGGAAAAATGTCTAAGAATACATCTTAGGTGCACGGAGCCACAGGCATCAAAAAATACCCCTGGACAACTCAGAGGACTGTAGACTTAGGAACGGGAAAAGTATCCCATTCCTTCCTAGTCATCCCAGAAAGCCCCTGCCCCCTATTAGGGAGGGACTTGTTAACAAAAATAGGAGCCCAAATCCACTTTGAGCCAGAAGGGCCCAAGATAACTGACTCCCAAAACAGGCCAATATCTATCCTGACTGTCACCTTAGAAGATGAGTACAGACTCCATCAGGAGCAAAAGTCCCCTGATCAGGAAATCGACTCATGGCTCCAACGCTTCCCTGGAGCGTGGGCGGAAACTGGGGGCTTAGGGTTAGCTAAACATTGGCCTGCCATATTTGTCGAAGTTAAGCCGGGGACGGATCCGGTTCGGGTTCGGCAATACCTCATGCCCCTAGAGGCAAAAGAAAGAATTACGCCCCATATCCGCCGACTCCTAGATCAGGGAGTCCTACGAGCTTGCCATTCATGTTGGAATACTCCACTGTTACCTGTTCGTAAACCCAACAGTATAGATTATAGGCCAGTGCAGGATTTAAGAGAAGTTAATAAAAGGGTCATGGACATACACCCCACTGTGCCCAATCCATACACCCTCTTAGGTGCTTTACATCCAGAAAAACAGTGGTATACCGTTCTTGATCTAAAAGATGCTTTCTTCAGCCTCCCTCTGGTCCCCAAAAATCAAGAACTCTTTGCATTTGAATGGACTGATCCTGAGAGAGGCATCAACGGTCAGCTAACGTGGACCAGACTGCCACAAGGATTCAAGAACTCACCAACTCTGTTCGATGAAGCCCCTCATGAAGATCTAGGTGAGTACCGGCGGCAGCACCCTGAAATAACTCTTTTGTAGTATGTCGATGATCTCTTGATAGCGGCCAGATCCCTGGAAGCTTGTGTCCAAGGGACTGAAAACCTCCTGAAGACTTTGGGGGAACTAGGCTACCGAGCCTCAGCAACAAAGGCTCAGATCTGCAAGTCGGAGGTAACCTACCTAGGATACCTATTAAAAGGGGGACAGCGCTGGTTAACCAGAGCCCGGAAGGAGACAGTCCTACACATCCCTAGACCCCAGTCAACATGACAGGTGAGAGAATTCCTACCTAGGATACCTATTAAAAGGGGGACAGCGCTGGTTAACCAGAGCCCGGAAGGAGACAGTCCTACGCATCCCTAGACCCCAGTCAACACGACAGGTGAGAGAATTCCTGGGGTCGGCGGGGTTCTGTAGGTTATGGATACCCGGGTTTGCAGAGTTAGCCAAGCCCCTATACCAGGCAACAAAAGAACGGCAGCCCTCCAATTGGATGGAAGAGGCAGAGCTGGCCTTCCAACAGATCAAAACTGCTTTGTTATCAGCTCCCGCGCTGGGGCTCCCCGATGTTTCCAAACCCTTCCACCTATATGTGGACGAAAGCCGGGATGTGGCCAAAGCAGTACTGACTCAGTATCTAGGTCCCTGGCGGAGACCGGTTGCATATTTGTCAAAAAGACTGGACTCAGTGGCTGCTGGATGGCCTCCGTGCCTCCGGATAGTCGCAGCCACTGCCTTGATGGTCAAAGATGCTGATAAACTGACCATGGGCCAAGAATTGCAGGTCACGACCCCGCATGCCATCGAGGGCATCCTCCGGCAGCCTCCAGACCAATAGACAAGTAATGCCTGACTCACCCACTACCAAGGACTGCTGTTAAACCCCCTCAGAATAACTTTCCTGCCTCCAACAACCTTAAACCCTGCCTCGCTGTTGCCTAATCCAGACCTGGACGCCCCGCTCCATGATTGCACCGAGATATTGGCTCAGGTACATGGAGTTCGGGAGGATCTGCAGGACCGCCCACTTCCTGACGCAAACCTCGTCTGGTTTACTGATGGAAGCAGCTTCATTCACCAAGGCCAAAGGTACGCTGGAGCAGCAGTGACTTCAGAGACTGAGGTAATATGGGCGGAACCCCTGCCCCCGGGAACTTCGGCCCAGAAGGCCGAACTGATAGCGCTCACCCAAGCTCTTATCCTAGGGGCAGGGAGGAAACTGACCGTATTCACAGACAGTCGATATGCTTTCGCTACTGCACACATACATAGGGCTATCTACAAAGAGAAGGGACTATTAACAGCTGAAGGAAAAGAAATAAAAAACAAGCAAGAGATCTTAGCCCTGTTAACTGCCTTGTGGAAGCCAAAGAAATTGGCTATTGTACATTATCCCGGGCATCAGAAACCAACACGCCAACTGCTCGAGGCAACTCCCTAGCCAATCAGACCGCGCGAAACGTGGCAAGGGCTCCCAGCCAACTCCTCGCACTCCAGCTCCCTGATCCGGGCCCCCGAGACCTACCGTATCTCCCTGATTATTCTGAACAGGATCTCCAATGGATCGACAAACTTCCCTCGAAACAGGTTCAGAATAGGTGGTGGACTGATACTAATGACCAGACCATCTTGCCAGAAAAATTAGGACAACAAGTGCTAGAACACATCCATCGAACCACCCACCTGGGTGCCCGGCGGATGATGGACCTGATCAGACACTCCAAGCTCAAGATCAGACACATAGCCGAGATGGCCAGCAACATCGTGACTAATTGCAAAGTTTGCCAACCAAACAACGCTTACCCCCAAACCCAAGACTCCGCAAGGACTAGGTTTAGAGGAACTAGGCCCGGCGTTTATTAGGAGATAGATTTCACTGAAGTAAAACCCAGGAAGTATAGGTATCAGTACTTACTTGTCTTTGTAGATACTTTTTCAGGATGGACGGAAGCGTTCCCAACTAAGAGAGAAACTGCTCAGGTCGTAGCAAAGAAAATTTTGGAAGAAATTCTCCCCAGGTATGGCTTCCCCATTCAGATAAGGTCAGATAATGGACTGGCCTTCACTGCTAAGGTAAGTCAGGATTTGGCTTCCATTCTTAGGGCAGATTAGAAATTATATTGTGCTTATAGGCCCCAAAGTTCAAGACAGGTAGGAAGGATGAATCAGACCCTAAAGGAGACCTTAACTAAATTGACTATGGAGACTGGCACTAATTAGGTAGTACTTCTCCCCTACGCTCTGTTCCAGGCCCGGAACACCCCTTACAGACTAGGCCTTACCCCGTATGAAATCATGTATGGAGGACCCCCACCCTTGGTCCCCAGTCTGAAAAATGACCTACTCAAACCTGAAACTGAAAATGTCTCTGAGTTCTTGTTCTCCCTACAAGCCTTACAGAGAGTTCACCAAGAAATCTGGCCCAGGCTACGAGAGCTGTACGAATCCAGACCCCCGCCGACACCCCATCCGTTCCAGCCAGGAGAGTGGGTCCTAGTCAAGCGCCACCGACAAGAGACTGTACAACCCAGGTGGAAAGGACCGCTGCAAGTACTCCTGATTACCCCCACCGCTCTCAAAGTAGAAGGCATCGCTTCGTGGATCCACTACACACACGTCAAGCCAGTGGACCCGACCTCTGATCTTCTCAGGCCGATCACGGCAGCGACGGAGGCACCAACCATGTGGACTGTAGACAAAGCTAAGAATAATCCCCTAAAACTAACCCTGCGCCGCAACCCCTGTAACCATGTTTAGTTTACCTGCATTTTTATGCTTTGTACATCTAACTTTACTCTGGGAGACTCCATCAGGAAGAGTCTCCTC
>NW_012120709.1:17117409-17182919 GCF_000951035.1 Colobus angolensis palliatus | reverse complement strand
CGGAACCCCTGCCCCCGGGAACTTCGGCCCAGAAGGCCGAACTGATAGCGCTCACCCAAGCTCTTATCCTAGGGGCAGGGAGGAAACTGACCGTATTCACAGACAGTCGATATGCTTTCGCTACTGCACACATACATAGGGCTATCTACAAAGAGAAGGGACTATTAACAGCTGAAGGAAAAGAAATAAAAAACAAGCAAGAGATCTTAGCCCTGTTAACTGCCTTGTGGAAGCCAAAGAAATTGGCTATTGTACATTATCCCGGGCATCAGAAACCAACACGCCAACTGCTCGAGGCAACTCCCTAGCCAATCAGACCGCGCGAAACGTGGCAAGGGCTCCCAGCCAACTCCTCGCACTCCAGCTCCCTGATCCGGGCCCCCGAGACCTACCGTATCTCCCTGATTATTCTGAACAGGATCTCCAATGGATCGACAAACTTCCCTCGAAACAGGTTCAGAATAGGTGGTGGACTGATACTAATGACCAGACCATCTTGCCAGAAAAATTAGGACAACAAGTGCTAGAACACATCCATCGAACCACCCACCTGGGTGCCCGGCGGATGATGGACCTGATCAGACACTCCAAGCTCAAGATCAGACACATAGCCGAGATGGCCAGCAACATCGTGACTAATTGCAAAGTTTGCCAACCAAACAACGCTTACCCCCAAACCCAAGACTCCGCAAGGACTAGGTTTAGAGGAACTAGGCCCGGCGTTTATTAGGAGATAGATTTCACTGAAGTAAAACCCAGGAAGTATAGGTATCAGTACTTACTTGTCTTTGTAGATACTTTTTCAGGATGGACGGAAGCGTTCCCAACTAAGAGAGAAACTGCTCAGGTCGTAGCAAAGAAAATTTTGGAAGAAATTCTCCCCAGGTATGGCTTCCCCATTCAGATAAGGTCAGATAATGGACTGGCCTTCACTGCTAAGGTAAGTCAGGATTTGGCTTCCATTCTTAGGGCAGATTAGAAATTATATTGTGCTTATAGGCCCCAAAGTTCAAGACAGGTAGGAAGGATGAATCAGACCCTAAAGGAGACCTTAACTAAATTGACTATGGAGACTGGCACTAATTAGGTAGTACTTCTCCCCTACGCTCTGTTCCAGGCCCGGAACACCCCTTACAGACTAGGCCTTACCCCGTATGAAATCATGTATGGAGGACCCCCACCCTTGGTCCCCAGTCTGAAAAATGACCTACTCAAACCTGAAACTGAAAATGTCTCTGAGTTCTTGTTCTCCCTACAAGCCTTACAGAGAGTTCACCAAGAAATCTGGCCCAGGCTACGAGAGCTGTACGAATCCAGACCCCCGCCGACACCCCATCCGTTCCAGCCAGGAGAGTGGGTCCTAGTCAAGCGCCACCGACAAGAGACTGTACAACCCAGGTGGAAAGGACCGCTGCAAGTACTCCTGATTACCCCCACCGCTCTCAAAGTAGAAGGCATCGCTTCGTGGATCCACTACACACACGTCAAGCCAGTGGACCCGACCTCTGATCTTCTCAGGCCGATCACGGCAGCGACGGAGGCACCAACCATGTGGACTGTAGACAAAGCTAAGAATAATCCCCTAAAACTAACCCTGCGCCGCAACCCCTGTAACCATGTTTAGTTTACCTGCATTTTTATGCTTTGTACATCTAACTTTACTCTGGGAGACTCCATCAGGAAGAGTCTCCTCCCCGTTCGCTTGGCGTTTCTATCTAACAGAAAGTTAGACCAACTATGCTCAGACACAGGGACAAGGCCATCTTCTGGCCACAGCTGATTGCCCCCCCAAGGTTGTAGCTCTCCTATGTTAATTTTACTGATTTCCAGGCAGAACCAAGGAAGGTCACCCCAGCTCCGCTGAGTCCCTAGCCTCCCTCCAGCAGCAACTTAACTCACTAGCACAGGTCACCCTCCAAAACCGCAAGGCCATAGACTTACTCACAGCTGAAAAAGGAGGTACATGTATGTTCCTCAAAGAAGAATGTTGTTTCTATGTAAATAGGTCAGGGTTAGTTGAAGAAAGAGTCCAACGTCTGCACAAGTTAAGCTTAGATATGAAAAAAACAACAGTTTACTTCCGCAGCTAATAACTGGTGGAATTCTTCCATGTTTTCTCTTTTAGCTCCCTTTCTAGGCCCCCTGATGTCTATATTACTCCTATTCACTATAGGCCCCTGTATAGTAAATAGAACACTGCAATTTGTTAGAGAAAGAATGAGATAACAGCGGTGTTCAGGAAACAAAGGAAGTAACCTTGAACTGGCTGCCGGTGAGCCGGACGGAAGAGAGCCATATCTCTTCTCCTTTTGCACACAAGTAGGAGAGATATCGCTAAATTCTTTTTCTCAGCAAGGAATATCCCTGAGAAGGAGAATGCGCTCTAAAGGTAGGCCTATAAACGACCCCCTTGGAGGCGTGCCGCCTTTTACAGTTGAAGCCGAAAGGATGAAATAAGCCCTGGCCTCCTGTAGTGCTCTCAGGCTTATTAGGATGAGGAAATTCCCACCTAATAAATTTTGGTCAGTCAAGTTGTCCGCTCTCAAACCCTATTTCCTGATAAAATGTTATCAATGACTATGCGTGCCCAAAATTTCATTAGCAATTTTAATTTTAATGTTAACACCATCCTGTGATCTCATCCTGCCCCCACTTACTTTGTAATATTCTATTACTTTGTGAAGTATGTAATCTCAGTGTCATGATGACAATGGTAAAATTCCTCTATGTTTCCCCTGTTAGCCCCCTTCCTTAGATCCCTGCTAAGTCTACTATTTCTGCTTACCGTAGGACCTTGTGTTGTTAACAGAATTTTGCAATTTGTCAGAGAAAGGTTTGATACCATCCAACTAATAGTCCTCCATAGCCATCACCAACCTCTTCTTCACCCAGAAGGAGAGGCTACATTGTAAAAACTGGAAGGTCCAAGATTGGACACCCAGTTACCTAAAAGAGGGGGGAATGAAAGGGCATGAAATTGTGTACGCTGAGACCCTAAGTAAAACCTGTGCCCTACATTCTTAAGGATTTTGTAAGTTCTTGTTTTCCTGCTTGTGACATCCAGGGGAGTCACAAGACGCGTTTAAATAAGGTTCATGTCACGAAACCGGTTGTGAAACCTGTTGCAAAATGATTAACTGCCTTTGTTCTGCTTCTGTAAAACTGCTTTCCCACTTCAGAGTTTGCGAAAACAAGCCCTGCCCCTACCCTGCAAGGCCCTGATAAACGTCATCAGGATTTCAAAAATTAACTGAAGTATCAGAAATGGCGGGAACCAATCATAATCAGCCAAGTTGCCTTGTTGAAATGTCAGCCAATCATACGTCTGAATCCCCTATGACTCTGTGCCTGTTTACCCCTGACTATATAACGCTGTCCTGAGCCCAGTTAGGGAACTCTTCCGCTTGTCCCACGACTAGCGTGAGGGTTCCAGGTTCAAACCTGCAATAAAGATCCTTGCCGCTTGGCTTTGACTCTGGACTCTGGTGGTCTTCTTTGAAGAATAAACGGTCTAGGCATAACATCTGGATGAATATAAGCATCATTCACAATGAATGAGAAGGAAGAGGTTTAAGGGGAAAGGAAGTCAAAAGTACGGTTTTGTAAAGACTGGACTGAATACGAAAAGTAGAGATGTCTGGTAGGCACCTACGTAAATGAGTGTGGAGCTCTAGAGAGAGGCCAGGGCTGATCATATAAATTTGGGAGACATCAGGGTATGCATGGCATTTAAAGCCATGACTAGATGACATCACCCAAGAGTTAGCAGGCTGGAGAAAAGAAGTGCAAAAATCAAGCCCTTTGAAAGTCTACTCTTTAGTATTTGAGTGGGGAGAAGGAGAAGAGAGAGATGAATAAGTCTCAACCTGAAGGAACTCATTAGTATGTAACCAGCACCATGTCTGGGACATATCAGATGAGCAATAAACATTACATCTCTCTTATTTATTTATTATTTATTGAGACAGAGTCTCACTCTGTTGCCAGTCTGGAGTGCAATGTCACCATCTCAACTCACTCCAACCTCCACTTCCCAGGTTCAAGTGATTCTCCTGCCTCAGCCTCCCGAGTAGCTGGGACTACAGGTGCCCGCCACCATGCCTGGCTAATATTTGTATTTTTAGTAGAGACGGGATTTCACCATGTTGGGCAGGATGGTCTTGATCTCCTGACCTTGTAATCTGCCTGCCTCAGCCTCCCAAAGTGCTGGGATCACAGGCGTGAGCCACCACACCCAGCCCCACATCTCTTTTTTTATAACTTTTATTTTAAGTTCCAGGGTGCACATGCAGGATGTGCAGGTTTGCTTTATAGGTAAATGCGTGCAATGTGATTTGCTGCACAGATCAACTCATCACCTAGGTATCAAGCCCAGCAGCATCCATTAGCTATTCTTCCTGATGCTCTCCCTCCCCACCAATGAACCCTGGTGTGTGTTGTTTCTGCCACAATGTGTCCTCATTGTTCAGCTCCCACTTATAAGTGAGAACATGTAGTGTTTGATTTTCTGTTCCTGCATTAGTTTGCCGATAATGGCTTCCAGCTCCATCTATGTCCCTGGAAAGGACATGATCTCATTCCTTTTTATGGCTGCATAGCATTCCATGGTGTACATGTATCACATTTTCTATATCCAGTCTATCATTGATGGCCATTTAGGTTGATTCATGTCTTTGCTATTGTGAATAGTGCTGCGATGAACATATGTGTGCATGTATCTTTATAACAGAATGATTTATATTCCTTTGGTTACATACCCGGTAATGGGATTACTGGGTAAACTGGTATTTCTGCTTCTAGATCTTGAGGAATTGCCATGCTATCTTTGATAATGATTGAATGAATTTGCACTCCCACCAACAGTTTAAAAGCATTCCTTTTTCCTCTGCAACTTCACCAACATCTGTTGTTTCTTCGGTTTTTTTTTTTTTTTTTTTTTTTGAGGAGTTTTGTTCTTGTTGCCCAGGCTGGAGTGCAATGGCACGATCTCGGCTCATTGCAACCTCCACCTTCCAGGTTCAAGCAATTCTCCTGCCTCAGCCTCCCGAGTGGCTGGGATTACAGGCATGCACCTTTGTGCCCGACTAATTTTGTATTTTTGGTAAAGATGATGTTTCTTCATATTGGCCAGGCTGGTCTCGAACTCCTGACCTCAGGTGATCCACCTGCCTTGGCCTCCCAAAGGGCTTGGATTATAGGCGTGAGCCACCACGCCCAGCTTCTTGACTTTTTAATAATCACAATTCTGACTGGCCTGAGATGGTATCTCATTGTGGCTTTGATTTACATTTCCTTAATGATCAGTAATGTTAAGCTTTATTTCACATGTTTGTTGGTCGCATGAATGTCTTCTTTTGAGAAGTGTGTGTTCATTTCCTTCCCCCATTTTTTAATGGGTTTGTGTTTTTCTTGTAAATTTAAGTTCCTTATAGTTCTGGATATTAGACATTTGTCAGATGAATAGATTGCAAAAATTTTCTCCCACTCTGTAGGTTGTCGGTTTTCTCTGAGGATAGTTTCTTTTGCTGTGTGGAAGCTCTTTAGTTTAGTTACATCTCATTTGTCAACTTTGGCTTTTGTTACAATTGCTTTTGGCACTTTTGTCATGAAATCTTTGTCCATGCCTATGTCTTGAATGATACTGCTTAGATTTTCTTCTAGGATTTGTATAGTTTTGGGTTTTACATTTAAGTCTTTAATCCATCTTAAGTTAATTTTTTATATGGTGTAAGGAAGGGGTCCACTTTCAATTTTCTGCATATATGGCTAGTCAGTTCTTTTAGCATCATTTATTAAATAGGGAATCTTTTCCCCATTGTTTGTTTTTTGTCAAGTTTGTTGAAGATCATATGGTTGTAGTTGTGCAGTCTTATTCTGAGTTCTCTATTCTTTTCCATTGGTCTATGTGTCTGTTTTTGTACCAGTACCATGCTATATGGGTTACTGTAGCCTTGTAGTATAGTTTGAAGTCAGGTAGCATGATGCTTCCAGGTTTGTTCTTTTTGCTTAGAATGTCTTGACTATACAGGCTCTTTATTGGTTCCATGTGAATTTTAAAGTAGTTTTTCCTAATTCTTTGAAGAATGTCAACAGTAGTTTAATGGGAATAGCATTGAATCTATAGATTACTTTGGGCAGTATGGCCATTTTCATGATGTTGATTCTTCTTCTCTCTGAGTATGGAATGTTTTTCCATTTGTTTGTGTCCTCTCTGATTTCCTTGAGCAGCGGTTTGTAGTTCTCCTTGAAAAGCTCCTTCCGTCCCTTGTTAGCTGTATTCCTCGGTATTTTATTCGCTTTGTAGCAATTGTGAATGGGAGTTCATCCATGATTTGGCTCTCTGCTTGCCTGTTGTTGGTGTATATGAATGCTTGTGATTTCTGCACATTGGTTTTGTATCCTGAGACTTTGCTGAAGTTGCTTCTCAGCACATTTCTTCTTTATTCTCGGTAGAGTCACTGGACATTAAGTAGAGGCAGATTACCACGTGAATTACAGTGATAACAACATTTATGTCTCACCAAGAATATCTGTGCTTTGGGGAAAAGAAGTAACCATGAAACAAAAAGTGAAAGTAGAAGATGAAACTGAGCATTAGTTTTAGAGTCACAAAGAATAGATTTGGCTAATTTCTTTAGATCTCTAAACTCCATTTTCCTTCTCTATAAAATGGGGCTAGTAATAATAATAACCTGTTTTGCCAAACTTTTATAAAGCTCAATTGAGATGGTGTATATAAAAATATACACTATCTCATATACACTATTTTATATACTATTGTGAAATTCGAGAGCTGTGATTCTTCCAAAGTCTCTAGGGGAGGATTCATTTCTTTACCTCTTCCAGCTTACAGGAATCATCTGCATTTTGCGGCCCCTGTCCCCCTAGTAATGCTGGAGTTTATCTTCTGTCCTCACTTCTCTGACTCATACCCCCGATTCCCTCTTATCAGGACTCTTGTGATTATGTTGGGCCCACAAAGCCTTTAATTTAATCACATCTATGAAGTCCCTCTTGCATGTTCTAAATATTGGTTCTTGCCTTTTAAAAGACTTCTTAATCTAAGAAGTGTAAGACAAATGCATAAGTAACTATAGTAGAAGACAAAATGTAGTCAAGCTATCTCAACTGTACCACATTCAGTAGGAAGGAAAAACGTAAGGAAAAGACTCTCAGATAAAGATTAAGAAAAATGTCAAGAGGAAATGATAGGAAGGAGACAAAAATGATGTTAAGAATTCAAGCCCAGATCATTAAGTTAAATAAAGGAGTTGTCATCAACATAACTATGAAAGTCAGAATGGCAGCAAGGGATGGGGGGCTGGTCTGTTATATGATAGATGAAGTCTGAGACGTATTTTAGAA
Source organism: Colobus angolensis palliatus (assembly GCF_000951035.1). Taxonomy (NCBI): domain Eukaryota; kingdom Metazoa; phylum Chordata; class Mammalia; order Primates; family Cercopithecidae; genus Colobus; species Colobus angolensis. The sequence goes on along the minus strand of NW_012120709.1, from coordinate 17,175,554 downwards.
TACCTAGTTCAAGATATCCAGCAGATAGTTGGAAATGAGATATGCATTTGCAGCTAAAAAGAGAAACTGAGGTTGCATATATGAACATAAAAGTCATTTATATAGAGACAGAAGTTGATGCCTTGGAAGTAGATAAAATTGATGAAAAGTAAGAAGATGTAAGAGGACTAAAGAAATAACTTTTGAAAGACAGTTTAGAGAGGAATTCGTAAAGGAAAGAGGAATGGTCAGAAAAACCGGGAAATTAGCACAATGAATATCACAAAATCTAAGCAGGAGTTTCAAAAGAAGAGATGGTTGGCACTATGAACAATTTCAAATTACCAGTGTGAGTAAGGAGGTGAAAAGAAATGTTCACTATGGTAGAATATTTCTACCATACAAAGGCAATAGGTGAAATACCCTCAAGAGCATACATTATGTAAAATAATTGTTATGAGTCTTGACAGTGTGTATTACCTTTGATTTTAATAGTATATTTCATTTTAAGCTTATATAATTTAATTTTTAATAATGGCTGTGTTTAACAACAAGCTCAGATAATTTCTGAAAATATAATGATTGACAATTATAAGCCAGAAAGAGTCTGCTCGAGCACATCGATGTTCTGGCTTAAAAATGCACAATTTCATCATTCTACTATCAAGATACATGCACATGTGTGTTTATTGTGGCACTATTCACAATAGCAAAGACTTGGAACCAACCCACATGCCCATCAATGATAGACTAGATAAAAAAAATGTAGCACATATACACCATGGAATACTATGCAGTCATAAAAAGGGATGAATTCATGCCCTTTGCAGGGACATGGATGAAGCTGGAAACCATCATTCTCAGCAAACTAACACAAGAACAGGAAACTAAACACCACATGTTCGCACTCATAAATGAGACTTGAAAAATGAGAACACATGGACACAGGGAGAGGAACATCATACACCAGGGCCTGCAGGGGGATGAGGGGCTAGGGAAGGGATAGCATTAGGAGAAATATCGAATGTAGATGAAGGGTTGATGAGTGCAGCAAATCACCATGGCACATGTATATCTATGTAACAAAACCACATGTTCTACACATGTATCCCAGAACTTAAAGTATAATTAAAAAAAAGAAAAGAAAAAACATCCACAATTTCTTCATTCATTCATATTGATGCCATGCCTGCTCTTTGCTGGGCCCTGAGCTAATTACAGAAGAGATGAATATAAAAAAGAGACAAGCCCTTTGCTTGAGGATCTCAGTTCAATGGAAGAGACATAACACTAGCGATACGTATAAGTGTTGCAATAGAAATCTATACAGGTCTGACAAGAGAACAAAAGAGGAAATAACCAATCTTGCTGCATTAGGGGAACAAAAAGTCCATACTCCTTAGCATGAATTAGAAGAACCTCTATGAACTGGTCCTTCCTTACTTACCAGCCTCAGCTCCCATAACTCTACTTATATCCAAGTGGTAACATGATGATTAGGCACACAAGCTATACAGTCATGTGCACCTGTGTTCAAATACAAGTTCTGCTACTTATCCACATTGAGTCACTAAGTAATCTTCCTTTCTAAAATGAGACTAATAGTACCTACCTCATAAGGTTGTTGTAAACATTGATGCAGATGATGTCAATAAAATATTTACTAAATACTTGATGCACAACTTGCAATAAATTGTTGCAGATGTTCTTATTTTATTTGTGCCCCACTATGTTCCAGTGATAATGAAGTACTTGTAATTTTTGGAACACAAGATGACTCTCCAGGATCTGTGCCTTTGCCTGATGAATTCCTGCTTATTCTTCAAAATTTAATGCACACATCTGGTCTCCTCTGTCAAGAGCTAGATATTTTCTGCTCTGTGTCACTACCATGCCAAGTAAATGCTATCTCACTGTTGCACTGATCACAGGATAACAGCAAACTGAGGATCTCTTGTGGATGGGGACCATGTGTTATTCCTCTTGTCATCCCTAGTGCTTGACACGAATTAGACACAAGATAATGTCCAATTAGTGAGCATATTTAATAGGAAAAGACAAAAATGTAAGTGAAAAAGAAAAGACTTAAGATTCTAAAGACTTAAAGTTTTTAAAATGTTCTTGCCATTTGATCCAATAATTTCAACTTTAAGGAGTTTAGGAAACAATCCTAATTAGAGAAAATGTCCTAAATATAAATGTTTTCTGCAGAGTTATTTATAATATCACAAACCGTAAAAAATAAAGAAGCTACATATATTATAATAAAGACATAATTCTCATAAAAATATGTGTGATACAACTACTTGACAAATTATTATGTAATCATTAAATATAATAGGTATAAAAACAATGCAATGACAAAGGAACATGTCAATGACATAAACAAGTAAAAAACAAGAAGAAAAAATTAAAAGTATTATCTAAATGCACATACATACAGACACACACATGCATGTGCATGTGTGCACATAGAAAAAGAACTGAAGGGAAATAGACCAAACCTCCCAACAGAGCTTGGGTTGGAGTATGGGAATTATAGGTGACTTGGCGATTTATTTCCTTTATTGGGAAAGGGACCATTTCAAAATTCATCTTCTATATTTTCTATAAATAATGCATTACTTTCACAAAGCTTTAAGTACATGGTTTTCTGAACTTCCCTAGGAACATTCAGCAGCCTGGGAACAGAATCAGAGAAAGCTAATAGTTGAGTTTTCTCAGAAGTAAAGAAATTTGAGAATCTTAATTGTAGCATCATGAGCATCACTGACACGAGGTCTAGCCTGGATAGGCAAGTATATAAAAGCCAGAACACGGTCATGGTCTGAGAAAATGTGGTCAGACAGGAAAATATTAATCCTTTGTATTTTGGAAATAAAGTCAGTGTGAGGGCCAAGCTGAAATAAATGGATAGCTTCTTTGGTCTTATTTCAAGACACTATTATAATAAACTAATTCATCTGATTTCCCAGCCCACATGAAGTTAGAAGCAGTTAATTGAAGGAGGCATATATATATGAAACCAAATTAGATGGTCTAAACTGCTGGATGTAGGATGTCCTGCAATCAGAAATAGGAGTTGATTCTACAGAGGTAGCAGCCACAAGGACTGGAAAACATAATAAGCAAATTGGGACCTGAGAAAGGGGCAAATATTGTGCACCCTGAATAGACACATATAACATCATTGTATTACAGTGCAGCATGAATTACAGCATAGCAACTCATACTTGAGACAATAATTCCCACACCGCAAACATGAATGCAGAATCTTCCTGATACAGTTTGGCTGTGTCCTCACCCAAATCTCATCTTGAATTGTAGCTCCCGTAATTCCCACATGTTATAGGAGATAACTGAATCATGGAGGTGGTTCCTCCCATACTGTCCTCGTGATAGTGGGTAAGTCTCACGAGATCTGATAATTTTATAAGGGGCTTTCCCCTTTCACTTGGTTCTCATTCTCTCTTGTCTTGCCACCATGTAAGACATACCTTTTGCTTTCTGCCATGATTGTGAGGCCTCCCCGGCCACGTGGAACTGTAAGTCCATTAAACCTCTTTTTTTCTTTATAAATTACCCCGTCCCAGGTATGTCTTTATCAGCAGCATGAAAACAAATTAATACATTTCCTTTTAAATTTGTGAAAAATCAATGAGAAAATGTATATGAAAGCACTTTGTAATGTGTCAAATGCTACTCAATTGGTTCATTATTATTTTTGGCACTCTGTGAAGGAAGACAGTAATACAAATAATGCATTTTTAAATGTGTCTATCCAAGCCAATTAATTTTTTAATTGGCTCCTAAAATTATCATTTTTATTGATCTAGAAATTTTATTTTTGTAGAATACCTCATTTTCTAATACTGCTGAATAAAAAAGATGTTATTGTTCCCTTGGGATGATGGCTCATAACTTAGAACAAATGACTTATTCATATTTTCCAGGGCAAATTTGAGAGATGGAGAGCAAGACAGTGAGAGAGAGAGAGAGAGAAAGAGAGAGAGAGAAAGAGAGAGAGAGAGAGAAGATAATAGCTCAGGACACCTGGGGGAGGGAATGCCACAGATGTGGAAAGAAGGAGCAGAAAGAGGCAGCAGGGTTGCCTAAAATAAACTTTCCTTACTCCCCACTTTTGCTGTGTTGGCCAGTGACTGGCTGCCAGGCTGCATGCCAAATTCCAAAGGACAAGTAAATAAACAGTTAATGCAAGTTATTCTGCAAATTTGCACATGCCCGCCCACACAAGCACTAAATTAAACTTTTCCCGGCTGAAATCAGACTGCAGGCAAATAAGAATTGTTACCTCTTCTTTCCTCATTAGACATCCTCACTGTGACTTTGGCTCTGGGAAATATTTGGTTGTCAAGCAAGGTACCAGTTAATTTAAGCCCTTTTGCCCAAGTCAGATTCATTCCTGAATATAGCAACTTCACTTGTCCTTGAGAAGAAGCTACAGATAGTGGTGTGGTCAGATTTATGCATGTAGAAAAAAACAAGCCCACATTCCCCGAAATGTCTTCACTTTGACCAGCTCCAACTGGATTTTATTACTATTTGATTTCTAGAGGGCCATGTGCCTGACCGCCCAGGGGAATAGACAATGCTCAGAATGAATATTGAAATACCAAGTCATTATTTACTCTGGGGGACTGCCAGAGCTGCCTGCTGCCTGAGTTTTAGGGGAGCCGAGTAAGGGGTTCCTATTTTAAAAACACAAAGTAAAATAATTCTCCGTGGTCCCCTCCAGATAGCACAAAATGAAGTCACTGCAAAGAGTGATGTACCAAAATAAGATATATAATGAGAAAGAGCATTTTCTTATTGTGGTCAAAACCTGGTGGTGGGGCCCAAGACCAATCAGTGTAAGTGGATCCCTCACCTACCCTGCCCAATACCTGTATGCCGATAAAACTGAAAAATGTATGGCAAGGGCAGCTTTGAGTTGGAGAGGTACACTTGAAGGCCCTACCAACAACCTCCATACGTAGCACGTGCTGAAGGGGAGAAGCCATGGTGAAGGAAAGCCCGTGGGGAGCTGATTATAGAAGCATGAAGCACATGCCTGTTTTCAAGCTTGCAGTTTCTTGGCTGGTGCCTTCTTTGAATGCCTCATGTATCACAGGCAGAGGCAGCTAGGCATCAAATCAGAAGAACGAGCGAAGGATTCCCCAGGCACTTTTTTGAAGGCTGGCAGTTCTAAAAGGTCATCCTGCTAAAATGGGAAGTAATTTCATGGGCTGGTGGTGATTCTGCCTTTGGTAATAATAAACAAAGTTGAGACCAATGATAATATTCAGGATCCCCCACTATGTAGTGATGAAGGAGAGTGATTCTGATGAATTCTGATTGCTTTGGAAGAAAAATGCAAAGAAAATTAATCTTCCCCTTGGGGGTAAAATCCTCACCACCGGAGGTCAATGGCCCCTCCCAGAAGTAGGTCTGAGGCTCCCATTAGGAATGATTATCCTGTTTTACTTGTAAGAGGTAGCATTTCACCTAATTATAAAAGTACGCCATAATTTTAAAAAATATATAGGGCTCCCTTACACAATTTACTACCCTTGAAAACTGTAACAACACATAGGGATGTGGCTCCTTGCTTGGATGGGACCAGACTGGAATGCCAGGTCAGAGTGCAGCATTCACCATGGATAAAAGACAGGATGGCTGATTTGAATGAAAGCCAATGGTGAAGTTTTCTGTAACCATGGTAACCAAATCAGAAGCACATATTAATGATAAGCAAAAACAACTGGCAGTTTGCCTAGGCATCACTTAGAAGTATTAACTTCCTAAGGTGAGTGCCATGAACAGTCTACAGAAAAACAGTTCTACAACAAGTCCATAGCATTCACTTGTTCTCCCTGAAAACACACGTGCACACACACATACACACACCCCCCACAGGTTTGTTGCTGTGGTGGCAGTGGTACAGGTGTGCACTGTCAGTATCTGTTGCAGATACAGAAGCACTACATGAGATCAGGGAGCAGAGCTCATTACTGGGGCTGATTTCTGGGAATTTGCATCTCTTCTTTATTGAGTGGACTCCAAGCAGAGACTCGCATTTCCCTAGCATGGCCTTACTTGTCATCCAGCTACATTATTTCACTGAGAAATGAAGATTGAGAAATTCAATCTTTCAAAAATAGGGGTCATGATAATAGCAACCACTTCTACAGCACTTTTATGTACCGGTCACCATTCCAAATTATTCCTAAATTACATATCTTTAGTTAATTCAGTTTCCCCCATAAGTAGCATCAAGGTAGTCCCATGGCCATCTAAGCATAAGTCATTTGCCTTTCCATGGTATGTATAGTCTCAGGAACCCTACAGTGGAAGTTTACAAATCCATAATCAGGAACTGGGATCATCAGCGAAATTTTGGTGAGCAAATCACAAGCTTCAACTTCAGAAGACCTGAGTTCAAGTTTAAGTTCCCTTGCTTCCTGCATAACTTTGGGCAACTTGTCTCAGGTTCAGTTGCCCCATTTCTGAAATGGGGATAATCAGTTTTTACCTTGATGACTTTATGGGATTATATGAAATGTTGTGTATCAGGGCACTTAACTTGCCCCATCAGCAAAAACTGTTTCTTCTTCTGTGTTATCATTGCCCATTTTATTTGTGTCTCTTATAAGATACCCTACAACCTGGCTCTCATTAGTTTTATGTAAGTCTAATTCATTGAATTATGAGCTCTTTAAAGGCAGGAATAATATATTAGTATTTTTGTATGCTCAATACAAAACCTAGTTTATTTCTATAAATTAGTACATTTATATAACTTATAAGGAGGTCAATACTGGAATGTTTAACTGAATTTAATTCAATAAAGCTGAATTGGATTGATTTGAATTGAATTTGCTGGCTATTTGCTCCTCAATTACCACTTCTTATTGTGAGTATCTGGAATGGGCGGTAGACAGTGTTGGGCAGCTTGGGCAAGATGGGATCTGGAGTAGATTCCAGTCAGAGTTTGGGGTGAGATTGAAGCCACAAACCATCAGTTGGAGGCATGTGTCTGCCATCACTTTCTGCACAGGCTGAGGCTGTATAGCCAAATCTAAACATTTGAGCTCTGTTTCTGGAACCAATACTGTTCTTCTCACCTAACTGAGAAGCTCTTCAATAATTCCATTTTCCTTAATCTATTTCCCTATTTCTAGACCCAAGAAGTAATATATCCATATCTCTAAGAAAAACAGTACCCCCTTGAATAAGAGGAGAAAGACAGACTGATAATGATTTTGAGGGTAATATGTAAATGTGTATGATTATTTTAATATTTATGCTTACATTATGAATTTTTAATAAAGATATCTGTCTTTTATCTTCCATAAGTAAATCAATGAGATAATGTATTGGAAAGAGCTTCTGTAAACTTCAATAGACTACACCAAGTTAAGTTGTTACAAGAATAAAAATCTGCGTGGCATCAGTTGCCTCTGTTCCATCACTTTTAACATAAGGAATTTGTAAACTTGGATTTAGGTCCTGGAGCCAGTTCCTCTGTCCAGCTGTCAGGAATGTCACAGCTGAGTCAGGATGCTCTGTGGGGCCATCCTCGCATCCACAGGGTTTCCTCTCCACAGCCTGAGCCACTCCTTAGTTGGATGCTTGCCTGCCTCATACCAATTAGGCTTTCAAGCATAGGGCAAATCTAAACCAAGTTTCTTTGGGTGTTTCTAGGGGTTAGGCATTCTTGATTTGCAATCATGTGGTACTTCATTATCTTCTATGAGCATTGCTTTTGCGGCCAGCATCGCTCCAGGAAGTACAGAGTGCCTGGCTGAAAGTAAATCTTGGAGTGTTTCCAGTTCTTCAAAAAGAGCAGTTGATCCTTTAGTAGTAGCTGGTATTCCAGACTTTGCAGTCCAAGATGAGAAATTCAATCTCTCAGAAACAGGGGTCATGATAATAGCAAACACTTCTATAGCACTTTTTATGTAGTAGGTACCATTCCAAATTATTCCTGAATTATATATCTTTAGTTAATTCACACTATTAGCCCTATGAAGTATAGATATTTTTGTTAACTCCGTTTTATAGATGATGAGGCTGGGGCACAGAGAAATAAATGCCTTGCCCAAAGTCATATAGCTATGCAGTAGTATAGCCAGCATTTGAACCCAGTTGGCAGAGCTCCATACTCTTAATTACTATGCTATTTATAAAAAGAGGTATAGAAAAGTAAAACATACAAACTCTAAAATCTCATTATAGCAAATAATTTTAACTAATTCCCCCTCATTAAGACTCTTTCAAAATGCCTCTTTCATAATTTTGTTACCTGAATGTTTTCTTCTACCGTCTCTCTGGCATTGCTGATAATCAGCAATGGAGTGGCCAAAAGGGAAAAAAATAATCCTCTCTCCTTTTTTCTTTCCCTTCTTTCCAAACATATTGAATCCTAATATCTACTAGTAATTAACCTCAGAGTGAAATATGAGCATAAATAAGTTATGTTGTCAAATAATTCACAATCTATAGGAGGAAACAGAAAAATAACTAGTAGTTCAAAGTTTTATAGTTAAAATATGCAGTTATTTTTTGTTTTGTTTTTGTTTTTGCAGGAACACTCAGTATCATTAATTCTGCCTGGAGTTCCAGGAAAACAGAAAAAGAAAGAAAAGAAACAAGGATTTGAGAAAAGTCCAAAAATAGATGTTGATTAACTCTCAATAATTAAAAGTCCTTTCAATTCAACAGATGTTTAGAGAGAGTCTACTGTAAATTTAGCATTATATTAAGATCCAAAAGCATATGGAAGATGATATGACAAGGTTCCTGCCTCAAGAAGCATATAACCTTATTGAGGAAATGAAAGCTACACCCACAAAAGTATTAGAAATGTATGACAAAGTGCCAAATGCATCATGTAGACAAGAAATGCAATAGAAGGTGAGGGAAGGAAGCTATATAAACATGGAATTGAGAAGTCACAAAGAATGTTACGGAGATAGGACCTCACTGTATGTGTTTTGTGTACTAACCTTACTATGGCTCCATCTTATTTACCTACCCCTATTTTCCCTTAGCCAGAATTTCTCTGTCTAAAAAAAAAGGTTGTATTTATTTTTATAAGCTGATTTGAATCCTTTTTATATAAAAGGGTAGAGAAGGAAGGAAAAGGAGAGAGAGATGGAAGAAAAGAGAAAGGAAAGAAAAGTATCTCCATTAACCCTTGAACCTTACTATGCTCTGAGGCATTCAGTCCAACAGCATATCATTATGTAAACACTGTAGTAAAGCGAAGTGTGTAAGAACATAAGCTTAAAAGTTTGACTTCAGGGGGTTCAGCTCTCAGTTCTGTCACTTATAGGTATGTGACATTGGACAAGTTACTTGTGTCTTTTGAAAACTTTGAAGGAAGAAATCTAAAACTATTTTCCATATTGATATTCCAAAAGTTTTTGTGTATTTTTCCTTCCTGCACCCTCTAATTCATAAGCCACATATGGAGACCTTGGTTTTCTCACCTGTAAAATGGAAATAATACTATTACTTTCCTCAGTAGGTGTCGTTAAGCTAAATACATTAAAGTGCTTAGAGCAGCCTCTATGCATAATTATTATTTGTTAGTCATTTGGCAATTATTCCTTGAACATTCCAAGAAGTGAGCTAAATCTTGGGAATATGAAAATAAACAACTCACAGTCTCTATATTTAAGAATTTCACAATCTAGTGCAAGACATGCTAAACAAATAATTTTAATACAGTTTGGTATTTGCTAAATTAGCCATATACACAAGCATATTTTCATATTATACTTTAACTAGCATAGCATAAGAATGCATTAACTTTCTGCTAGGCTTATCAAACCATTGGCTAAAATTGAGCTCATTGTCAAGAAAAATTTCTGGATTTTGTCATGTGAATTATTACTTATTCACCTCTTCTCTATCCTGTAATATGCAATCGAAATTTTTAAATGTGTCTTTTTCTGCATTACATTTCATCTGCTTTAAGCAGGTCATTCCAACTTGTCAGCACTTCTTTAAATCTTAAATATCATCCATAACCCTCATTTTCCCTCACAGGTTTTTGTGTCATGTAAATTTGATGAGCATGTCATCCACTTCTTCACTAGGTTTATGAAGAGGACAGTCAAGGACAGAGCCCCACGGCACCGTGAAAGACATCTCTTCATGTTAGTACCTAAGTATTAATCAACCTTTTGATATTCAACAAATTGTATTAAAATAAGTTTGACCACACTGTATTATGATTCAGTCCATGTTTTTAAGTTTTGCTTGTCATTATATTTTACTGAATTTTTATTTTATAAGTTAGGTAATAAGAGACCATGGTGTTTTGCTAAAATCCAGATCTATTCCCCATACAGTGCTCCTTGATCTATTAAGCCAAAATCCTACCAAGGAATAAAAATAAATCATTTTTAATGGCTCATTCTGACTCCTAACAATCGCCACTTTCTTTCCTAGTACTAAACTGTCTGATGATTATCCCACCTCTCCAACTCCTCATCCCACCCCTCCCCAGCCCCTAAATTGTGAGCTCCTCTGGGTCAGAAACATAATTCTTTGTCCATAGCACCTAGCATACTTCTGGACATATAATAGATGATCAATAAATAGTTCTTGAATAAACGAATAAAACCATCTGTCCTATTTGGTTTAGGTTCAAGTTTTATCCAGGGTATTTCTTCACTAAATTACAATAACTATTCCAGACCAAGTATGCGATCATTCTTTGGAATTTATTAGGTTATGGGTTATTAATAATTTCAGTCACTAACTTAGAAATGATGATGTTCAACATGGCACATGCATACATATGTAACAAACCTGCACATTTTGCACATGTACCCTAGAACTTAAAGTATGATAATAAAAAAAAAGAAATAATGGTGTAATGTTAATGGATAACAAAGAGAAAATGCAGCTCAATTTCTGTTTTACTTCTGCCTTTTCAAGGAGAATGGTCTCCATGTTGAAAAGGTTAGAATAAAATTGGTTAGATAGGTATAGAGATTGTAAGAAATCTGCCTATTCCCAATGAGTTCCAGTTTCTAAGTGGATTAAAACCAGGGAACTCAGATATCTTGCAAATAAAATCATTCTAGGTCGACCCGTGGCCTCTAAAAATATGTTGAGAAGTCTTGGAAGCCTAGAATAGGTAAAGGTAAATAGCATTCTAATTTTCTAAAGAGAAAAAAGTAGATTATGCCACTTGGCATTATTCTAGACTTTAAAAGGAATGGTTTGCGAACATCCAGAAGAGAAACTGGTGATAGCTTAGAGAAGCCCAGTTAAACTCCTCTCATTTCCTCTTTGACAATGTTCCGGTCTGATTTTTCTATTATTCATCAATTACAGAACTCCTACTCCAATTAGACACTGTGCTAAGTGCTAGGGATATAACAGTGAACAGGACAAATATGGTCCTTCCCAGTCAATCTTAACTGAGTGCAGGGGTTACAAATGTTGGCTCACAAATCATACACACCAAGCAATTGTTGTTTGGCCAACACAGTGTTTCTTAAAGCAGTTTTAATTAGTTGGCACCATTTTAAGCTGGAAGTTTTCATATGACAATCTAGATTTCTAACTTATTTTAAGATAAGAGGAAAAGCTAGAGAAGACTGTGATGCCTAAGAGATGGATAGTCAAGAAGGAAAGAACGGGTTGTTCCCCAGAAGGCTACCCACGCCTCACATGCCATTTTTCACTATTCAAGCCCCAAAGGCACAGCTCAATATTCCCAGTGGTTTAAAGGGAATCATCCCAAGCAGGGCCCATAAAAGCCTCCCCAGGGAGCCCAGCCAGGTTCTACAGCTGCTCATTGTTTAGCAAGACCAAGGAAACTAAGGATGACATAGAACCAGAGTCAATTCTCTTCAGACCTGAGAAATCTTCATTACTCTGCTACAGCCTTAGAGAGATTTAGGGAGGTCCCTGATGAGGAGCGTCCCCTCATAAGCACTTTGGATAAATATTTCTGTCAGTCGCTGGCATCTGGATGTCAAGAATTTTATGAACATGGAGATTAGCTCCAGATCCATCACTCCTATAGAATATGTAACCACCCAGGCTTAGCTACTGCTGGCAGCTCAGAGTTAGAGTCACCTAACTCCTAAGCCAACCGTCCTAGAATAACATCCTCAACTCTTATTTACTCAAAATATTTAGATACAATCTGGGGAACTGAAGAAGGAAAAAATGACCTTCTGCAGAAGATAATGGGTAGGTTTGATTTACCAGTTCAGGACTTCATCTGTTGTTGTTTTTAAACCACAGTTACCATAACAATAGCCCTTAGAGAAGTCTCATGCACAATTTTTGCTCGTTTCATTTTGGGGAACTTCAGAACATTGTGTTATATCTGATTCAACAAAGAATGCTTCTAACATTTTACCATTATATAAACTATTTGCTGCAGCTTGAAGTAGAGTGCCTCTTCTGTTCCTAATTTACCAAAGAACTTTTAATCAAATGATTTTTCTAAATGTATTGAGAATATTGTCATTTCTATTTTTACTTTCTATTAATGCAATAAATTCATTATTAGATTTTCTAACATAAATGTGACCACAAATTCCTGAGATAAAACATTTTCAACATGATCTATTACATTATTATATATTCTTTCTGGATTCAATTTACCAATATTTTGTTTAATACTTTAATATCTCTGTTCATAAGTGGATTAGACTTTGATTTACTTTTATTTTACTATGTCCAAATTTGATATCAAGGTTATTTAATATTACAAATGAGTTGGAATATTTTCCCCTTTTTTCTGTCACCTTGAAGACTTTGTATAGGACTGAAATGGTCTGCTCTTTATAGTTTTGTAGAAATTACAAAGTCATTTAGTAAGGTGTTTTCATTCCAGGATGATTGTTCATTACTGAGCAATTTTTTTTCAAGTTATAGGGCTACTTTGATTTTTCATTTCTCGTTGAATAACATGTTCATTTTGTATATGTTTTAAAGTTTGTGGGCAAAATGTAAAATTTATTATTGTCCCACTAACTCTACTATGTTGCATTATGATTCCTTTTTTTTTTTTTTTTTTGAGGCGGGTGGCCGGATCTCAGCTCACTGCAAGCTCCGCCTCCCGGGTTTACGCCATTCTCCTGCCTCAGCCTCGGGAGTAGCTGGGACTACAGGCGCCCGCCACCTCGCCCGGCTAGTTTTTTGTATTTTTAGTAGAGACAGGGTTTCACCGTGTTAGCCGGGATGGTCTCGATCTCCTGACCTCGTGATCCGCCCGTCTCGGCCTCCCAAAGTGCTGGGATTACAGGCTTGAGCCACCGCGCCCGGCATGATTCCTTTTTATACCTAAGATTTTTTTGCTCTGCCTTTCTTTTCATGATCAGTTCCATTTGAGATGTGTCAATGAATTTCTGGCTATATTAACTTAAATTATAGTATATTTATTTTTTGCTTTTTGAGAGTGTTATTCTGTTATCTCATTACTTTTAATCTCCTTAGATCAGTTTTGTTTCTTTTCTACCTTAAATTTTACCCTTCGCTTATTAAATTTCAGGGTTTTTTTTGTTTTTTTTTTTTTTTTTTTGAGACAGTCTCACTCTGTCACCCAGACTGGAGTGTAGTGGCACAATCTTGGCTCACTGCTATCTCTGCCTCCTAGGTTCAAGTGATTCTCATGCCTACGCCACCCAAATAGCTAGGATTACAGGCATACACCACAATTCCTGGCTAATTTTTTGTATTTTTAGTAGAGACAGGATTTCACCACAGGCTGGTCTCAAACTCCTGGCCTCAAGTGATGCACCTGCCTCAGCCTCCCAAAGTGCTGAGATTACAGGTATGAGCTATTTTGCCCAGCCTTACATTTTTTTCTTTTGAAATGAAAGCATTTAAAGGTATAGAAAAAATTCTCTAGCTATCAACAGAGTAAACAGGCAACCTACAGAATGGGAGAAAATATTTGCAAACTATACATGTGGCAAAGGGCTAATATCCAGAATCTACAAGGAACTTAAACACACAAGCAAAGGAAAAAAAACATTAAAAAGTTGACAAAATATCTAAACAGATACTTTTCAAAAGAAGACATACATGTGGCCAACAAGCATATGAAAAAATGCTCAATATTACTAATTATTAGAGAAATGCAAATCAAAACCACAATGAGATAACATCTCACGCCAATCAGAACGGCTATTGCTAAAAAGTCAAAAACTAACACATGCTGCTGAGGTTGCAGAGAAAAGAGAACACGTATATACTGTTGGTGGGAGTATAAATTAGTTCAACCATTGTGGAAGGCAGTGTGGCAATTCCTTAAAGGACTAAAACCAGAACTACCATTGCACCCAGCAATCCTACTACTGGGTATATACCCAAATGAATATAAATTGTACTAACAAAAAGACACATGCACACATACATTTATTACAGCACTATCCACAGTAGCAAAGACATGGAATCAACCTAAAAGCCCATTTCAATGGTAGATTGAATAAAGAAAATGTGGTACATCAAGGAGATACCACAGAAAGGTAAAAGTCAATTAAATGTTTTAAAATACAGGATATGAATGAAAAATTATCTAGAGAAATAGGTATCATACAGAAAAAACAATCAACTTATGGAAATGGAAAACACATTTAAAAAATACAAAATGCAGGGCAAAGTTTCAATGATAGACTAGAAAAAGTAGAAGAAAAAACTTCAGAGCAAAAGACAAGGCTTTTACATTTACCCAGTTAGACAAAGACAAAGAAAACAATTAACTGAACAAAGCCTCCAAGAAATTTGGAACTATGTTAAACGGCCAAACCTAAGAATAGCTGGTGTTCCTGAGGAAAAAAACTAAACGTTTGTAATACTTATTTGAGGAAATAATTGAGAAAAAACTTCACCAGCCTTGCTAGAGATCTACAGAAGAACCTCAAAGAACATCAGGGAAATTGATTGCAAAAAGATCATTGCCTGAGCACATAGTCATCAGGTTATCTATACTCAAGAAAAAGGACAGAATCTTAGGAGCTGTGAAGCAAAAGCATCAGATTACCAACAAAGGAAAACCTATCAAATTAACAGCAGACTTCTCAGCAGAAACCTTACAAGCCAGAAGGGACTGGGTCCCTTCTTTAGCCTCCTGAAACAAAATAACTGTCAGCCAAGAATTTTGTATCCAGCAAAACTAAGCTTCATAAATGAAGGAGGGATAAAGTCTTTTTCCAAAAAATGCTGAGAGAATTTGCCACTACCGAGTCAGCACTACAAGAAATGCTGAAAGGAGTTTTAGATCTTGAAACAAAACCCTGAAATACACCAAAATAGAACCTCCATTAAGCATAATCTCACAGGGCCTATAAAATAATAACACAACAGAAAAAAACAACAACAAGGTATTAAGGCAACAACATTGTTGTTGAGTAGTACCACATCTCAATAGCAACATTGAAGGTAAATGAACTAAATGATCCACTTAAAAGAATCAGAATGGCAGAAAGGATAAAAATCTACCAACCAAGAATCTGCTCTCTTCAAGAGACTCACCTAACACATAAGGACTCACATAAACTTAAGGTGGTAAAGTGGAGGAAAAAGATATTCCATGCAAATGAACACCAAAAGTGAGCAGGAGTAGCTATTCTTACATCAGACAAAACAGACTTTAAAGCAACAATGACAACAACAAAGATGGATATTATATAATAATAAAAGGATTATTCCAACAGGAAAATATCACAATCCTAAATATATATGAACCTAACACTGGAGCTCCCAAATTTATAAAACAAATACTACTAGACCTGAGAAATGAGATAAATGGTAACACAATAATAGTAGAGGACTTCAATACTCCACAGACACGACTAGACAGGTCATCAAGACAGAAAGTTAACAAAGAAACAATGGTCCTAAACTACATCCTACAACAAATGGACTTAACAGATATTTGCAGAACATTCTACACAACAACAGAATATACATTCTTTTCTTCAGCATATGGAACATTCTTCAGGGTAGATCATATGATAGGTCACAAAACAAGTATCAATAAATTAAAGAAAATTGAAATCATATCAAGTATCCTTTCAGACCACAGTGGAATAAAACTGGAAATTAACTCCAGAAGGAACCCTCAAAACTATACAAATACATGGAAATTAACCTGCTCTTGAGTGCAAAGATTTTTGGATCAACAATGAAATCAAGATGGAAATTTTAAAATTCTTTGAGCTGAACAATAATTGTGACACAACTTATCAAAGCCTCTGGGATATAGGAAAAGCAGTGCTAAGAGCAAAGTTCATAGCATTAAATGCCTACAGTAGAACATCTGAAAGAGTGCAAATAGAAAATCTAAGGTCACACCTCAAGGAACTAAAGAAACAAGAGCAAACCAAACCCAAATCCAGCAAAAGAAAAGAAATAACAAAGATCAGAGCAAAACTAAATGAAATTGAAACGAAAAATACATAAAAGATAAATGAAAGAAAAAGCTGGTTCTTTGAAAAGATAAACAAAATTGATAGGTCATTAGTGAGATTAACCAAGAAAAGAAGACAAAATTCAAATAAGCTCAGTTAGAAATGAAGCTAGAGATATTATGACCAAGACCACAGAAAAACAAAAGATAATTCAAAGTTACAATGAACACCTTTACACACACAAACTATAAAACCTAAAGGAGATGAATGAATTCCTGGAAATATACAACTCTCCCAGATTAAATCAGGAAGAACTAGAAACTCTGAAAAGACCAATAACAAGCAACAAGATTGAAATGGTAATAACAAAATTGCCAACAACAACAAAAAAAGCCCAGGACCAGATGGATTCACAGCTGAATTCTATCAGATATTCAAAGAAGAATTGGTATCAGTCCTATTGAAACTATTCCAAAAAATGGAGAAAGAGGGAATCTCCTTAAATCATTCTATGAAGCCAGTATCACCCTAATTCCAATAACAGAAAAGGATGTAACAAAAAAAGAACATTAAAGACCAATATCCCTCATGAACATAAATGCAAAAATCCTCTTCAAAATACTAGCTAACTGAATCCAACAGCATGTCAAAAAGATCATATGCCATGATAAAGTGGGGTTTATTCCAGGGATGTGGGGATGGCTTAATACATGCAAGTCAATAAATGTCATATATCACATAAACAAAATTTTTTTTAAAACAACATGACTATCTCAATAGATGCAGAAATTACGGATTTGACAAAATCCAGCATCCCTTTATGATTAAAACCTTCAGCAAAATTGGCATAGAAGGGACATACCTCAACTTAATAAAAGCCAGCTATGACAAACAAACATTATACTGACTGAGGAAAAGTTGAAAGCATTCCTCCTAAGAACTGAAACAAGACTAGAATACCCACTTTTATCACTTCTATTCAACATAGTACTGAAAGTCCTAGCGAGAGCAGACAAGAGAAAGAAATCAGGGGCATCCAAATTGGTAAACAGGAAGTCAAACTGTTGTTGTTCGCTGATGATATAATCATATACCTAGAAAATCTAAAGACTCGTCCAAAGAGCTCCTAGATCTAATAAATGAATTCAGTAAAGTTCCAGGATACAACATTAATGTACACAAATCAGTAGCACTGCTATACACCAAGAATGACCAAACTGAGAAACAAATCAAGAATTCAATCTCTTTTATAACAGCTGTAAAAAATAAAATACAGTACTTAGGAATATACCTAACCAAAGAAGTGAGAGATCTCTGCAAGGAAAATACAAAACATGGCTGAAATAAATCATCAACAACACAAGCAAATGAAAATACATCCCATGCTCATGGATGGGTGGAATCAATATTGTAAAAATGACTATACTCCCAAAAGCAATTTACAGATTCAATGCAATTCCCATTAAAGTACCATTATCATTCTTCACAGAACTAGAAAAAACAATCCTAAAATTCATTTTGAACCAAAAAAGAGTCCACATAGCCAAAGCATGACTAAGCAAAAAGAATAAATCTGGAGCATCATATTATCCGACTTCAAACTGTACTACAAGGTTATAGTTACCAAAACAGCATTATACTAGCAAAAAAATAGGCATGTAGACCAATGGAACGGAACAGAGAAGCCAGAAATAAAATCAAATACTCACAGCCAACTGATCTTTGACAAAGCAAACAGAAACATAAAGTGGGGAATGGACACCCTATTCAACAAATGGTGCTGGGATAATTAGCAAGCACATGTAGAAGAATGAAATTGGATTCTCATCTCTCACCTTATACAAAAATCAACTTAAGATGGATCAAAGACTTAAACCTGAAACCATAAAAATTACGGAAGATAACATTGGTAAAACTCTTCTGGATGTTGACTTGGGCAAAGAGTTCATGACGAAGAACCCAAAAGCAAACACAACGAAAACAAAGATAAATAGATAGGATTTAATTAAACTAAAAAGATTTTGCACAGCAAAAGAAATAATCAGCAGAGTAAACAGACAACCCAAAGAATGAAAGAAAATATTTACAAACTATCCATCCAACAAAGGATTAATATCCAGAATCTACAAGGAGCTCAAACAAATCAGCAAGAGAAAACCAAATAATCCCATCAAAAAGTGGGCAAAGGACATAAATAGACAATTCTCAAAAGAAGATATACAAATGGCCAAGAAACATATGAAAAAATCCTCAACATCACTAATTGAATATGAATCAAAACTACGATGCGATACCATCTTACTCCTGCAAGAATGGCCATAATTTAAAAATCAGAAAATAATAGATGTTGGCATGGATGTAGTACAAAGGGAACACTTTTACACTGCTGGTGGGAATATAAACTAGTACAACCACATGGAAAACAGTATGGAGATTCCTTAAAGAACTAAAAGAGCTACCATTTTTTCTAGCAATCCCACTACTGGGTATCTATCCAGAGGAAAATAAGTCATTATATGAAAAAGACATTTGCACATGCATGTTTATAGCAGCACAATTCACAATTGCAAAAATATGGAACCAGCCTAAATGTCCATCAACCAACAAGTGGAAAAAGAAAATGTGGTATATATACACCATAGAATACTACTCAGTCATAAAAAGGAATGAAATAATGGCATTTGCAGCAACCTGGATATAGTTGGAGACCAACATTCTAAATGAGGTAACTCAGGAAAGGAAAACCAAATATCCTATGATCTCATAAGTGGGAGCTAACCTATGAGGACACAAAGGCATAAGAATGATACAATGGACTCTGGGAGTCATTGGGGAAGATAGGATGGTATGGGATACAAGACTACGCATGGAGTACGGTGTACGCTGCTCAGGTGATGGGTGCACCAAAATCTCAGAAATTACCACTAAAGAACTTACCTGGCCGGGCGCAGTAGCTCACACCTGTAATCCCAGCACTTTGGGAGGCTGAGGCAGGCAGATCACTTGAGGTCAACAGTTCAAGACCAGCCTGGTCAACATGATGAAACGCCATCTCTACTAAAAATACAAAAAAAAAAAAAAAAGAAAGAAAAGAAATTAGCTGGGCATGGTGGCAGGCACCTGTAATCCCAGTTACTTGGGAGGCTGAGGCAGGAGAATTGCTTGAACCTGGGAGGCAGAGGTTGCAATGAGCCAAGACTGTGCCATTGTACTCCAGCCTGGGCAACAAAAGTGAAACTCTGTCTCAAAGAAAACAAAAATAACTTATCCATGCAATCAAAAACTACCTGTTCCCCCCAAAACTAATGAAATATAGAAAAAAAATGTAGTACATATACACCATGGAATACTATGCAGTCGTAAATAAAGAATAAGATTGTGTCCTTTGCAGGAACATGGATGGAATGACAGGCTATTATCCCTAGCAAACTAATGCAGGAACAGAAAATCAAATACTACATGTTCTCACTTATAAGTAGGAGCTAAATAATGAGAACATATAGACAGAAAGAGGGAAACAACAGACACTGGGCCTACCTGAGGGAGTAGGGTGGAAGGAGGGAAAGGTTCAGGTAAAACAATACTGGGTACTATGCTTAGTACCTGGGTTATGAAGTAATCTGTACATTAAACCCTCAAATCATGAGTTTACCTATGTAACAAACCTGCACATGTACTCCTGAACCTACAATAAATGTTAAAATATATTTTTCTAAAATTCTCTTTACTGCTTTAACTATATCCCACACATTTTGAATTATACTAGTACTATTATTTTGTAGTTCTAATGAGTTTTTTTAGGGGACAGAAGGTTAGTTTTTACTTTAATTAGGCTGTAGACACACAATGTAATCTGTGTAATACTGGTCCTTTGACAGCTGAGTTGTTTTTTTGTTTGTTTGTTTTTTGTTTTTTTTACCTAGAATGTAGTCGATATTTGTAAATGCTTCATGTGTGCTTAAGAACATAGTTGATCACTATTCACAGATTCCATATTTGTGAATTCACTTACTACAATTTGTGATCCCAAAGTCAACACTCAAGGTGGCATTCACAGTCATTTGAGGACATGCACAGAGCAGTAAAAAATGAAGTTGTTCAATGCTCACGTTCCCAGCTGAGGTCAAACAAGGTGACATCCCACCTTCTTGTTTTAGCTCTCATACTATAAACAAATGTCCTTTTCACAACCTAGTCAGTGTCACGATTTTTGCATGCATCATTGTGCTTTTTCTTGGTGATTTTGTTATTTATAGTGGCTTCCAAGAACAACGATAAAGTGCTGTCTAGTGTCCTTAATTGCAAGAAGGCTACAAGATGTGCCTTACACAGAAAATACATGTTAGATAAGCTTCCTCCAGGCATAAGGTATAGTGCCATTGGCTTTGCTCAATGTTAATGAATCAATAATATATATTAAACAAGGTGCCTTTAAACAGAAATACACATAAAACAAAGTGACATATGAATTGGGTGATAAAAATATTATGGTCAGAGGTTTGCAGGAACTTAACCTTATATTTCCCCCAGGACCAATAATTCAGTATTTGCCAAGTCGGTATTCATGGGGACTTTATAGAGCATAACTATCACAAATCACAGGAATTGACCATATGGACTCTAATTATTGGGTAAAGGTTCCTAATATGTCCATTACATTTTTAAAAAGAAAATTGTGGTCAGCAGTGTCAACAACCATGGTGAATCTGGATGACAACTGCTGATTTTATGAGATCTCTTGTAACCTTGGGGATAAGATTAAGGAGGCCCACAATAAACCAGTTAAATAATCATATTCAGAAGAGGCTGATTAATGGATCCTCATCTTGGAGGGAGATCTCTAGGGGCTAGCTTCAGAGCTCAGCTCTTAGCCCTGCCCATTCAACATATTTATCATGATATGGATAAGAACAGTTAGAGGATAAGCTCTTACAGCAACTTTTCTAAATTTATTGGTTCCCTTTATTTTTTCATCTTCTCCACCTACCTATTTAAACTCTATCACCATTGACTTTCTCCTTGTTACTCTTCTTCATCTAAGACTACATATGGCTAGAGAGAAATGCAATTTCACTTGTTCTCTTCTTGGTGTTTTTAAACCACAATGAGATACCATCTCAGGCTAGTTAGAATGGCAATCATTAAAAAGT
Source organism: Colobus angolensis palliatus (assembly GCF_000951035.1). Classification (NCBI taxonomy): domain Eukaryota; kingdom Metazoa; phylum Chordata; class Mammalia; order Primates; family Cercopithecidae; genus Colobus; species Colobus angolensis. The sequence continues at coordinate 17,154,031 of NW_012120709.1, read as the reverse complement.
CTGGAAACAACAGATGCTGATGAGGATGTGGAGAAATAGAAACACTTTTACACTGTTGGTGGGAGTGTAAATTAGTCCAACCATTGTGGAAGACAGTGTGGCGATTCCTCAAGGATCTAGAATGAGAAATACCATATGACCCAGCAATCCCATTACTGGATATATATGCAAAGGATTATAAATGATTCTACTATAAAGACATATGCACATGTATGTTTATTGCAGCACTATTCACAATAGCAAAGACTTGAAACCAACCCAAATGCCAATCAATGATAGACTGGATAAAGAAAATGTGGCACATATACACCATGGAATACTACGCAGTCATGATAGACTAGATAAAGAAAATGTGGCACATATACACCATGGAATACTACGCAGTCATAAACAAGAATGAGTTCTTGTCCTTTGCGGGGACATGGATGCAACTGGAAACCATCATCCTCAGCAAATGAATGCAGGAACAGAAAACTAAACATTGCATGTTCTCACTCTTAAGTGGGGGCTGAACAATGAGAACACATGTACACAGGCAGGGGAACATCACACACCAGGGGCTGTCGGGGGTGAGGGAAAGGGGAGGGAAAGCATTAGGACAAATACCTAATGCATGCAGGGCTTAAACTAGATGATGGGTTGATAGGTGCAGCAAACCACCGTGACACATGTATACCTATGTAACAAACCTGCACATTCAGCAAATGTATCCCAGAACTTAAAGTAAAATTTAAAAAAAAAAAAAGAAGAGGTACACAAATCCTCTTGTGTTAAAGACTTTTTGTCATTATCACAATAACATAATCACAAAATAAGTCAGAGAGAGTGACATGCTTTTCCAAAGCAGTAACAGTTATAGTCCTAGTCTGTGTTTAATTCATTTTGATTTAATAAGCATGCATCTGAACATCTAGCATAGGCCAGGCATTGTGCAAGGTGCCTCCAGGGACACAAAGAGGATATAAGGGGTCACTCTGCCCTCAAGAAAGGTGATAATGAAGCTCACTTTATTAGAGCCTGGGAAGCCTGCAGGGAGGCCAGCATTCTTGAGACATTCCTCTGAAAGTCGGCTTGAGCATTGGCTTTTTTGAGAACCTGAGGCTTGTGTGATTCTCTTGGCAAAGGACCTCAGCACAGGGAATGAGCAATTCCCTGGGGCATTTCTTCAACCCCATTTACCAATGTATAGATGAGCAGATGATCAAACAAACACACACACACACACCACCACCACCAACAACAACAACTTGTAGGTGACTTGAATCTGGAAGAGAAAGCAAATATATAAAATAAAACAATTAGAATCCAGTCTCTAAATCCAAATGTAACAAAATAAACTACCCAGACATCCACAGGGCAAAGTTAAAAATGAACATTTTTTCATTATAATCTCACTATGCCACCTTTATGCTGGTTTTTGTTTGTTTTTAGATTTTTTTTAATTTTAAAATTATACTAGGTGGTTGCCAGGGGCTGAGGAGAGAGGGAAATAGGAAGTTACTTTTTAATTTAATGAGTACAGAGTTTCAGTTTTGCAAGATGAAAAGAATTATAGCAATGGATTATGTTGATGGTGGCACAATGTTATGAATGTACTTAATACCACAAATTGTGCACTTAAAAATGGCTAAGATGGTACATTTTATGTTGTATTTTGCCACAATAAAAAAATGTAAAGGAAAAAAACCTACATCAGATGTTGAAGACAAGGAAAATATGTCATTTTGAGATTTCATTTTCACTCTATAGAAAGAGTGAAATGCTTTTAATGGCAATTAATGCAGAGTCCTGCTTTTTCATACTGATGACCACCTGCCCAGTACAGAAAGGTGAATTTAGCTTAACAGTCTTAGGAATTTTCATACTGTCCTTAAAACCTTAACACACTGTGCTGCAACAATATAGTGTCGCTACTAAATGCAAGGGCTTTGGGCAAGTCACACTGGCTTGTCTGCAACCTACTCTTCCCCCTTACTAGCTAAGTGGCTTTGGGGGTAGTTACTTAAGCTCTCTGAGCTTCAGTAATTTATGGGCATTAATATTTACTTCTTGAGACTGTTCTAAGGATCAGTTGAGATCGTGCATGTAAAGTGCCTGGCCCATAGTAAGCACCACAGATAGTGTTGATGATTATTTGCACATGCTATTCTTTATGTCTGTGCTGCCTCCAACCGCCCACACTTAGCCTGGCTAAAGAGTTACTTCCAGAAAGCCCTACTGATCCAGACACCCTCACCCCAATCCCTAGTGCACTCTAAGTGTGCTGATTTCTATACTTCTTCTTACCACATGCATTATAATTATGTATGTCATTGTGTCACTAGATTGTGAACTCTTTGAAGGCAGGAACTATCTTGAATCTTTATAGCCAAGGAATCTAGCAGCACTTGTCACATAATCATGAAGAACAATGTTATATGTCCTCTAAAAGATCTAATATAATCTTCAGGAGTATTTATAAAAATAGCATGGTCTCTGTTTTTAAAAGCTTTTACAAATAAACTCTGACAATTGGGATGGAATCTTGTAGAACAATAGCTGCATGGTTGGATTAGATCCACGGTTCCCAAGTGTGTGAGAGTGTTGTAGGCAGGGTAGGGGGTAAGTTTTTCAAGCATTCTTTCTTGGGAAACTATTCTAAGACTATGTTATTATGTACTCCTGTGTTAAATTACCCTTCTTAAAAAGTGAAAAGAGAACTATGAATGTTTAGAGAGTGGGGATTTTTTGTTCAGTTTGGTTTAACGTTCTTAATTGGCAAAATTAAAAATTAGCAACTTTTTTCTGTTCTCCACCCTCTAGCATTCCAACATTTAAAAAAATTTAGTTCTCAGTGAGACCAAAACCCAGAAACCGATGAACATTCAAGTTCATTTCAAGCCTTATTCTGGCTGTGTGATAGAGAAACTGTGTTCCCTACATACAGCATCTGATCATACATATAGGCACATTTGAGAATTTAGGAAACAGAAAAGACTCCCCAGACTCCTATCACCAACTTCCACTAATGGTAACCCTAGATGTTAGGTGAGTTGAGAACTTACTCATGACGTTCAATTCAAGCCCCTTGTCACCGAGAGATTATCTTTCAGAAGGAGGCGCTAGGGATGGGAAGTATGCGGGGCCCTAAGAGAACATTACAAGAGGCCACGCCGTTAGGTGGATTCTGTTTTCCAAAGATAAAACAGAAACTATCAAAGCCAAATAATAACACTGCTACTACAAACAGACTGACATCTTTTCCTAAAACTTCATTAAGCCATCGCTTGCTTTTCCAGTATTTCCTTTTTGATCACTCCAAACAAGAAAGATGCATTGTCTTCTTAAAAATTGGCTTGAGAATCCTCTTGTCTTCTTGTTAACTTAGAGATGTCAAAAACCAGTGTTCATGACATTTTAGTTTATATATGGGAAGTGACAGTTCAAACCCTGAAATTGGCTGATGTCAAATAGCCAGATAATGGAAACTTCTGCTAAAAGGTTAATCATGGGGGATGGTGGGACGAAATGTGGTTTAGAGGAAACTTGCAAAACTAAACATGTTAAGCACGTGAAAAATAATCTACAGGACAAAACTCTTGCCTGTGGAATCGGACTTGGTAGGCTTAGAAGAGGGCTATTTGTTATCAGTGGTGGTTCAGTTCTGTTCCCTGTGCTTTCCCCAAAACAGCCACACAACCTGTACTGCAGGGAAGACTAGAAAAGATTCTAGGACTGCATTCTGCCTACAAAAAACTAAATTATGATGTTTGTCTTGACAACAGTGGTTGAAGACAGTCCTAATACCTAATAAGAGTTATTTAGGAAGTGTCTGAAGGCTTTATAGTCAAATGGAATATTTATGCTGAAAATAATCCTATTGTGCCTCCCTAAGAAATTCAACTTTCTACTCTCCCAACTATTTCACATCTTCTCTTCCCTGCTCAAATCTCTAACTAACCCTCCTCCTTCCTCCAGCTAAAGACCTCACCTCATACTTCATAAAAAATGTAAATCCAATAGAAAAAAGCCACCTCACTGCTTAATAATCCTACCAATTTCCTTGCACCTGCACCCTTTTCTCTCCTACATAAATGTCTGCCTTTTGAGTGGATCATTCTCATTGACATACAAACATCCCTTACTGTCTTCCATCTTAAAATACAAACTTGGCTTCCTTGACTCCACATCTCGAGGTCCCGCTCTGTTTCTCAGATCCCCTTCTGAAGAAAACTCCTGTCTCGACTTGCCCACCTCTCATTCACTTTCCAATGTACACTGATTGTGTTTTTGATCCCACTGCACATCAGTGACCTAACTTTGCCAGTGCCATATTCTCCATATTCATCTTTTGTGAACACCCAGCAGCAGTATTTGTTGTGATTACAGAGTCTTTCTTCCTAAGCTTCTTTCATACCACTATCACTTGGTTTTCCTCCTACTCCACTTTGCACTCTACTTACCAAGGTCCTCTTCTTCTAGCAGATTCTAAATGTTAGAGAAATTTGGGACTTTGTCCTCCACTCTCTATTCCTGTCTATCTATACTCTCTAGGTGATCCTATTTAGTCCTGTATATTTTAAGGTAAGGATTCTGAAATTTTTAGCTGTAGTCCCAGGATTCTTAAACTTTGGTATCATAAACCCTCTTGGCAGTCTGGTTAAGCCTAAAAGCCCTGTCACAGGATAATGATTCTATAGGCATGAAAGAGTATTACAAAAGAAACAACAAATTGTAGTACAATATAGTTATTAAATTAAAAAATGATGTTATAATAAAAGATAATTTTCTAAATTCATTAAGTAATATGATAAAGCATAGGACTTAATAATGAGGATCAATAATATCAATGTGGTGGTAAGTATACATAATATTCAAGATAATGGTAATGATATGAAAATATCTCTAACTTATACTGCTGAATATATCATGAATATACCCAATGTTACTGTTTTGTTCTCTATAATCATAATCGAGAGAAACACTGAATTTCCATGAAAATTGAATCCAGTAATACGTAACATAATAAATAATGATAAAATAGGATATATTCCAGGGAAAAAAAAGAGATATATAAATGGCGTGGTGGCTAATTTTATTTGTTGACTGGGTCACAGGGTGCCCAGATAATTGATCAAATGTTATTCTAGACATTTCTATGAGGGTGTTTTAGATGAGATAACCATTAAAACTAGTAGACTGAGTAAAGTATGTTCCCCTCCCTAACGTGGGTGGCCTCATCCAATCAATTGAATAGAAGAAAAGGTTTAGTCCTATCCAAGTAAGAAAGAATTCTTCCTGTCCGACTCACATTGAACTGAGACATTGGCTATTTCCTGCCTTCGAACTCTAACTGAAATATTGGCTCTTCCTGTTGAACCAAGGTCTTGAGCCTTTGGTTTTCAGGCTGGAACTATACTATTGGCTCTCTTGGATCCCCAGCCTGACAGTCCTACAGATCTTGGGACTTTTTTTCACTCTCCATAATTGCATGAGTCAATTCTTCATAATAAATAAATAAATAAATAAATATTCTGTTTTCTATTGGTCCTGTTTTCTTCTGGAGAATCCTGACAAATACAAATGACTATCAGCACATGAAAAGATAGTAAACATCATTAATCATAAAAAAATTCAAATTGAACCCAACATGATACTACTACACATCCTCTAAAATAGCTATTTTTAAAATAATAACAAGTGTTGGTGAGGATATAGAGCAATGAGAATCCTCATCATTGAATGTAGATATGGACAACCAACTTGAATAATAGTTTGGCAGTTTTCTTATAAAGCTAGATACATACTTATAATACATTACAATAATTTCATCCCTAGGTATTTAACCAAAGAAATGAAAGCATTTGTTCACTTGTGGTGGGATATCAATGGCCCCAGGCATGCAGCAGTCTTGCAATTATTTAAACTTTCAGTGGTTAATTGGGGTGAAATACTAATGGAAGGGACTGCACTGGTGGGTGCAACTTATCAAGCATTGGAAAGTACAGGGGAAGTAGTAATTATAAGCCTATGTGGAATTGGATGGAAGACACTTACAGTAATGAATCATCAATTAAAGGCTAATCACAAAAACCAGAAGATATCCTTGTGGTATCTCCTCTCTTCTTGTCTCCTGTGGCTACAGAGCAAAAACAAACTTAAGAAACTGAGTAGCAGAGCTTCAAAGGATGTTGAATCCTCCACCTTCGACCTTAGCAAGTCTGATACACCAAGCTTAGGGCTCTAATTCGGGAAGATTGGGAGATAATGCCAGCACACTGATAGGGTAGTACTTGGAAGCCTGGAGAAAGCAATGGCTCATAGCAAGTGAAGTAAAATGCCACAACTGCTGTGGTAGACACAAGAAGAAGGAATCAAAAGGCTCAGAGAAATGGGCAGACTAGGGTATATGTACCATATCAAAGGCCAGAAAACCTACTATATTTGTCTGTTTTCAGCTGCTAATAAAGACATACCTGAGACTGGGCAATTTATGAAGGGAAGAAGTTTATTGGACTCAGAGTTCCACGTGGCTGGGTAGGCCTCACAATTATGACAGAGGTGAAAGACACTTCTTACATGGCAGCAGGAAGAGAGAGAGCTTGTGTAGAGAAACTCCCATTTTTAAAACCATCAGATCTTGTGAGACCCATTCACTATCATGAGAACAGCATGGGAAAGACCCACCCCCATGATTCAATCACCTCCCACCGGGTCCCTCCACAACACGTGGAAATTATGGGAGCTACAGGATGAGATTTGGGTGGGGACACAGAGCCAAATCATATCACCTACTATATGGCTCTGTTCCATGGGAGGATATGAAGAACACTCCATTTACCAAAGCAATAACCAATGAGCTGAGTGGATGAGAAGGGGAGTAATATCACTACCTATTGGTGGCAACCCCCTGCAGGCCTGAGCTGACTACAAGAGATGCTATTACAGAACCTGGCCCCCTGATAACAATGGTGATCCTGAGATTCTCGAGCCAGGTGGTTGTGCTTAAGTGTCTAAAGCAAAATAAGTGCAATCATGGTAATAAGCAGCAAGGTGAGGGTAGCAGCCAGGAAGGTCTGGACCTGAAGAGAGCTAAAGCATTAGTTAATACCATTGTTCTCAAACTTGAGCATGCATCAGAATTACCTGGAGGGTTTTTAAAAACACAACTTGCTAGATTCCACCCACTGCCTTGCTGATTTAGTAGTTCTGAGGTGGGACCTGCTATAATGAATAACAAATAAGTTCTCTGGTGATACTAATGTTGCTAGTTCAGAAATCACAAATTGAGAATCACTAGACTAATAGAACATGGCACTCCCAGGGGCAAGATACACAGTCAACAAGAATATTGTTAAATATTTAACATCAAGAGAAATCATGAATGAATAATCAGAAGGCTAAAGGCCTGATTATTCACCCTTAATTTATTTTTTTAGAGTGGGACTTATGGAGGCCAACTAATAGACAGAATTCTGGCTCAGGTTTGGCTCACAGTCGATCCATTGGATCTATGGACCCACCTGGTTATTTCCTCCATATTGCTTGCTTGGTTTGTGGAGCAAGAAATATCATACTAAAAAGGCTAAGTGGAAACCTCTGAAACTCCTCACTTATAACCCAAGAAAGACAGTAGACCAAAAATAAAACTGCATCCTGGGAGGAACAAAAGAGAAGATTGTCATGCTTAAAGACCTAAAGGATGTAGAGATAGCGACCCACATCAAATCCTCATTTAATTTACCAGTCTGGGCCCTACAAAAGCCAGATGGGTTCTGCAGGATGAAAGTAGACTAAAGCAAAATAAACGAAGCAGTAGGTCCAAATACAGCTGCTGTGCCAGATGTGGCTAAAACTAATTAGCACCGTCTTAGTATGGTATAAGGCTACTGACCTGATTAACACATTTTTTAACCCTATCTGAAAGGAAGATAAGAATCAGTTCACAATCATGTGGGAAAGACACCAGTATAAAGTTACTACAGTCTTACCCCAAGGTATGTTCACTGTCTTGTTCTCTGTCTTAATACAGTCCAAATGAACCTGGACCATCTGGACATTCTGCAGAATATCAGAGTAGTCAAATGGTCATAATTAATTAACAAGATGATTAATAAGTGGAAGTACATTGGAAGCTTTGGTAAGAAACATGCACTGTATAGGATGGGAGATAAATCCTATAAAGATTCAAAGATACACCAGATCGATGAAATGTTTAAGGGACCATTGAGGAGCTTAGGACAAGTCTTTCAAAGTAAAAGACAAATTATTCCATCTTGGCTTCCTGTTACGAAAAAAGAACCACAAAACCTGGTTCTTTGAATCCTGGAGGTAGCCTATGCCCCATTCGGGAATGGTACTCTGATGATTTAGTGCGTAACCTGTAAGGATACCAGCTTTCAGCGTGGCCCAGATGAAGGATATGTTCTATAGCAGGTCCAAGCTCCGTGTAAATAGCCTTGCCACTTGGGCCGTATGACCCAGCAGACCCTATGGTATCTCTGGTGGGAAAAGACACTGTGTAGAGTTTCTGGCAAGCACCAATAGGAGAATCACAAGTAGATCTGACAGTTCTTGCACAAAGCCATACCATCGACAGCACAAAATTATATACCGCTCAATAAACAGCTCCAAATGTGCTGCTGAGCCCTTGAGAGTATCTGATCATGAAACATCAAATGACTGTGAGGGTAGAACAGTTTTCCACTCTGTCAGACCCACCATGTCACAAGGTTGTACTCTTCCAGCATCAATCTATCTTAAGATATAAATAGTACATTTTCAATTGAACCCATGGAGGCCCAATTCAAGGAGATAAGTAAGCTGATGCAGGGGAATCTTTGAGCAGTATACCGGTCACTTTGTATGAAAAAAGAAGTGGGCCAAGGTTATAAACTCAAAGCAGTGACAATTGACTTGGCTAGGTGATCAGAGGTCTGGAGGAAATAGATTGGATGATTGTATACAAGTCTGTGGAAGAGGCATGTGGGTAGATGTTTGGGAGAGAACATGATGAGCGAAGATCTTTGTATCCCACGTTAAGGTCCACAAGGGGGCATCCATCCACAAAAGAGGCATTTAACAACTAAGAAGACAGAACGACCTGGTGTTTGATGTCAGCCAACCTCTGGCCACTGGACAAACAAGTGCAAGCACAATTGGTTTATAAAAAGAGAAGTTAATTCATGGGTCCAATTGCTGATTCAGCTACTGCCACAGCCAAAGGTCCCAAGTGCCAGCAACAAAGACCAATCTGAGTCCTAATGCAGCACTTAGCAACCAGCTACTTCACAAGTTTATTTCAGTGAATTCTCTCAATGCTGGAAAGAACAGCAATTCTTCTTAACTGGAATTGACACATATTCCAGGTAGGGTTTAACCTTTCCCACCCACAGGGCCTCAGCTAGTGCCACTACCTGAGGGTATACAGAGATGATAACACTACAAGGATAAAGTGCCATTCTCCAGGCCAAGACAAGCTCTATTTAGGGTCACAGGTGGGCCACTGGGGCGATACTCCTCTGTTCAGTTTTGATGGTAAATGGACAAATATTGCATCCATAGCCTAAGAAGGGTGTGGTGACCAATTCACTCATACCCCTCAGGTATGAGTGACTGATTGAGCACACCAGTTAAGCCACATAGGCCTGTTGAGAGGCTGGTAGCAGAGGGATATGAGGTGTGACTTTCACAACAGCTGTAGATGCAGAGATTGTATTGCGTCCCACTAATCTTCCTCTTATAAATTTCCAGGAAAAGAGACGAACTGCAGTCCTGGAGACCATCCCAGATGTCCTATGTGAAACAAGAGGATCTGTACATCCCAAGAGGTCAATTCTAGTGGATTCTCTGGTATACCATCCAGGCTCTTTTTCAGTACCAAGGCACATACGATATCAGTAGCCAGGAGTATTTGCTGCTAATTACTCACAGCTGTGTCTCCCTCCAGACCTTGCCCTCTGTGAAACGGTACTACTTTGTCCAAAGTTATGCTCCCTTTTCACAGGAAAGTCCACATCTAATAACTGGTCTATGTGGGATTACAAGAGCTCAACCCTCTTGCCTCAAATGTGGATATCTCTGAAGTCCTAGCCCTTCAGAGTACCCTGCGGGGTTAACTGAGGCCTCTGTTGCAAGCTGCATCCCACTTCTGCATTTCTATCTGTCCTATCCTGCTTCCTTTGCTCCCTCAGATTTGTGCTTGTGAACACTCACTTGATAAACCTCCTGCACATGTATCTCAGCATCTCAGAGTTTATTTCCTGGGAATCTGACCTGCAACTGTAATGTTACTTTATGTAGTTTGCAGCATGGCTGAAATATTAAAAGAATGGGGGTATGAAGACCAGCTAGAAATTGTTAAGTACCAAAGCAAGAGCTGTTATAGGCCTGGTTGAGAAAGTGTGTGTGCAGTGGGGAAGGAGATGCATATTTGAGAGGGATTTCAAAAGGCGAAGCAGCAATATTCCATTCTGATTCAATGTGGAAATTAAGAGAAAGGTAGGAGTAAAATTTAGACCTTTGGTTATTGATAGAATGGCTGTGCAACTGAGAGAAAAGAAGGGCGAATAGCATAGGGAAGAGAAGGTGTTCGCTTAGACCTGTTGTATTTGAGGTGATAGTGAACACCCGAAGGAAATGTAGTTACTTTAATATATTCCATAGAAAACATGTAAATTGAGTGAGTAGCAACCACTCCTCAGCCATCCTCGTGCATAGATTTTTCTTACACAAGGCCTATAGGTAAGGATGAGCTCACTAAACTCCAACAGGAAAGATAATATAACACTATTATTGTCTTATCTTCATTTTTTCCACTTCCAGATTTGAGGTCTGATATCAGGAATGCTCTGTGAGATGATCAATCTTTATGATATTTTTTCCTGAAAGTAATTAAATGGGCTGAAAGATAATTGTATAATCTACCAGGTTGAGAGATTTGTAAAATAAATAGGATATTTTTAACATACCAGACCATAGTTGCAATGGACAGATACATAAAACTATTTCTGTAAAGTCAAAGTATAATCTCTTTATTTTCCAGAGAAGCAAATAGACTTTAAAAGCACAGAACTATCAGAGGCATGCAAAACGTATCAGACTATGTGAAAAATACTCCATAAGACAATTTGATCAAATCAGCTTATCTTGTTATGCATTACTTTCCTCAACCCATCTGCAGTTTGGGAAAAGTGTATTTTTGAAATTTAAATGCGCTGAGCCCCTCTCTCATATGCTTTTTTAGGCCATTAGGCTATTAATACTATATTCATCTGTATTAGATTTATTTCCTTAGGAAAAGGCAGCCCCAATAGTTACAAGTATGACATGTACTGCAGAAAGGACTGAAAATGCTTCTGTGTGTTACTTCTCCACCATAGGGTATTTCTTAACAACGTGTTTAAAGACCTAGTCTTCTTCCGCCTCCCAATCTTAGATCAGTCCATCAAATACTGCTTACACGTTTGGTATGCCAATGCTTACCAATGCTTGCCAATGCTTGTTTGCACATGAGTTTCTTCTTTCTTGCTTGTTTTCTTGCTTTTTTTCCCCCTTCCTTCCTCTTTCCCTCTCTCCCTCCCTCTCTCACCTCCCTTCCTTCCTTTCTTCTCTCCTTCCATCCCTCCCTTTTCTTCTCTCTCTCTCTCCCTTTCTTTCTTTCTCAACATAAAGCTGGAGGCTTAAAGGGAAGCAAGTTGACTATGACCATCCATGGAATGTGAATACATTCTGTGTCTATTTCTGTGTTCTAGCACAAAACAAAATATGCATGTAAAGCGTCTGCCAATAAAATACTTAAATTCAGAATCCTCCAATTTCTGTACTTGTATTTCATTAGCATTTTGGAAGAGTGTTAATATTTGGTTAAGCTAAATCCTGCTGTTGCTCTTGTCAAGATAACATAAAAATGCTGTATCAGCTGTAATTTTATCTTGACTCCTCTTAACATCCTCCTACAGAGCAACAGTGTGCCTATAGCAACACAGTCTGTGATACATTGCATATGTCTTCATTTGATGTCTTCTTTCTACAGAGCATTATTTTCTCACCTTGTCCTTGGATTCAATGTGGATGATGCCTAACATTACTTTCCAACCAAAAGACTTAAAAGAAAATATATTGGTACTTTAATTCAGCAATCATATGATACTCAGAAAATGAATGTGTATTTCTCTCCCTTCCCTGCCACACACAGTGTGCAAACAAAGGCTCTGTCTGATCACCCAGCCTGACAAGGCAAGCCCTTAAGCTATGCCACAGCTTAAGCACATGTCTGCAAATTTAATTTGCTAAAAACCCCATTAAACAATCATGTATATTTTCTTTCTTTCCTTTTTTTTTTTTTTTTTGCTTATTACTAAAGCATTTCCATGTGTAAACGCAAGTATTTTCTTTTCTCATCAGTCTCTACTTCCTGCTCTGTTCTTTGAGTTATGGTGCCATTCAGTAATTTAACGTTGCCATGTTTTATCACTGGAGCTGTAGAAACAGCCTACAGTGCCTTAATAATAGGAAAGAAAGCTCACATAGGAAAGAAATGTCCTGGCAAGTTTAATTTACAGGGATGAGACTTCATGTTGTTTCATTCATATTTGCATACTCTGGTTTTGTAAGGTCTTTTTGTATGGCTTGGGAAAGATGGAAGGATCCCTTCTTCCCCTTCTTCTCCTCCTCCCCTCCTCTACTTCTTCTCTCAGGAGATCCTGTGCCTGTCCCAAGGCTTAGAGAGTCAAGGAACTCCAGAATTAACTCATGGCCCCCAACCTAGAACTAAGGTCCCAGGACATTCATGTCCACATTAAACAGAAGATCATAATAATACCATTTTTTGTGTAGTGCTTTGCATTACACAACATGCTTGTACCTACATTCATCTCATATATACCAAGTCAACAAACCCTTGAGGTATTACATATGTCTAAACTGAAGTACAGAGCAGTTAAGTAATTTGCCCATGTTTACACAGTTAAGACGTAGGGTATGGAGCCAGGAAGCAAACTAAGATCTCTAAGAACAGAGGTTCCCTGATTTGGATTAATGGGCCTCAGAAGGAAAGTGCCAGGAGCAAATTCATAAATTTAGGTGATTTTGAATTTGTATTGCTAAGGCGAAATAACTTTCCAGTATAAATAAAATGCTAGGTAGTCAAGAGTTATTGGATAGCAATGTTGTACATGAAAATGCCTAAAATGTACAGTGACTGAAAAAAATGATATAAATATGCTTGTGGAGATTAAAAATATTTTTATGGACTAGTCATTTATTCCTCCCCAGCAGGTATTTTTCTTGATTGTTTTGGAATGAAGCCATTTTTAGAATTCATACTTAAATCAACTATAAAATGTCTCTTCATAGAAAGATCATTTCATAAAATGCTGTTGTTAGCCCAACCTACTTCTAGGTATGAAAGTAATGAGGTGAATAGATTCAAGATTAATTGCTACCCAGAAAAGAATCTATTTGCAAAGCTATAATCCTAGATCAGTTGCCTCTCTGAATCAGGCAGTCAACATTCACTATTGTAGGAAATAGGATCCATTGTAACATTAATCTAAATATAGGACAATTAGCAAAGAAACTCTACTGGTATTATAAAAGATTAACATATTTTTAGACAAAATATAAATTGCTTTTTAGATAATCTGCAATTTGGGATTACTTGAATGCTGGATCCATTACTGGATAATCTTATTTTGCCTGCAGAAGAATTTGTTTTAAGTCTTTTAGTTTTAAAATTTCAGAGAAGCATCTCTGATCTATTTTTTTTGGTTTATGATTCTTGGAAGGCATGTCATTCTCTACAAGAAACTAAAGAACAAATTCAAATAATGGTAGGGGTTTCTTTCCATGACCCATTCCCTCAGAATGTGGGTTTATCACACAGTAGGATAAATCAGAACATAAATTACTAATCACTATGTCCATCTCATTCACAAAATAAAACCTATATTCATTTATTTGCTCATTGCTGAAGCAAATTGACTGTAGTATAGTTTGTACACGTATCAAACTTTTTTTTCACAGAACCCATCTCAAAGCAATTGCCACTTCAAGGCAATTTCTGTTTTCTAATTCACAAACATAGCACTTGGCTACTGCTTCATAGAATTATACTATAAAACATTTCCTGATCTGTCCATCTTTCAGTAGAAACTTTTCATTCTAAATCTTAAAATTGTATATGTATGAATACGCCTTAAAAAAAGAAAGAAAGAAAACAAAGGAAGAGTAATGAAGTATCTGAACAGGTAGAAATAAAACAATTAAGTTTTGTTTGTTTGTTTGTTTTCCTCAGGACAAAATATATTTCTAGGCTGGAAAACTAAGTATAGAAATGTTTAGTTATGCTGTGAGAACCTCACACTCTCTGCCCTTCTCTAGTTTCTTCCATTTCTGGAGCACATCTAGAACCACAAGCTCTGTAACCACAAAGCAAGCTCTGATTTTGAAAGAAAATTGCCTTGGGCATGTTTACTAGGTCATACAATTGGGTTGTTAAGGAAAGTCTTAGGAATCATGATTTCTCTGTGTAGCATATTTTCCAAGAAAGGGTGAGGAGGGAAGAAAAATCAATATAAACATATCAAAGTAATAATTAAATCTCTGTAAAAGTTTATTTCTGTTTCTGCAGTAGCATATATGCGATTGTACACAGATACACCACATACGCGCACACGCACACACGCACACACTCTCTCTCCCTGGAAAGCACTTAAGTGGTGGCTCTGTCATGTGATTTGGGGAAATTATTTTACCTTGTAACATTTCAGTTTCCTGATCTAAAGGGGGAAAATTCTCCAAAGATTATGAGGATTAAATGAGAGAATGAATGTAATGGGCTTTGAAGTTATACAGTTTGGGTTAGAATCCTGCCTCACACAATCCTGGCAAGTGATTTACTGCCACAAAACCTCAGACTCCTCATTTCTAAAAGCAGGAATAATAGTGCCCATCTCCTGGGTTTTTTGTGAAGACTACAGGAGATAATAAAGGACTTAGTCCAGTGCCGAGTACACAGTAGGCATTCTTGAAATGACCATTGTCTTTTCCCTTTCCCTTCAGTTCTCAAATGCAATCTTATGATTATTCTTACTAAACATCTTATCAATTTGACGATCAAACTCTCCATTATTAAAATTAAGGAACCTAGGGAAAAATTCAATTTAAATTTCCTTCTGAAGTGTGAAACTTACATAATGTGCTCATTTGTAACTGCTTTTGTTTACTAAAAAGTTTGTAAAGACTTTTAAAAATATCTTTCACTAACACTTTTTAGAAACAAAAAATGTTAAGCACAATAAGAAAATGAAAATAAGAGATTTCCATATCCAACATTAATTACGGTTAACATCTTAGCAGATTAACTTTTATTTTTCTTTCTTCATTCTATAGAAAAATAACTCTAGTATTTTAAAAAGATGATACATACTAAGTATAAGAGATCAAACAATCCAGAAGACTAAAAGCTTTAAAATCAGTTTAAACTCCACTACCCAGAAATTACTATTATAAATATTAGGAGAAGATAATTCAGGATATTTTCTATACAACTACAGATAGACGGACTAACACATGTATGTATTGATGGATGGATGGATGGATGGATGGAGAAATTACTTAAAAATTAAATGGGCCAGGTGTAGTGCCTCATGCCTGTCAGTACTTTGGGAGGCTGAGGCAGGTGGATCACAAGGTCAGGAGTTCGAGACCAGCCTGGCCAATATGGCGAAACCCTGTCTCTACTAAAAATACAAAACTTAGTTGGGCGTGGTGGCAGGAGCCTGTAATCCCAGCTACTTGGGAGGCTGAGGTAGGAGAATTGCTTGAACCTAGGAGGCGGCAGTGAGCCCAGATCACACCACTGCACTCCAGCCTAGGTGACTCCACCTCAAAAAAAAAAAAAATTAAATCATATTTTCTTGGAATTTTTTTAAAAGAAAACAAGTAAATTGAAGGAATGTCATTTTCAGATAAAATATTTCTCCTCAAAAGATATTATTTTCCAAAACAGCTCTTTAAGGTTTTATGTGGGAAATAAGGGTTTACAAAAAGAGAGTATGAGATATTAATAAAATCTGTCATTTTTTTAAACCTACAATTATCCATTTTATTCAATATCCATTGATGCTATGCTTTAAAGAAGACTAAGTCTTCTTTCCCTCTCTACTCCTCTGATCTCTCAAAAGTTTTTAGTTCTTTTTTATCTTTACATTGTTAATATTTTGCTATGTTAATATTTTGCTATTTTTGCATCTTCTCCTGTTACCATAATACCTGAAATATTTTATATTGGTTTTATACTTAAGTTGATTCATCGCTTACCCACAAGTCTTTTTATTATGGTTTCTATATTCACGAATTCTTTGATTTATCTCTTAGCTGGCTAGCTTTATATTTCAAGATCTTTTTCTTTTTTTTCTTTTTCTAATTTTTTTTAATTAATTTTTTTATTATACTTTAAGTTCTAGGGTACATGTGCATAACGTGCAGGTTTGTTACATATGTATACTTGTGCCATGTTGGTGTGCTGCACCCATCAACTTGTCAGCACCCATCAACTCGTCATTTACATCAGGTATAACTCCCAGTGCAATCCCTCCCCGCTCCCCACTCCCCGTGATAGGCCCCGGTGTGTGATGTTCCCCTTCCCGAGTCCAAGTGATCTCATTGTTCAGTTCCCACCTATGAGTGAGAACATGCGGTGTTTGGTTTTCTGTTCTTGTGACAGTTTGCTGAGAATGATGGTTTCCAGCTACATCCATGTCCCTACAAAGAACACAAACTCATCCTTTTTTATGGCTGCATAGTATTCCATGGGGTATATGTGCCACATTTTCTTAATCCAGTCTGTCACTGATGGACATTTGGGTTGATTCCAAGTCTTTGCTATTGTGAATAGTGCCGTAATAAACATACGTGTGCATGTGTCTTTATAGCAGCATGATTTATAATCCTTTGGGTATATACCCAGTAATGGGATGGCTGGGTCATATGGTACTTCTTGTTCTAGATCCTTGAGGAATTGCCATACTGTTTTCCATAATGGTTGAACTAGTTTACAATCCCACTAACAGGGTAAAAGTGTTCCTATTTCTCCACATCCTCTCCAGCACCTGTTGTTCAATAATGCTGTGTTCCCCCAAATTGTATAACATTTGATAATATCTGTTTGTTGCCTTTATTTCAGAATACCATTTTGGCTGGGTATAATTCTGGAATCACTTTTACTTGCAAAACTTCCATTAATGTGTTTTCCTCTGGCTGTGGAGAAATCTGAAGTTCCTCATCATTTTATGCATGCAACGAATATTTACTAAGTACCTACAATTTGCCAGACACAGTTTTAGGCACTGATGATACAGCAGCAAAAAAAAACAAAAACAAAAACAAACAAAAAAAACCACTCCCTGCCATGAAGCTCACATTATACTGGAACACTTGAAGTTTAACAGCTTAATAAAGGTAAGTCTTGATGCTAAGTATTAAATTTACCAAGAACATAGGATGATTTTTTAATCCTCAGATTAAATTTTTGTGTTTAATTTATTTGATTGCTTTGGGTCCTGATTTTATCTTCTTATGTATGAAACCTCTCTTTTCATTTCATATGTAATGTCATCTTTGAACACTTGTTTCATTACTTAACTTGCTCTATAGAAGGCAGAGTTTATAAAGAATTACTTCCTGTTCCATTAGGTTATATTTGCATTTAGGTTCGTCTCTTTCTTTTGCATGCAATGCATGATTTCATGCTGTGCTATAGTATTTTTGCATAGTTGCCATGCCATTTTGTTTCATCTTGCTCATTTTTTTCTCTCTCTTCTGAGATTTTATTATATGTTCTATACTGGGATTCTGCTTCTGGTTGGGGTGAAGGATGGTATACTATTTTTTTTTTTTTTTTTTTTTGAGACGGAGTCTCGCTCTGTCACCCAGGCTGGAGAGCAGTGGCGCAATCTCAGCTCACTGCAAGCTCCGCCTCCTGGGTTGACGCCATTCTCCTGCCTCAGCCTCCTGAGTAGCTGGGACTACAGCTGCCCGCCGTCACGCCTGGCTAATTTTTTGTATTTTTTTGTATTTTTTTTTTTGAGACGGAGTCTCACTCTGTCGCCCAGGCTGGAGTGCAGTGGCCGGATCTCAGCTCACTGCAAGCTCCACCTCCCGGGATCACACCATTCTCCTGCCTCAGCCTCCCAAGTAGCTGGGACTACAGGCGCCTGCCACCTCGCCCGGCTAGTTTTTTGTATTTTTTAGTAGAGACGGGGTTTCACCGTGTTAGCCAGGATGGTCTCGATCTCCTGACCACGTGATCCTCCCACCTCGGCCTCCCAAAATGCTGGGATTACAGGCGTGAGCCAACCGCCCGGCCGGATGGTATACTATTCTGGTGGGGGAAGACCTTCAAGTTTTGAATCACTCTTTGAATTGAGGTATAGCCTAGAGTCCTCCTTCCCATAAGAGAAGCAGCTTTACCATTCATTTTTTATCACCTATTTCTCTCCAGTTGCAGTTCATGCTAATTATTGACCAGAAGGAAAAAATAAATGAAACTGCTTACTCATTTTTTGTTGTAGACGAGGCAATGTTGGGCAGAATTATATTTAGCCATTTCAGAAGTTTATTCTCTAGGATTTGGAGTGAGGTGAAGAAGGCAGCCCTATTACTCTTCCTTACTACTCTACAGAATTGTTTCCCCTCTAAGTAACCAGGTTTTGAAATTTTGGCTTAGGTCAATGGATTTTAACTTTTGATGCACCTTTGCAGCTTTAAAAATTCCTGAAGCTTAAAGATTTGATGTTCAGGTTGTACCCCAGACAAATTGAATCAGAATCTCTGATGGAAAGAAACCAAAATATTATTATTAATATTATTATTGTATGTATGTCTGTATGTATGTATGTATTTATTGAGACAGAGTCTCACTCTGTCACCCAGGCTGGAGTACAGTGGTGTTATCTCGGCTCACTGCAACCTCCGCCTCCAGGGTTCAAGCAATTCTCCTGCCTCAGCCTCTTGAGTAGCTGGGGTTACAGGCACCCACCACCAAGCCTGGCTAATTTTTGTATTTTTATTAGAGATGGGGTTTCGCCATATTGGCCTGGCTAGTCTCGAACTCCTGACCTCAGGTGATCCACCTGCCTCGGCCTCCCAAACTGCTGGGATTGCAGGCGTGAGCCACTATGCCAGGCCCAAATATTATTCTTAAAAGTTCCATAGTGGTTTGAATGCTTGAGAACTTCAAGCTGAGGACATGCTCCTTTCCTTCTTTGGTGGCTATAGGAGATTAAAAACAAACAAATTCTTTTTGCTTATCTTGTGATATGCTTTTGGAGAAAAATTCTATGATAAAATTATAATTTGTCACACTTTTAAGCACTTAACAGGAAATTGAACTGTTCTCAATAATTATTTGCTAATTGCTTAAGTTATTTTTCATGTAAATGATACAGTCCTCTGAAATCCACTTCTGCCTTTCACTCACTCAACACATACCTATTTATCACAGGAAACCAAACAAAACCCTCTCTATTTCATTCATAGATCATAGAATAGTCCTCATTTTTAGTAAGAATAAGAGTAGCACAAGTGCTATAGTTATATCCAGTATTAGGAAAATCATAAATTCACATTTTCAACAAATGTTTATGGGATCTAAAGTCATGTTTCTGTTCCTCAACATCTTGAAGGTATATGTGTGTGTGCATGTGTGCAGTTTGTGTGCACGTCTTTGCCCACATATGTGGTAGGAAAAGAGAAATGACAGGACTTTAGGAGATGCCTACATTAAACATATTGGCAGGAAAAGAGGATCCAGTGAAGACAGCAAAAAGAAGTCAGAGAAATAGGAGCACAACTAAATTCAGGCTTTAGAAAGATAGAAAGCACATCTAAATTGTTCATTTTATACCTTCAGTGCCTAAGATGGTGGTTAACACAACCTCGGTAACCTATATACTTGTGAAGTGAATGAATTAATGAATGAATGAGTAAAAGAGACATACACTTTCCTAGCTACCAAGAGAAGAATGGCAAGTCATATGCTACAAAGAGTCATCCTTAAATTGATTGTGAAATTTATTGCATTTGATCATTGGGAAATCATAGAAGGGATCTCATGTTAGCAAGAAGGGAAGGCAATGAAAAAGTAGAGGCAATGAATATGAATTCTTTTCTCAAAAAGTTGGCAAAGAATAGAAAAAGAAAGTGAAGGGAGGGTAGTAAGTGATAACTCAAGAGGGAAGCATGCTGCAAAAAAAGTTTCATTTTAAAATAATGAAAACCTGGATTTCTGGTTTTTGGTTCCACATGGAAGGAGCTTGGAAATTGCCATTCCACTCTAACAACAATTAAAATGCTGAACAGAGGGGAAACAAATCAACAACTCTTCTTGAATCCAGAGAGAGAAAAAGACACAGAGGTAACTGCTGGCCGCAAGGTTGGACAGACAGAGAGGCAAACATAGGGAGTCACAGTTTAATTGGAGCAGAGACTGACAAGTGGAAACTGCCATGGGAACCAGTACTGGGTGAGGAAAACCTGAACTGTAGTTAACAAATTGCTGGAAGCCCAGTGCAGATAAAGATGAGACTTAAATTTCCAGGGGTCCAAGTCTTGGAGAGGCCTCCACATTTTCATGAGTTCTACCTCCAGACTCTTGACCAGGTCCTCATAGTAAATGTCAGGAAAAAAAGTCGCCTCATGCATCTGGCAAAAGAAGGATTTAAAATATGGCAGAGCACTCTGTTCTTCTTAACAAGTTCTGCCCTCAGGAAAATTAGTTAACCAGAGTCTAACCTGCTGGAGTATTAACAGGGCCTTAATGATCCACGGGGAAGGAAATACCCAACTTGAGTCACCTCTAGCATTCCACCTGGAAGAAGGTAAATGCCCAACTCCAACCTATTCTAGCCATTCTGCCCCACCTAAGGGAGAAAAAGGAAACTGAGAAACATCTGTGAAGTTCACAGTCCAGAAGTATGAGCTCACTAAAAGACTGAAATCTAGTCATAGTACTGATGCTTCCCCTCTTTCATTACATCACCCCTTTCCATTATATTGTAAAGGCCTATTTACAACAGTTCCTTTGATCCAGTACGTGATGTCTGACTGTGAACAAAACTTAAAAGATATACCAAGAAGCAAAGAGCAGAATGTGAAGAGATAGGAGAAGCATCAGAACCAGACATGGCAGAGATTCTGGAATAATTAGAAGAAGGAATTTAAAGCAAATATAATTAATATACTAAGAACTCCAATGGATAAAGTAGACAGCATGCAAGAACAGTTGGGCAATGTAAGCAAAGAGATGAAAATCCTAAGAAAGAACACACACACAAAATGTAAAGATCAAAAGCACTCTAAAAGAAGTGAAGAATTCCTTTGATGGGATTATTGGTAGACTGGACATAGCTGAGAAAAGCATCTCAGCTTGAGGATATATCAGTGGAAACTTTCAAAAGTGAAAAGCAAAGATAAAGACTGAAAAAAACAGCACAGAACATCCAAAGACTATGGGACTACTCCAAAAGGTATAACATACATGTAACGGTAATATCAGAAGGAAAAGAAAAAGCGATAGGAGCAGAAGAAATGTGTTTAAAAATAATGACTGAGAATCTCCCCAATTTAGTGGCAGAGATCAAACCACAGATCCAGGAAGGTCAGCGAACACCAAGCAGGATCAGGATATATGCAAAAAAAAAAAAAAATTAAATTAAAAAAAAGTAAGGAAAAAATCCAGAAAGAAGCCAGAGAAAATAAACAACTTACCTACAGAGACCAATGATTATAAAAATGGCATCCAACTTTTCCTCAGAAACAATGTAAGCAAGGAGAGAGTGGAGTAAAATATGTAAAGTGCTGAAAGGAAAAAAAAAGCCAACTTAGAATTCTGTACCTTGTCAAATTATTCTTTAACTGTGAAGGAGAAATAAGTACGTTCTCAGACACATAAGACTGAAGGAATTTGTTGCCAGTAGGAATTTCCTGCAATTTGCCTTATGGGAAATGTTAAAAGAGTTCTTTAGAGTGAAGGAAAATAATTTAGTCCAGAAACTTGGATTTAGGTTAAGAAAGGAAGAGCATCAAAGAAGGAATAAGGGAAGGTAAAATAAGAACTTTAATATTCTTGAGCTTAATTGATCTAACAAATAACAGTTTATTCAAAATAATAGTATTATTACACACACTTATGTATATATCATATATATGCATATATAAGCAAAATAAATGACAGCAATGATATAATTGACAGAAGGAAAGAATTAGAATTATTTTGTTATTATAAAGTACTGGTGCTAACCATAAAGCAACACAGTGTTGTTTGAAAGTGAAATTGGATTACTTGTAAATATATATATTGTAAAGCTCTAGGACGACCATTTAAAAAAGTTTAAAAAAGAAATATAGCTTAATATATATATATAATATATATAAATATACACACTAAGAAAGAAGAGAAAATGGTATCTCACAAAATGCTCAGTTAAAATTACAAAAGTCAGAAAAAGAGTGGAAGACATAAATAGAAAAAATAACAAAGGTAACAAATAGAAAATAGTAACAAATATGGTAGATATTAATTCAACTATATCAATAATCATTTCAAACATCTGTGGTCTAAACACACTAATTAAAAGGCAGAGATTGTCCCTAAGCAAAAAGAACAAAACTGGAGGCATCACTCTACCTGTCTTCAAACTATACTACAAGGCTACAGTAACCAAAACAGCATGGTACTGGTACTGAAACAGATATATAGACCGATGGAACAGAACAGAGGCCTCAGAAAGAATGCCACTCATCTACAACCATCTGATCTTTGACAAACCTGACAAAAACAAGCAATGGAGAAATGATTCCCTATTTAATAAATGATGTTGGAGAAACTGACTAGCCATATGCAGAAAACAGAAACTGGGTCCCTTCCTTACACCTTATACAAAAATTAACTCAAAATGGATAAAAGACTTAAATGTAAAACCCTAGAAGAAAACCTAGGCAAAACCATTCAGGACATAGGCATGGGCAAAGACTTCAAGACTAAAACACCAAAAGCAATGGCAATGAAAGCCAAAATTGACAAATGGGATGTAATTAAACTAAAGAGCTTCTGCACAGCAAAAGAAATTATCATCAGAGTGAATAGGCAACCTACAGAGTGAGAGAAAATTTTTGCAATCTATCCATCTGACAAAGGGCGAATATCCAGAATCTACAAAGAACTTAAACATCTTTACAAGAAAAAAAAAACCCCATCAAAAAATGGGTGAAGGATATGAACAGACTTCTCAAAAGAAGACATTTATGTGCCCAACAAACATGAAAAAAACCCATCATCACTGGTCATTAGAGAAATGCAAATCAAAACCACAATGAGATACCATCTCATGCCAGTTAGAATGGTGATCATTAAAAAGTCAGGAAATAACTGGAGTCTCACTCTGTTGACAGGCTGGAGTGCAGTGGTGCAATCTTGGCTCACTGCAACCTCCACCTCCCTGGTTCAAGTGATTCTCCTGCCTCAGCCTCCTAAGTAGCTTGGACTACAGGCACCCGCTACCATGGCTGGCTAATTTTTTGTATCTTTAGTAGAGACTATGGGGTTTCACCATGTTGGCCAGGATGGTCTCCATCTCTTCACCTCACGATCCACCCGCCTCGGCCTCCCAAAGTGCTGGGATTACAGGCGTGAGTCACCATGCCTGGCCAAGGAATGCTTTTACACTGTTGGTGCGAGTGTAAATTAGTTCAATCATTGTGGATACAGTGTGGCGGTTCCTCAAGGATCTAGAACCAGAAACACCATTTGACCCAGCAATCCCATTACTGGGTATATACCCAAAGGATTATAAATCATTCTACTATAAAGACACAGGCACACATATGTTTATTGTAGCACTGTTCACAATAGCAAAGACTTGGAACCAATCCACATGCCCATCAATGATAGACTGGATAAAGGATATGTGGCACATATACACCATGGAATACTATGCAGACATAAATGAGTTCATGTCCTTTGCAGGGACATGGATGAAGCTGGAAACCATCATTCTCAGCAAACTAATACAAGAACAGAAAACCAAACACCGTATATTTTCACTCATAAGTGGGAGTTGAACAATGAGAACACATAGACACAGGGAGGGGAATATCACATACCAGGGCCTGTCAGGGTTTGGGGGCTGGGGGGCGGATAGCATTAGGAGAAATACCTAATGTAGATGACCGGTTGATGGGTGCAGCAAACCACTGTGGCACATGTATAACTATGTAACAAACCTGCATGTTCTGCACATGTACCAGAACTTAACATATAATGAAGAAAGAAAAGGAAAAAAAAAAGGACAGAGATTGTCACCGTTAATTTTTTAAAAATACTCCACTTTATGTTGTCTATAATAAACCCACTTTAAATATAAAGACACATACAGATTAAAAGTAAATAGATGGAGAAAAACATACCATGCTAACATTAATGAAAAGAAAGCAGTAGTTACATTAATTTCAGACAGGTAAGACTCTAAAGCAAGGAACATTAGAGATAAAAAAGAGTATTACACAATAATAAAGGGGTCAATTCTCCAAGAAGACAGAACATGTATATGTCTAACGACAGCATAAAACCATGTGAGGCAAAAAATATGACAGAACTGAAAGAAGAACCAGATGAATCTGCTATCATAGTTGGAGGCTTCAACACACTCCTGTCAGAAATGGATAGATCCATATGGCAGAAAAATTAGTAAGGGCATATCAATGAACTGGATAGGATGGAGATCTATAAACTCCATCAACTAACAACAGCAGAATACACATTCTTCTCAAACTCACATGGAACATTCACCAAGATAAACCACACTCTGGGCCATTAAATACACCTTAACAAATCTACAAAAATGGAAATTACACAATGTCTGTTCTCAGATCATAATGGGAATTAAACAGAACAGAAAGATAACTATGAAATACAAAAACATGATTAAATAACACATTTATAATAAATAACACAGTGGTCAAAAAAGAAACCTCAAAAAAATTTAAAGTATTTTGAACTAAATAAAAATGAAAATGCAATTTATCAAAATTTGTGAGATGCAGCAAAATTAGTGCTTAAAGGGAAATTTACAGCATTGAGGCATATATATTAGAAAAAAAGAAAGATTGAAAAATCAATAAGCTGAGTTTCTGCCTTAGGAAACTAGAAAAAGAACAGCAAATTAAATCTAAAGCAAGCAGAAGAAAAGAAAGAATAAGAATTAGTGAAGAAATCAATGAAATTGAAAACAGGAAATCATTAAGAAAATAGGAAATCAATGTACCACACAAAGAGTGAATCCTAAGGTGAACTATGGACTTTGAATGACTATGATTTGTCAAGGTGGGTTCATCAGTTGTAACAAATATGCCACTCTGGTGAGGAATGCTGATAATGAGGGAGGCTATGCATGTGTAAGGGAGGGGAGGTAGAGGAAAATCTCTGTATTTCCCTCTCAGTTTTGCTGTAAAGCTAAAACTACATTAAAAAGTAAAGTTGTTTGAAAAAAGTTTATATTAAAAAAGTTGTAAAGACTTAGGTATATTTTGTCAATATACTTAAGTATTCTTTCAAAAGAAACCAATGGAGAGGAATTGATTAAATGAGCGCATACCCCATTCTCCCATCCCCATTCTATTAAAATTCATTGTGTAGAACTAGAAAAAACTATATTAAAATTCATAGGGAATGAAAAAAGAGCCCAAATAGCCAAGGCAATCCTAAGCAAAAAGAACAAAGCTGTAGCCATCACATTACCCAACCTCAAAGCATACTAGAGGGCTACCATAACCAACATAGCATGGTAGTGGTACAAGAACACACACTTAGACCAATGAGACAAAATGAAGAAACCAAAAATAAGACTGCACACCTACAACTATCCAATCTTCCACAAACCTGACAAAAACAAGCTATGTGGAAAGGATTCCCTATTCAATAAATGGTGCTGAGAGAATGGGCTGGCCTTATGCAGAAGATTAAAATTGGACCCTTCCTTACACCATATACAAAAATTAACTCAAGATGAATTACAGACTTAAACGTAAAACCCAAAACTATAAAAACCCTAGAAAACAACCTAGGCAATACCCTTCAAGACATAGGTACAGGCAAAGATTTCATAATGAAGATGCCAAAAGCAATTGCAACGAAAGCAAAAATTGACAAATGGAATATAATTAAACTAAAGAATTTCTACACAGCAAAAGAAACTATCAATAGAATAAAGAGAAAACCTACAGAATTGGAGAAAATTGCTGCAAACTAGGCATCTGACAAAGGTCTAATATCTAGCATCTAAAAGGAACTTAAACAAATTTACAAGAAAAAAAACCATAAAAAAGTGGGCAAAGGACACGAACAGACACTTCTCAAAAGAAGACATATGTGTGGCCAACAATATAAGAAAAAGCTCAACATCACCGATCTTTAGAGAAATGCAAATCAAAACCACAATGAGACCATTCACACCAGTCAGAATGGCTATTATTAAAAAGTCAAAACATAACAGATGCTGGCGAGGTTATGGAGAAAAAGCAATGCTTATACACTGCTGGTAGAAGTGCAAATTAGTTCCACCGTTGTGGAAGACAGTGTGGTGATTCCTCAAAGACCTAAAGAAAGAAACACCATTTGACCCAGCAATCCCATTACTAAGTACTTACAAAAAAGAATAGAAATCATTCTATTGTAAAGACACATGCACATGTACGCTCATTGCAGCATTATTCACAATAGCAAAGACATGGAAGCAACCTAAGTATGCATCAATGATAGACTGAATAAAGAAAATGTGGTATCAACACATATACACCATGGAATAGTATGCAGTCATAAAAAGAAATGAGATCATATTCTTTGTGGAGACACACACAGCTAGATATGATTATCCTTAGCAAACTAACACAGGAACAGAAAACCAAATACCAAGCGTTCTTACTTAAAAGTGAGAGCTAAGTGATGAGAACACATGGACACATGGAGGGCAACAACACACACTGGGGCCTTTTGAAGGGTGGAGGGTGGGAAGAGGGAGAAGATTGTAAAAAAAAAAACTAGTGGGTACTAGGCTTAATACCTAGGTGATGAAATGATTTATACAACAAACCCCCATGACACAAGTTTACCTGTGTAACAAACCTGCACATGTACCTTTAAACTTAAAATAACAGTTTTTAAAAAAGAGAAAACTCATTGTGTAACTAGAAGTGTTGCTGATAGGACTACATTATCATATTAACTATATTAGTACTAATTATATATAGTAGATAGATAGATAGACCAAGATATAGATAGATAGATAGATAGGTAGGTAGGTAGGTAGGTAGATAGATAGATAGATAGATAGATAGATAGATAGATAGATAGATATCTTGACTCTGCCACTTATTGATTGCCTTACTTCAGAAAGTCACTTAGCTTCTCTGAACCTCATCTTCATATTTCAAATGAATATAATAATACCTACCTTTTTGGTAACAACATGCTAATATAGCTAGGACTATATTAGTATGTTAACTACATAGAGACAGAAGAAAAAATTAAGAAGGAATTTAGGAGTGCTTCT
This sequence comes from Colobus angolensis palliatus, assembly GCF_000951035.1. NCBI lineage: Eukaryota > Metazoa > Chordata > Mammalia > Primates > Cercopithecidae > Colobus > Colobus angolensis. Next base: position 17,126,444 of record NW_012120709.1, on the reverse strand, counting down.
TTGCAGAATATATCAATGATTTTAATATACACATTTTACAATATACATTACAATTGTCACATGAGCAGTATTACAAAACCTGTTTGACTCTGGAACCCTTTTTTGTAAAGCATCTTAAGGGATTCCTGTTCCCTACGGCACACTTTGCAAAATATGCTTTAAAGTAAAAATTCTTTCAGAATGCTTGCATCTAATTTCTTGTCTCTCTTTTATTTGATGTAAGCATTTTAAAATAGTGCTTTTTCAAATTGTCAATATCATTTTTTGTTATTTTCTATTGAAATTATGCAACAGTTTATTTTTACTTGTAACTTAAGCAGGATTGAAGGAAAAGGACTGAAGTCTCATATTTTTGAGAGTCAGAACTGGATTGGAATGCTGCTCCACCACCTATTAAGCTGAACAATCTTGCACAACTCACTAAACTTACTCATGAGACCAAGCTTCTTAACTCTACCATATCAGCACAGACAATAATCAACTTTGCAGCAAATGTAGCAGTGAATTAGGAGTATGGTTACAAGGACTATTTCCACAAATCTCTGGAGAGGATTACAGCATAAACATAGACAGAACTAACAAACATCCAGTCAATCGAAATGCCTAGGAAAAACCAAAAGGGAAAAGAAAAGAAACCCAAAGTGATTTGTGAGAGAGAGAAGTGTCACAAATTGTGCTTACACTCAAAGAATGGGCAAGAGCATGAGGCATGCAGTAGACAATAAATGATGAATAGTTAATTTGGTCTGGTTCACAGAGCAATCTAAGCTTTGATGGAAAACAGATATTCCTCCTCCTTGTTGCTGTTTCTTGTTAAAATATCAAATTACTTTGTAAAATACATTTTTAAAATGATGAGGCTGAGCCTCTGACCAGCAAGCAAGTTGATCGTGGACTAAGGAGGAGAGTTTGGGGTCGTATTTAGTTTTATGTCACATGAAAATGAGTACAACACAATTTATGATTCTCCCCAGTTATAAGGAACAAAAAGAAGACCGCACCATCAAATCTTAGTAGTTAAGAACGTGGGCTTTGGTGTCCTAGTTTTGAATCTGGCTCTTGTGCTCAGTAGCTATATGATCTTTGACAGGTGGCTTAATATCTCTAAGTACATGGCTCTTCATTTGTATAGTGGGCATAAAAATACAAGCCATTAGAGTTGTTTTTGAAGATGATGGTAGTGTATAAAGTACTTAGAACAGTGGTTGATTGCCAAATTTATATCTCCCTATCCTTCAAAGTTAAATATCAGTGAATGGTAGCTATTGTTAGTTAATACTGTAACACTGTTGATACTGTAAGCATATACGTTTTGAACCCAATCAGACCTGAATTCAAATCCTGGCTCTGCCATTTATTGATTGCATGACTTCAGAAAGTCACTTAGTTTCTCTGAACCTCATCTTCATCTTTCAAATGAGTATAATAATACCTACCTTTTTGGTAACAATGAAGTATGTAAGGTATACCTAACACGCAGCAGGCACTCATCAAATGCCAGTCTGCTGTCTACCACTTTCCCTAGAAAATAATGTCCAGATTTTCACCATCGAATCCAAGGTCCTTCACAGTGTGACCCCAAGCTCTTTTTCCAGCCCTAGCTCCAAACACCCTCTCACTTATACTCTCTTTTCTCCTTTATACTCCCTTTTCTCCTTTCTTCCTCCTCTCTGTTCCCTAACTCCAGCTCATAAGCTTCCTCTCTTAGAAATGGGATTATGTATTTTGAGGAAATAGCCCCTTTGAGATTCCAATAAAAGAAAAAGAGAGCTCCACATTTGGTCCTGAGAATTACTTAAGGTCAAAAGCTCTCCTAGATCAAGGCTCATGGTCACCCCTGAGAGCTGAGTCACTGGTGCCCTCAAACGACCAAAAGTCACAAGGCTTTCTGTGTGTCACTTAGACTGGTTAGAGAAGCATCTAGGCTCTACACAGCTGTCTTCTTGCTCTGCAGAATTGAGGGTCGAGCAAAAGGCTTGAGTGCAGGTCAGGAAGAGGCAAGAATTCACGTCTGAGATGCAGGCAGGAAGATATGATAGGACATTTGTGAGTCTGGATTGAGTACTGAGAGTAATAGAGAGCCACTGAAGGTTTCCAGGAGCACACAAACATGATCAGACTGGTGTTTGAAAAAGATGGAATATGTATTATTGCTTAGAGGAAGGCAAGGGTACAAGCAAGGAGACTCTTTGTTATTACTGTCATTTTAACCATTTTTAAATGTACAATTTATTGGCATTAATTATTCACAATGTTGTGCAGCCATCACCACCATCCATTTCCAAAACTCTTCTCTCACCCCAAACAGAATCTCTGTAATCATTAAGCAATAACTTGTTCCTCTCTCCCCCAGCTCCTGGTAAACGTTACCTACATCCTATCTCTATAAATTTGCCTATTCTTTAGAATATGAAATATCTATATTTCATATGAGTGGAATCATACAATATTTGTCCTTTTTATCTGGCTTATTTTAATGAGCATGTTTTCAAGGGCCATTGATATTGTAGCATGTATCAAAGCTTCATTCCTTTTTAAAGCTGAATATATTCCATCGTACGTGTATACCACGTTTCATTTATCCATTCATCTGTTGATGAACAGTTGGGTTGTTTCCACATTTTGGCTATTGTGAATAATGATGCAATGAAGATTGGCATACAAGTATCTGTCTGAGTCTTTGTTTTTTACTCTTTGAGGTATATACCTAGCACTCAAGTGGAACTTCTGGGTTATAAGGTAATTCTGTGTTTCACTTTTTATGAATCACCAACTGCACCACTTTTTATTCCCCCCAGGAATATACGAAGGGGGAGAAAAACTCTTTAGGAAAAAAAAAATCTAGTACAGAAATTTTCTGTGGGTATGGCTGCAAATAAAAATGAAAGGAAAGATCTCAGGTGCACAAAATAAGAGTAAGGAGAACTTGGTGGTCAATTGCATGCCTCTGTGGATGAGAGTAACTGGGCTGCAATGGGGTGAGAGGCTGTTGAATAGGTTTGAAGAGAAAGAAATCTGTCATTTTCACAAGGTTTTAAGCTTGAGCTACTGAGGAAGATGGTGGTGGAAGTTACAGAGAACTGGTGAGGGTGGCAGAAGGAGATAAGGAGTTAATATTAATTCAACCTTAGACCTATTGGAGTTTGAAGTGTTTTCAAGGCATATGTATTAGTCTGTTTTCACACTGCAAATAAAGACATATCCAAGACTGGATAATTTATAAGGAAAAAGAGGTTTGATGTACTCACAGTTCCACATGGCTGAGGAGGTCTCACAATCATGGTGGAAGGCAAAGGAGCAACAAAGGCATGTCTTCCATGGTGCCAGGCAAGAGAGTGTGTGTAGGGAAACTGCCCTTTATGAAACCATCAGATCTCACGAGACTTATTCACTATCACGAGAACAGCATGAGGAAAACCTGCCCCTATGATTAAATTACTTCCCACTGGGTCCCTCCTATGACAGGTGGGGATTATGGGAGCTACAATTCAAGATTCAAGATGAGATTTAGGTGGAGACACAGCCAAATCATATCAGCATATAAGTGAGTCAGTTTGGGTGATCAATAGGGAGGTTTGGGAGGTAGTCAGGGAAGTAATTAAAAAGGACTCAGTTGGTATCGCATGCAAGGAACGAGGGCAAAATCACAGAGGGTTCCAAGGGCACCAGGAAGAGTGAGGGTGAATCCCTGAGTGTTTCAGGGCTGGAAGAATAAAGGAGTAAGACCACAGAATTATTTGAGAAGGAAACCAGAAGAAACACATGTTAGTGATTTTTAAGGAGTAAGGAAGAACCCAGGCCATGGTCTTCCCCATCTACTACTCTCTTACTAGCATTCTCAACTCTCTTGCATTATTCTTCATCACATCCAGCTGGCATACCTTCTCCTTGAATGAATCCTTGAAGAGAAACCATAGGCTTTGTAGGCAGTCCATTATAAATTCATGGCTACATACTTTGGCTCAGCCCTCAACACAAACTTATCCTTGCTTATTCTCACTCTTCAGTGTCTGTTTAGAACATTCAACTCTCCTCCAACCTCCAACCCTTAGATTCACCCTGCTGCCCAATCTCAGCAGAATTCACTGATTCACAAACGGAACACATATGTTTTGAGTTCCCAGCCTCAAACTGTCTTCAGTGCCTCCTATTTTATAGAGAAAATAGAACACATCAGAAGAGCTTTCTATCTTAGCACCCATTCTTTCCTGCTTTCCTATTATGATAATGAAAGCACTGCTCTTGCTCTGATCTAGGCTAACTCTTCTATCTTTGCTCTAGAGGTCCCATTCCCATTCCATTGGTCCCAGTGTCTTCAGCTTCTGGGTCACCCCTAATGTCTTCCCATCACTATTTAAATATACTCATGTCTACAGTTACACCCACATGGCTTTCCTCCAAACTCCTATCCCCTCCAGCTCTCTCTCCTCCCTGTCCCAATCATACTTCCCAACAGAATTGTGCACATTCACTGTCTTCACTTCTTCCTCACTTCTAAATCCCTGGTCCATTCATTTCACTCGAGCCTTCCCAGATAAACTCACCAATGACCTGCTGGTTGATAAACTCAATAGACATTTTTCAGTCATCTTTCTTGACATTACTGATCACTTTCTCCTTCTAGAAACACACTTCCTTCTGGTTTTGTTTTCCAAGTGAAGACTAACATCTTGCCTCACTCTTAACAGACCTGCCTTCTACTTTAGTAATAAAATAGATCCCATCTTCCTCTGATAGCTCCTACCCTTTCTCATATTCATTCTGGCCCAAGCTTCTTGAAAGAGTAGTCTCAACTTTCTCTCTTCTCATTATACTTTAGTCTTTACCAGCTTACTCTCTTGCAGCAAAAGGTACTGTCAACTGTTTCTGTTCTTGAAAAACTCTATTACTTTGGCTTACTTTTTAAAAAAAGCATCCACTTTGTGTTTCTCATTCCCTGGCCTCTTCTCTATGTCTCTTGCCACTTTTTCACCTTCCATTGCCTTATTTGTTAGTAGTTTCCCAGCACTAGGGACAGTGATGACTATGAGAGTGCATTTCCCTTAGGATTGTTTTGAGCATTTAATGAAATAACACAGCTATGACTCAGTTTTAGCTGATTGGTTCCTTGGAGAAGTTGAGTTTAACATTGCTAACTTCTTGATTTTTTTTTCAACAGAACCCAGAATTCTATTTGAAATATTTTGATTTTTAAGGTAATAAGTTTGAAAAGAAAATGCATATGTTGAAAAACATGCCCGAACTCGCCCAGATGGCCATCAGTTTGCAATCACTTATGTAGGGTATTTGGATAGCAGTCAATGATTCTTATGTGCATCTTGGGGTTTGCAAGGACTATTTCTGGGGATTCATCTTGATTGTACCCCGAGCGCCTGGCACAGTATCCTGCACATAAATATACATCGAATGAAAGAGTTTCATGAACATCTTTTTTATTTTTTAATTAACAAACAGGGTCTCACTATGTCACTCAGGCTCAAGTGCAGTGGCACAATCATAGTTCACTGTAACCTTAAAGTCCTGGGCTCAAGCGATTACCCTGCCTCATCCTTCTGAGTAGCCGAGACTACAAGCATGTGCCACCACACCCCACTAATTTTTTTTTTATTTTTTGTAGAGACAGGGTCTCGAACTCCTGGCCTCAAACAATTCTCCCTCCTCAGTCTCCTAAAGTGCTGAGATTATAGGCATGAGTCACTGTACCTGGCCCAAACATTTCCTTTTATAGTTAAATTTCTTCACTGTTATTTAATCTAATGGTTGGCAAAACATTTTGGTTTCATTCTTAGTTTCTGCTAAAGGTCTGCTATTGGCATTTCCCAGCTGTTAAGTGTTACTATTCCTAGTAGTTTGCTTTAAGATTTGTTTCGAAATATTCTGGATACTTCCTGCTTTTGTCAGACATAGGTCATCACACTCCCTTAACTGTCTTATCACTTTTGTTTTCTGGCACCACCCTTTTCTACAACATAACATTCCTAGTGCATGGAAAATAGTTTCACAGTCTAAGGAATAGTCCAGAATTGTTTCTTTCCCATCAAAGTATCTTCCTTAAATTGTACAGCATAATAATGCAGATGAAGATGATTTTTTCTAATATTGCATCCATTCTTTCAAAGGTAAGACATTGAAAAAAAAATTCATTGAGAGCATACTTGTGTGCCTGGCATAAAGAAGAAAAGACAAAATACGATCTTTTATTTCAAGGCAAGTAAAACAGATGGTAATAGTATAATGTAATACGTGCTATAAAGAGAAAGAAATACACACAGGAGAGGCAGTTGGCCACGTGGCTAAGAACACAGGTCCTGAAGCAGACTTTCCATGTTCCAAGCTTGGCACGACTACTTCCTAGCTGTTCGAGCATATTACTTAATATCCTTGTGACTTGGTTTTCTCATCTATAAAATGGGGTAGTAAAAGAAGCTACCTCATAGATTATAGAGATATAAGTAAATTAATGTGTGCAAAATGCTTAGAATAGTGTCTGGCGTTAAGTAAGCACTCAATAAATGTTACCTGTTACCTACAGGTACTCACTGGCATTAAGTAAGCAATCAATAAATGTTACCTACAGTAGATGCCCCATGTGTATGGTTGGTGGGTGGCGGTAGCTAGGTAAAGAGAAATGAAGTCAGGAACTGATTTTTGTAATAATTATTGATTCAAGTCTGGGAGATTTATTTCCTCAACAAAAGTTTACAGAGAATTTACTATGCACCAAGTATTAGATATTTAAGTGTAAAGTAATAGGGGTTGGAAATATAGAAGGAAAAGTTCCCACATAACGCAAACAGCAGGTTCAAAGTCACAAGGATGTGAGATGGCAAGGCGAGTTCTTGGAAGGCGAGTTCTTGGCGAATTCAATGTGACAGGGAATAGGGTGAGAGTTGAAGAAGAGCAATAAATGACAAGAGAAACAAGTGGAGGCAAGGGTATCTGTTTATAGGCAGCCTTGCATATATGTCATACTATGGCATTTGAAATTTATCCTGTAAACACAAGGAGCCAAAGAAGGGTTTAATCGGGTGAGTGATGTGATCAAATGTGTGTTCTTAAAACACGACTCTGGTGATAATATTAATCTGAGCAAAGTCAGTTTTCTTTAGGTATGGGACAGTTTTCTATGGAAACCAAAACTAATGGGTTTTGAAGTAAAAGCACTTAAAAATTAAGAAGTAAAAGTGAGTTTTCCAAATATGCAGTGAAATACTACTTTGATTTGGAACATGCAGTATTGATCACAAAAAGAAACATGTGAAAAAAAGAAGATCACAAAAGGAAACATGGAGCACTCTGAGTGAAACAACCAACTCCACCAGTCTGGCCCTTCTAAGACCTATCTCATAACCCTTGTGTGCCTCCTTAATTCCTTTAGCAAATGAACATTTATTGCATCAGACTCTGCTTCAAGCGCTTGGTATACAACAAAGAACAACAACAACAACAAACTCACAAAAGAGTCCTGCCCTCTGGAAGCTTGCATTTCTCTGAGATATAGATAATAAACACTAAACATACTAAGTAAATTACATGATACATTAGAAGGAGATAAGTGCTATCAAAATAAAACAGAGTAAGGAAAATTGGGACCGTGCATTTATGATAGGAACCAAAAGAGACTAACAAGTTGTAAGTGGATGATTTCAGCAAGGAATGAAAGGAACTGCAAAGCCCTCTGCAGTGTAGAATTCATGACAAACTCTATGCTGGGGGCAAAGTCCTGTCGCTGCACGTGGGTCTCGGCTGCAAAAAGAGAGTCACCAGGAAAAACTGTGTATGTATATGTATTCATACACAAACACAATAATAGATGATTTATAAATCATAGATGTGACTTTCACGTGTGTGTGATTTATAACGCCTATGTAAGCCTACTTTAAACAATATGATGTGGATAAGGCTTAAAACGGGCTGGAACATTTTCCCCCTATTATTTCCACAATAAACAATTCCTGGGCATGGTGGTGATGATGTGTGCGCGCGCGAGTGTGTGTTGGGCAGCATGCCTTCCTTGGAACAGAGCCGGCCAGAGCCCTATTTTTCTACAACCTGTCCTATTAACAGCCTAACCAGGCAGGAATCTCGATTTTTTTCTTCTTACCACAAAAGCAAACCAAACCCCTTCCACAGCCTAATATCATAGCGCGGTGTCCTTCCTCACTAATCCGCCACTGCTTTTCTAGTCCTGACTCCAAGGGAAGAATGCCATCTACCGAATCATCCGTACCAATCAACCAGCCCTGCAAAGTGCAGCAACACTCAGCTCAACGCGGGTCAGCTCCAAATCCCCTCCCTCTGATTATTCTTTGGCCTTTAAAATATTTTTGCCACTATTTGGGCTGACAGGAAGTTATGCTCTCGGCGCAGATATCTGATAAACACTTCCACATATTGTAGCCTTCTCAATAGCTTAGCCAAATTTCGGCGTCCTCGCTCCGTCTGCATTTTCCTTCGTTGCGCTTTCACGTTTGGAATGCCCCCGTCTCTGCAGCCTGCAGACAGCGGAAACCCCGGGTGCAAACGTGCAGGGGCCGCTGACATGACCGGCTGCTGAAGCCCACTCAGGGTTAGACAGGCTAGCGTTGGGGATTGCACAAGAGGTCAGGCGATGTTGTGGGCTTCCAAATTTGTACAGCCGCGACACTCTGCGACGTGCCACCCTATCCCGAGGCCTCGGGACTGTGGGTGGGGTGGGGGATACCCTCCGCAGTCCCCAGAAAGGGAGGCAGGCACATCACTGCAACTCCTCTGCTTAGGCTGAGGTCGCCACCGCTACGCGGATGCATGCGCTGCAGCGGCGCCTTCCGCCGCGGGCACGGCGCGGGAAGGGATGGGGTCGGGTGGGAGTGGGCAGGTGGCGGTAGAGGCGCGTGTCCGTGCACCGGAGGCCCCGGTGCCTGACACAAGCCGGTGAGCTCCTGCGGGCTGCACCCACGCGGAGTCACAGACCCAGAAGGTCAGCCGGCGGTCGGTGTGCGAACATATGTAGAGAAACGCCCGCCAGGCGCGCCGCAGGCTGGGACTAGGCGACG
>NW_012120709.1:17025507-17117044 GCF_000951035.1 Colobus angolensis palliatus | reverse complement strand
GCCTCGGCCCGCGCGTCCTCGCCCCTCCGGCCGGCCGCCCGCGGACATGATCGTGTAGCCTCCTCCTGGGCTGGGATTTGTTTGAAGATTTTCTTCATGGAAGCGATGTCCCCCCAGCAGGAGACTCTAGGGGGACAGCCGGGGCGCTCCTCTTCCCTGACAGGAGTGTCTCGGCTCGCGGGAGGCAGCGGCACCAAGAAGGTGAGGACGCTGAGCGGGGGCCCGTGCCCTCCGCCGCCGCAGCCCCACTGCCGGCGCGCGCCCTCCGCGCCCGCCACAGTAGCGCGCTAGGCGGACGCCGCGAGGATTTGACGCTCGAGGCTCGCGGCCCCTAACGGGAGTCCCAGGACACTTCCCGCCCTTGACGGCAGGCAGCGCCGCCACCTCCCGCGGAGCTCCCGCTTCTCCGTTTCTAGAGCCTTAATCTCTCCCCGAGCGACCCCGCAGCCTCCCTCCCGTCTCCATCCGCCGCCGGATCGGCAGCCCGGCTCCTCCCTCAGTCGAGGCGCGCGGGCTGGAGTGGGTGATTGCCTTTCCCCGACCCCTCGCCGTGTCCCTGGGCCCCCCGAAGTGGCCTGGGCGAGCACTGTCCTTTGGCGGGGTCAGCCCCGAAGTCAGGGCCGGCGATGTCTGCCCGGGAGCGGCAGCCGGCGCTGAAGAAGGTAGGCGGCGGGGCTGCGGCGCTAGTGGGGTCGGCCCCCTCACCTGCCCGCCGAGGCGCGGCTGCTCCATGGCAGTTTTCGGGGGGCAGAGATAGGGGGGTACTGCCCCCCACAGTTGGATCCTGGATGATTCCAGGTCTCCGGGGTGGGGGTCACTGTTGGAGGGGAGACTGTGGATGCTAACGGTCGACTCTACGATGACATGTAGGTTTGGCTGGGCCTAGAACCGGGCAGGGTAGGGGGCGGGTGGGCTGTGGTTGGGGGTCCTGAGGGCTGAGGCGGGGGACCTTCTCCCTGCGCTGGTCCCCTGGCCCCTGGGACTCTGGCCGGGCTGGAGAGGGGTCCAGGTGTCGGTGTGGGCGTGGGGGCAGCGCGTGTTCCCTGTCAAAGCTGGGAGATGGATGCAGGTGACAACTTGTAGCGTTCCATTCCAATAAACACAGCCGCGGTGCTGCGGGAGGATTCCGATCCGGGTCAGGTTTCCTTGGAACGGTTCCCTTAGCAAGTGCACGTGGGCCGCGGGCTGCCAGCCTCGGCCGTTCCGCTCCCTGATGAATTGATTTGGGTGTTTCTAGCCCTGTCTGCCTATCCCCCGCCTCCCCACCCCCGCCCGCAGTATAAGAGGTTCTGATATTTGGCCATTTTTTCCCTTGTCTTAGTGGTGCACTTCCAGCTTTTCTGGAAACAAGTGGCGATTAGAGGCATCTTCTAGCTTTTCCTTAAGAAATATCTTAAGGGATTGCATTTGTTTCATTAGAGACTTAAAGGGGTTACGCAGGTTCCCTGCTTGTCTTATTTTACCGCCTTTCATAAATCTTCCCACCAGGATCTTAGGTTGGCTAGAGGTCAGTGGAAGAGAGGTGATCGGTGTGCCCAGTATAGAAATGTGTGGGAGTTCCCAAGGACCTTGACCGTGTCACAGAGCCATCAAGGGGTGTCCGTGAACTTGATGATGTATGGGCTGTAGTGCCGGCTTAGCCTTTGATGTATTGAGGCTGCGGTTTGTCCTTGTCGCTTTTCGCCTTCAGAGATGGAGGGAGTGTGTGTGTGTAGTCAAGTCTTCCCAAATAAAACGTGAATTTATCAGGCTAGCCCTACATTTACTGACATAAATTTTAAAACTTAAAACATTTTCTTTTTGTAAACGTAAGGAATTGGAAGAAAATCAAAGATTTATTTTTCTCAACAGTTTTCTTTTTCTTTTCTTTTTTTTTAGCTAAGGGTAACACTGCCAAAGGGAGGAAGCATTAGAGAGGAACTTCATTATCATTTATCGAGTAATGCTTGTCCAATAAATGCAGGGTTGCTTCACTCTTTTCTCACGCTCTTTTATTCATCGTAGTCACTATCCTTAAGATGCTGTCATTTGTTATGAAACAACAGCTTCACACATTAACAAACCAGTACCTACCTTTTCAACATCGTTGGGAAAAGTAAATGTGAAATTCAGTGAATAATGACATATAATAGACACTTAATAAATGTTAGCACTTACTGTTTGCAGTATCCCTATATCTGTAATTCATACCTTTGTGTCCCAGTTGTTCAAGCCAAAAATCTAGGATTCATTTTCAACTCGTTTCCTCTCTCTGCACCAACCAATCCATCAGGGAAGCTACTGTCAATCCGAATGTGTATTGAATTTCTCCACTTCATGTCCACTGTTGCCAGTGTAGTCCAAGCCAAGCCGCCATCTCTCACTTGTACCTTTGCAGAAATGTCTTAACTTGCCTAACACCTTTCTTGCCCTTTTTTGATCCAGTCACCACTTAGCACCAGAATAATCTTTTATAACGTAAATTAATCATGTTGCTCTCATGCTTAAAATCCTGCAGTGACTTTTCATCCATTTGTAATAAAATTCAGACCCCTTTTTCTTGGCCCTACTTCTCCCACCTCATCTACACATCCCCACTTGTTTGTGTATTCTCCAGCCACACGGGCCTTCTTCCTCTTCATGTTTCAAGTCATCAAATTCATTCTTATTTTGAGGCCTTGATGGTGTTTCTCTGTGCTTCAGCCCCAGGTCTTTGCAGTCTTGACTTTCATATTGTTGTCAGATCGTAGGTGCTAGCAGAGGCCTGCCATTGACTACCTAAGTGGAAGTTGCTCCTCAGTCATTCTCTATACCTTCTGCTTTATTATCATCTTAGCATTCATCCTTGCCTGATATTTTCTTATTTACTTGCTTGTCATCTGTTACCCACATCCCTCACCAGATTGTGAAAACCATGATGATAGGGACCTTATCTGTATTGCTTAAGGCTGCCTCTCCAGTGCCTAGAATAGTGTCTGCTGTATATTAGATTTTCCATAAATATTAGTTGGGTTATGTACAGCAGTGAACAGGACAGATGTGGCCCCTGGCCTCAGAATTTATGGCTCAGAGCAGGGTCAGCAAACCTTTATTTAAAGGACCAGATACTAAATATTTAAGGTTTGTAGGCCCTCTGTTACAGGCTACTCAGTTCTGCCATTATAGTGCTAAAGCAGCCATGGACAACGTAGAAATGAATGAACATAGCTGCGCTGTAATAAAACTTAGTTTGGAGAAACAAGTGGGAGTCTCTGTGGTGTAGCTTCCTCTCTCCTGACTAGGGGAGAGTAGTGCCACTGAGTAGTACATTGTGTAATGATAGAACTCCTTTATCTACAGTGTCCAGTTCAGTAGCCACTAGCTACATGTAGCTATTGAGCTCTTGAAATGTGGCTGGCACGACTGAGAAACTAAAAATTTTTTAACAGCTTCACTGAAGTATAATTGTTATAGAATAAACTGCATGTATTTAAAGTATATAAATTTAATAGTTTTGACATGTATATATGCTAGTGAAACCATCTCCACAGTTTAGCTAAGGAACATATTCATCATCCCCCAGTGTTTCCTTATGTCTCTTTCTAATTCCTTAATTCCCTCCCCATTCCCAGGCAACCGCTAGTCTGTTTTCTGTCACTGTAGGTTAATTCACATTTCCAAAGATTGTTTGTAAATATAATCATACTTTATATTCTTTTTTTGTCTGTCTTGTTTCATTCGGTACAGTTACTTTGAGGTTTGTCCATGGTTTTGCATGTATCAATAGTTCATTTTGTTGCTGAGCAGTATTCCATCATGTGAATAGACCACAATTTATCCATTCATCTGTTGATGGGCATTTGGATTATTTCCAGTTTTAGGCTATTACAAATAAAATTGCTGTGAACATTCATGTACAAGTCTTTGCATGGACTTCATTTTGGGGGGTTAAATACTTAGTTGTGGAATAGCTGGGTCATATTTAACATTTTAAGTATATATATATGTGTGTATATATGTGTGTGTGTGTGTATATATATATATGTGTGTGTGTATATATATATAACATTTTAGGTAGATATTTAACATTTTTAAGAATCTGTCCAATTGTTTTTTCCAAAGTGGTTTTATATTCCCCCTGGCAGTGCATATGAGTCCAACTTCTCCAAATTTTCACCAACACTTATTATTATCTCGCTTTTTTTTTATTACAGTCATCCTAGTGGATGTAAAATGCTGTCTAATGGTTTTGATTTGCATTTCCTCAATGACCAGTGATGTTGAGCATCTTTTCATGTGCTTATTTGTCATCTATATGTTATCTTTGGTGAAGTATTCAAATACTTTGCCCAATTTTAATTGTGTTTTCTCCTAGTCTGTGACTTGTCTTTTTACTTTCTTAAGAGTCTCTTTCAAAAGAACAGAAGTTCTTATTTTTGGTGAAATACAATTTGTCATTTTTTTTTTTCTGTAAGCTTCTTAATTATGATCAACTTGAATTTAAATCTGAAGAGCCACATGTGTCTAGTGGCTACTGTATTGGACAGCACCGGTCAGAGGAAGAGACAAAAAATATTAATAAATGGTGATAACTGTTATTGAAGGAACAAACATAACCCTGAATTAGACAAATGTGGTTGTTGAGCTAGATCATTCTGCATTAGGGAGTTCAGGGAAGGCCTTTTTTAGGTGTCCCTTAACTCTCGTATGGCTTAAAAAGACCATGCTATAAAAAGAAGTGGGAGCATTAAGTTCAAAGGTCCTGAGGTAGATATGTTTGAGGAGCTAATATATAGATGCTATAAATGAAGTCAGTCTCTTTATTTTATAGCGACACTTATTATTTTAATCCCAAGCAGAATTGCCTAGCTAGAGCATTCACTTTTACTCACTACTCAGAGGATTTCATTTTTTCCAAAAATCAAATCCAATCTCAGAAGACAAAGATTTTTCTATCACTGAGGCACTTCCAAAGAATATACAATAAATTTGTACAGTAATTCCTAAAAATTGGATTCTAAAATATAATAGCATATAGATGAAGCATAGATAATACTTTATTCTGGAATCATACATCCTTGAGGATATCCACATTTTCACAGAATAGTTTTAATGAAGTGGAAGCACATATTAGAATCATTTTAGTTAGGAATGATTTGTATCAGACTCAAATACTCTGACCTTTTGGTTTCATATACTAATTGAAAAATCTTTAAATAGGATGAGTGTTGGAATAGGGAAAAGAGACTTACAGGCCCAGAAAGCCAGACAAGGGAAAATAATTTTAAAATAGCTCTAACATTTTTAAATGTAGCAGCTGCTGTTGTAAACTTCATTCTGCCTTTTCTTTCTAATTCTCTGGGTCCAAATCTGTTTATAATACCTCATGGTAGAACACCCCCAAGGACGAACTTGAACCATGTGTGTGTCTTATACTGGGGCTCGAATTAAACATCTTAGTGAGTAAGCTTTAGTTTTACTCTTCAATACTGAGAAAAATATTATGCCCATAGTTAAACAAGTATCCTACTCAATTCTTATCTGGTGTTACTCACAAAATGAGTTGCATAAAATCAGATACGTGAGATTGTTTTGGCAGGGATGAGCCTAGAATTATAAAAATAAAATTAGATTAATCAGGAATGGCCTCTGTTATCCCTCATGTGACCTCTGAACTTCTGATTGGGCTTTGTTTCTTTGTATGTAAAATGGGGTAATAACCCCAATCCTGCACGTCTCACAAGGCTGGTTTTTATGGGTCATGAAAGGTAAATGAAAACACATTCCAAAAGTGAATGAGTTATTAGTGTATCTTGCCATGTGAGCGTAGGTGTAAAGCAACAACAGGAGTTTGAGTTTAAAAATGTAACATCAGAACATGTACATGCATATGAATGTATACCATCCTTTAAAGCAGTCGTCATTGGAAGCCATGGATATAAAATACCATGAGGCAGAAACTTGAATAAAAATATAAAGGTTGACTATAACTTATGGAAGAATAAAGAAAATTTAAAAATCTCTAAGTGAATGCTTAACTATATTTAAAACACATCAATTATATGAGGTAGGTATTAATTTTTTCCTAAAGAAGGAACTGAACCATGTCAATGCTACAGTGCAGTAAGTGGCAAAACTGGAAGTTGAACCCAGTTCTTCCAACTCCATTTCTCTTTTCAACGAGACTATTGCTGCATTTGTTACTGTTTGTAACATAGGATACGGGGGAGAGTAGGTTTGAATTATGTATAGCCAGCTAAGAAAAGTACAATTGAGGACCTTTTCTCAATTGAAAAAAAAAGAGTATACATTCTTTGGAGAGTGGCATTTCTACCCTCTCTGTCCACCATTGAATGTTATGTTCACTGCTACCATTAGGTAAATATTAGGTAAACGTTGACTTATCGTGACAATCAATGACACAATCACTGGTCTAATTACTTTGGTGATTTTTATGCTTCAGTGTCTGACATTTTCAGATGTTTTGTATAAGGCAGATGTATTTCAAGAGCTCTTAGCTGGCCTGATCTCTATGCTGGTACCTCAGCCTTGCTTGCTATTGGAAAGATTGCCATATTCTCCAGAAAAACTCAGAAGAGTCTATTTCAAAGTTATGTGTGGGTGCACTGAATCCTAAGCCTCAGATGATTCCACTGTGGAAAATCATGTGGAAACCCAGTTGAAACTCTCTCAACTCAGTAAACTTTTATATCACTGCTCCACTGAGTCTGGAGGAAAAAACTTTGTGTCCATAGTTATTCTCACTTAAAATGTGAATACAGTAGTGCATTTTACCATAACAGAAGAAAAATTAGTTTTTGTGACTCTGAAGTTTATAGACTAGAATAAATTGTAGTTGTATAAAATAAAAGTAAAGGATAATCTTTTTATATATGTGTAAAAAGTAATTATTAATTTTGAAGATTGAGTCCCCTAAGTTAAAATAGGCAGTTGGAATTCGTAGACTGAAAGTTCACAAGTCATAGATACCTAAATAGTTAGCGCAGTTGTTGCTTTTAGTTCTAAAGTGAAGATTGTCATGAAGCGATTTATCACCCTCTGTGCCTTCAGCATTCTCCCGGGTTATGATTTGGCAAAAGGGCTGCAGGACAAAAGGTGGAACATGTTCAGTAGATGGGAGAGAACTGAGAAAACTGATGGTACCTACAAGAATGAAATCCTCTCCAATCAATAACTTAGATGTCTGAATTCTTTCACAGTTCTTACCTTTCCATCCAGGACTTGGTGGCTATCCTTTTCAAAGTAAAGTCGTGTTATACCTTATGGGACTACATACAACTTAACAAAAATACGTAGTTGTAAAACTTGCCTTCCTAGAAGATATCTGTAGCTGAAAATATACTAGATTTCAACTTAAATTGCCACTGAAATACATTATAAAGTGTCACAAAAATAGGTATATAGTATCAAAGTTATATGTGTGTACATAACACTTATATACTCATAATATGCACAATGCTTTGAGGAAATATATATTTTATGATTCAATGGAGTTTGATTACTCATACCCCTCATGTCTTCAGAGCATTTAGTATAAACCTTTACAGTGAACTTTAAGTGAAGGAAAAGTTTGCTCTCCTGTTTTGTTGGTACTTCAAGTGTTTAGGATCACAGGGATTCTAGAGGTCCTGATGTGTGCAGAAAGCCTGCAGAGAGAATGCTTAATTTGGTAGTGGCAACTACAACAGTTTTCTGAAGCAAACTAGGATAAGGTTGATCTGTAGCTTTTGTTTACTTGCAGGAGACTTTGCCACAATGTAGGAGGCTGGAAAGGGAGCAGAGATGATTGCCTTTGGTCGACCATCAATAATGGGGCTTGCAGGCAATACAGCCCAGTTTATTTTATATTTTTTTCAGTCTTATTTTCTTTATCTAGGACAAGTTTATGTTAGAAACATCTAACTGACAGCAGAAATAGCCTCATCAGCGCTGTAGGTCAGTGGTGTGCTGAGAGCAGCCTTGACCTAATTTTGACAGACACCTGTCACATGACACAACTGAAATGTAAAACTTGTTTTTGGATGTCTGATCACTTGTGTGTGGACTCTGAAAATGGAACGTATGTGTGCCCACATCAGCTCACATATCAAAGATCTGGAAAACACAGCTGCTCTGTGGCCTTTTGCTTTCCTTATTTACCTGAGTCCTAATTTACACCTAGGAGAGTGTGTTTTTATTTCCTCTCCTGTCCCTACATTCACTCTTTTGAACCTCAGCTTTAACAATAGCCATCACCGGGTAACACTATGTCTGAATCTAGATAGACCTGGCTCTGCTTTTTTTTTTCTCATTTTGATATAGTCCGTTAGTTTTTTACCATTATGGTTTTAGGATTTGATCACAGTACTTTTCCCCTTTGCGTTGAAAACAATGAGGGGCTACCGTAAGGCAAAGCTTCCCAACTGTTGCAAATGTGTCTGACAATTAGCCCCTTGGCCTTCAGGTGAGTGGATGGATACTGGGGAGCCAGGGTGTCCCTTTGTTTATCATAGAGTGTTATGGTTGTACAAATATCATTTTGTATGGACCATTATGTGCAAAATGTAGGAAGAAACTATTTTCTACTGGCAGGTTCCTGCCCTGTAAGAAACTATTAGGCAGAGAACATTGGTGATTGACTCTACCTACTCCAGGGTGTTACTTAAAGATTATCATGACCAAAGGTTGAACTTGCAGCTTTGCCAAAGAAAAAAACTCCAGCCAGCATGAAGGCCCATGGTGATGGGCCTGCTCCATGAATCCTGCATGTGTGAGGATGGAGGCAAGGAAACAAAGAATAATGTATAAGGGAAATTCTAATATCCTTATATTTATTTATGTAGAGCACTAAAGCACTTTAAAATTTACTGTCTATATGTTACATTATCACAGTGCCTTTCATTTCAGAGGACTTTCATCCATATATGTATATATGAATGAATATATCTATGTAGTGAGTAGGGCAGGTATTATGTCCATTTTAGAGAAAATCTGAGAAATTAAGTGGTAGCACTAGGGTCCAGAATTAAGGTCCAGTGTCTCCTAGCCTAGTGCCCATTCTTCTGCATTACATAGATTATCATATTTGTTGTTGTATTTCAACGTGGTAATAGCCCTTCGGAAAGAGGAAAGAGCTGAAAAGGAAAATCATTTCTTTCTTCAGAAAGGAACGCATATTCATTTACAGTAGGCTGCACTGTGATTACACTTATTTTAGCTAAATGTTTAAACTGGTTCTGATTGGGATGATTTAGAGGTAAATAGAAGATCGTATTTATCACAGACCAAATGGACAATAGCAGGAAGCTTCAGCTTACCTACTGGTCAAAACCTTGTTGTGATAGTAGGACCCAGAAGCAAGGCGCAAGGTTAAAAGTAGTTCTCTTTTTCCCTTACGGTGCCAGTGTTGTTGAAGTATAACTGTTCAGTGGCTTGGATATGTCTCCACAAGTAAATGCTACAGGCATGTAGGGAAGACAAGAAATATTTTAATGCTTACCAAATTGCACAGACTAGCCACAAAGGAATTAATAGTCAAGTTTGGATAAGCTAATTTGTAAATTTGATTACTTATTTTTTCTAGCCTTGAAAATTTGGAATTCTGTAAAAGCTTTCCCAGTGCCCTTATTTTAATACTATGCTTATTTTAAATGCTTGAAAGTGACTTCACCATCCATAATTCAACTGAGATGCTTGATTTTTTTCCTCATAAAGTGACTGGAACAAAACAAAGCATGAAAAATTGCAGTTCACCTCCAACTTTAATCTTTCATCCTGTTCCTTCCTTTTGATATGCTTTGTTTTTCTTTAATCTCTGTGAGAACTAATAATGAGCAGATTCAGAGTGATTTAGAGGTTCCAAAAATAGTACTATATCTCTTGGCTGTCATGAAGTTAAAATTCCAGTGAGAGTCTGCATACAGGTTTTTATATAAAAAGTGTTTTCTGCATTGTTGAAAATAAAACAACAAAACTTTTTTTCTTCAGTTACCTATTTACAACTTCATTTTTTCTACATAGGCACACTTGTATTACCACCTTAAAATCTCAGATTTTGGTCATGTTAATTCATTCACTCAATACACAACTATTGAGAATTTGCTGTGTGAAAACCCTAAGGAGGACACCGGAGGAATAGGGGAGGAATGGTGGCAAATCACAATAGACAGGAAGTAAGAATAGATATGTCATGTAAATGGAAAACAAAAGTGAGAAGGAGTAGCCATCCTCATATCAGATAAAACAGACTTCAAACCAACAATAGAAAAAAAGACAAATAAGAGCATTATATAATGATTAAATGTTCAATACAAGAAGATTTAACTATGTATGCAGCTAACACCACAACACCCAGATTCATAAAATAAATACTACTACACCTAAGAAAACATTGATAGTAATACAATAATAGTGGGGTACTTCAGTACCCCACTAATATCACTAGACAAATCATGAAGGCAGAAAATCAACCAAGAAACTCTGGACTTAAACTGAACTGTAGACCAAATGGACTTAACAAACATTTACAGAACATTCTAGCCAACCACAGAATATACATTCTTCTCAGCTCTACATGGAGCATTTTCCATTATCGACCATATGCTTGGCCATTGAAGAACTCTCAATAAATTCAAAAAAATCAAAATCATATCAAGCATCTTCTCAGACCACAGTGGAGTAAAATTAGAAATCAAGACCAAGAGGAACTCTCATAAACACACACTACGTGGAAACTAAACACCTTACTCCTGAGTGACCTTTGGGTAAACAGTGAAATTAAGAAATCAAAAAAATGTTCAAAACAAATGAAAATAGAGACACAACGTATCAAAACCTCAGGGATACAGCAAAAGCAGAACTAAGAGGAAAGTTTATAACTTTAAATGTCTACACCAAAAAGATAGAAAGATCTTAAATTTACAACCTGATATCACACCTCAAGGAACTGGAAAAATAAGACCAATTGGAACCCAAAGCTAGCATTAAAAAAATAAATAACTAAGATTAAAGCAGAAGTAAATGAGATTGAGACAAAAAAAGATATAAAGGATCAGTGAAACAAAAAGTTAGTTATTTGAAAGGATAAACAAAAATGACAGACTGCTGGCTAAATTAACTGAGAAAACTCAAGTAAGTACAACCAGAAATGATAAAGGTGACATTACAATTGATAACATAGAGATACAAAAGATCATCACAGACTACTATGAACATCTCTATGTGTATAAACTAGAAAATCTAGAGGAGGTGGATAAATTCCTGAAAATATAAAACCCTACAAGATTGAACCAGCAAGAAATAGAACTCCTGAACAGACCAATAATGAGTAATGACATTGAATCAGTAGTAAAAATCTTCCAGCAACAACAAAAGCCCAGGACCATACAGATTCACAGTTGAATTTTATCAAACATACAAAGAACTGGCATTCAATCTTACTGAAACTTCTAAAAAACCAATGAGGAGGGATTATTTCCTAACTCATTCTATGACACCAGTATCTCCCTGATACCAAGATCGGGAGAGGACACAACAGAAAACGAAAACTATAGGCCATATCTCTGATGAACACAGATGCAGAAATCCTCCACAAAATACTAGCAAACCGAATCCAATAGCACATGAAGAAGATAATTTATCGTGATCAAGTGAGTTACATCCCAGGGATGCAATGATGGTTCAACATCCACAAATCAGTAAATGTGTTTCACCACATACACAGAACTAAAAACAAAAAGCATACAGTCATCTTAATAGATGCAGAAAAGGCATTCAATAAAATCCAACATCCTTCCTGATAAAAACCCTTAACAAAATAGGCTAATGAAAGAAATCGTAGATGACACAAATGGAAAAATATCCCATGCTCACAGATTGGAAGAATCAGTATCATTAAAAATGCCTGCACTATTCAAGGCAGTCTACAGAGTCAATGCAATCTCTATCAAATTACCAATTTCATTTTTCACACAATTAGGAAAAAAATACTAAAGTTCATATGGAACAAAAAAAAAAAACAGCCCGAATAGCCAAAGCCATCCTAAGCAAAAAGAAAATCCAGAGACATCATAGTGCCTGACTTCAAATTATACTGCAAGGCTATGGCAACTAAAACAGCATGGTCCTAGTATAAAAATAGACATGTAGATCAATGGAGCAGAATAGAGAACCCAGAAATAAAGCCGTATACCTACAACCAACTGATCTTCAACAAAGCCAACAAAAATAAACAATGGGGAAAGGGCATCCTATTCAATAAATTGTGCTGGGAAAATTGGCTAGCCACATGCAGAAGAATGAAACTAGACAAATGCAAATGCAACATAAAAATAGACAAATGGGATTTAATTAAACTAAACAGCCTCTGCAAAGCAAAAGAGAGTAAACAGACAACCTACAGAATGGGAGAAAATATTCACAAATTATGCCTCTGACAAAAGGACTAGTAGAACTTTACAAGTAGAACTTACAAGGAACTGAAAGAACTCAACAAGAAAAAAACAGCTCCATTAAAAACTAGGCAAAGGACATGAACTGATATTTCTCAGAAGAACAAAAGCAAGTGGCAAAAAGCACATGAAAAAATGCTCAAAAATCACTAATCAGAGAAATGCTAATTAAAACTACAATGAGATATTATCTTACACCCATCAGAATTGCTATTAAAAAGCAAAAAAAAAAATGGTATGGATGTGGAGAAAAGGAAACATACAATATTGATGGGAATGTAAATTAGTTCAACATCTATGGAAAACAATATGGAGATTTCTCAAACAACTAAAAATAGAAATATCATTCAATCCTGCAATCCCACTACTGAGTATCTACACAAAGGAAAAGAAATCATTATAAAGACACCTAAACAGAAAAAGACACCTGCATTTCTATGTTCATCACAGCACTACTCACATTAGCAAAGTCATGGAGCCAACCCAAGTGTCCATCAACAGTTAACTGGATAAATAAAATGTGGTACATATACACCATGGAATACTATGCAGCCAAAAAAAGAATGAAATCATTTTCTTTGCAGCAACCTGGGTGGAGCCTAGAGGCCATTATCCTAAATGAACTAACTCAGAAAATTAAATACCACACGTTCTCACTAATAAGTAGGATCTAACAATGGATATAAATGGACATGAAGATGGAAATAATAAATACTGGAGACTCCAAAAGGGAGGTGGGTGGGAAGGTGGCAAGAGTTGAAAAACTACCTATCAGATACAATGTTCACTATTTGGGTAATGAGTATGCTAGAAGCCCAGTCCTCACCAGTACACAATATACTGATGTAACGCACATGCACATGAATCTAGAGTTTTTAAAAAATTTTAATTAAAACAATAAGCAGATGGGCAAATTCCTCAGATCTCTGAAGAACTCAAATGGAGAGCCACTGAAACTTTTTGTACAAAAAAATATTGGATAAAAAAAATTTCCATTTTCATATAGTTCAAATGATTGTGATAAGAATAAAATTATAACTTATGGCTAAGGACCAGTTTGCTGGACTGGAGCCCAGTGGTTTAGCAATTTGATAGTTAGGTTTCTTTGGTATTAACCAAATCAATTTGCATACCGTACAATTCACCCACCTAAAGTTATGTTTAGTGGCTTTTAGTGTAGTCATAGAATTGTACATTCATCACCACAGTAAATTTTAGAATATTTTCATTACCTCAGAAAGAAATACTGAACCCCCTTAGCTATTATCCCCCAATTCTGCTGTCTTCCCAAACTCTAGGCAAGCACAAATCTTTAAGTCTCTATAGATTTGCTTATTCTGAGCACTTCATATAAATGAAATCATATATGGTTTTTGTAATGGTTTCTTTCAATTAGTATAATGTTTTCAAGGTTCACTCATGTTGTAGCATGTATCAGTATTTCATTTCTTTTTATTGCCAAGTAATATTTCACTGTATAGATATACCATATTTTGTTTACCCATTCATTCATCAGTTGATTGGCATTGGTGATGTTGCCACTTTTTTACTACTATGAATTATGCTGTTATAAGCAATTATATGCAAGTCTTTTTGAGGACATATGTTTTTATTTCTCTTGGGTATGTACCTAGGAGTAGAATTGCAGGATCATATGGTAACTCTATGTTTAACCATTTGAAGATCTGCCAAACTGTTTTCTGTCTTACCGGTTTTCATTGCCACCAGCAGTGTATAAGAGTCCAGTCTCCAATCCTCACCAACCCTTGTAATTATCTTTTTTTATTATAGTCATCCTAATGTGTGTGATGTGATATCTCATTGTAATTTTGATTTGCATTTCCCTGATGATTAATTATGTTGAGCATTTTCTCATATCCTTATTGGCAACTTGTGTATCTTCTTTGGAAGACTGTATTCCTATCCTTTGCCCATTTTTAATTGGGCAATTTGCCTTTATTATTGAGTTTTAATATTTATTTATAATAGATACAAGTCGCTTGTCAGATACATGATTTGCAATAAAATCTTTCCCATTCTGTGGGTTGTCTTTTCACTTTCTTAATGGTGTCTTTTGAAGCATGGACATTTTAAATCTTGACAGTGCCTAGATTTTTTCTTCTGTTGCTTGTACTTTTGGTGTCATATCTATTAGTAAGAAGCCACTGCCTCATCCAAGATGACAAGATTATGCCTGTGTTTCCTTCTAAGATTTTTATAGTTTTTAGCTGTTACTTTTAGGTTTTTGAGTTAATTTTTGTATACGGTCTGAGGTAGGGGTCCAACTTTATTCTTTTGTATGTGGATATCCAATTAGCATCATTTTTTCTGTTGACAAATGATTAACTTTATTGTCAGGCAGGTGTTTACTATGTAGTTCAAAGTGATAAGTGTCAACACTGTGTTCGAAAGGTGTAGTTTGCAGTGCACAGATATACTCTTGCTGTCTAGTTCCACAGCAAATGCTTACATTTTTCTTAATGACACCATTTCAGCAGAGCCCCTTAAAGGTTTGTTTTCGTATGTGTGCATTTGGGAACGGCAGTATTTATGTGGTGAATGATTGGGTTTTGTAATTCACATAAAACCCTCATTTATAGAGTGTATAGTTTGTGCCAGGCCTTATACCAGGATTTGGGAATGCAAAAATATGCTTGCTACAGAGTAGAGTTCAGTAAATAATTGTTGAAGGAAGGGAGAAAATTTGGGAAGAAGACATAGCCCCTGCTTTCTAGAAAGGGTCAGAAACTTAAGTGTAATGTGAAATGCTACTACTGAGGCATCATATATGAAGGAACACAGGGAGTTGAATATGTAATTAATCCATGTATTTAAAATGACTTGAAGTGGAAAGCACCTTGCAGATTAGTTGGTAATGTTGCTGCAGATTTGTGTTATTATTTAAATGTAAAAGATAAAAACAAATTACTGACATTTGGTTCTCATATTCAGTTATGACCTTTATTCATTTACTCTTAGGCATAATAGGTTTTTTGACCTACAATACTGAATATAAGAGGAGACTCTGCAGAGGAGACAGCAGAGGGTCAAAGATCCATTGGAAGTAATGGCAAAAACAGCAATTACTTGTATACCAACCTAATAATTTCTCTCTAGTATTCATGTTATACTTTCTTAATAAAGGGCCGTTTGTAAATAGACAACAGTTTTTAAAATGTAATCACTCTTTATTCCATTTTGGAACTTCTTCCATTCTTCTCCTCATTTTTTCCCATTTGGGGGACAGAGGAGTGGATAGATACTACTTCATATTTGTTTGTTTCTTAGCTCACATAAAATTATTATTTAGTTTTTGGGAATACTTAACACTTGGTAAGTGGTACGATATTAAACTCATTCCCAAAAGATTAATGCAATTAATTAATTGGGTATTTTGCCTAAATGTATAGCTTATCATTTCTTTAAAACATTACCTTTTAAATATATTCTGTTTCACAGTGGT
The DNA here is from genome assembly GCF_000951035.1 of Colobus angolensis palliatus. Taxonomy (NCBI): domain Eukaryota; kingdom Metazoa; phylum Chordata; class Mammalia; order Primates; family Cercopithecidae; genus Colobus; species Colobus angolensis. The sequence goes on along the minus strand of NW_012120709.1, from coordinate 17,101,174 downwards.
GTCCACTATGTATGAGGTCATCTAGTTATAAACATCAAGTACAACAGAAAATATATACCATATACTGTTTGTAGTTTACTTTGTTTTCTGCGAGGCAAGGAATTATAGTTATCCCTGTCACAGAACAACTGTGAAATTTGTTGGTGCTAAGATAAGCATAACCTAAACCTGTCCAGATAAGTTTGTACTATTATACATCTGTAAAAGAATCAATAGTTTCATTCTATTTTGATGTATTTTACATAGTTGTTAAAAACAAGAAAATCTAAGTTTTCATTGCCTGAGAACAGATTCTTTAAGAGATCAATGAATTTATTTTGAAGTTATTACTGGCCCTTTGTTTGGTTACACTTTTGAGCAAAAGAAAGAGATCATTGTATTTTGAATGAATTAATATCTAAATCTATTAATCCCCTGGTTATATTGGCTGCTTGTAAGACTTTTATTACTTATTTAGAATGAATCCTGTGAATCCTAAATGTACGGTTCATGTAATGTTTATTTTCTTGCATATCCATGGTGAATCTTTGGTGGACACTTAATGTGGGACTATCAGAAATAGAAGGGATCTAAGTGACTATGTAGTGCAAACTGTATCATTTTGTGGGTAAGGAAATGGAGGCCCAGAGAAGTGGCTGAATTGCCTTGGGTTGCACATCTCATTAATGATAGAGTAAGTCCGAGTGTGAACAATGGAACCTGAAATAAAAATAAACTACCTGCTGGTAGTTTGATCGCATTCTCTTCAATATAAATCAAGCTGAATGAGGTGGCTACACTCAGCATTTGACCCCTTACACATCTGACAATTTTAAAACTCAGAAAATACAGTCTATTCACTGTTACACAAATGATCTTCTACAATAGATTTACATGAAAAACACCCATTTCAAAAGCACCTTTTCAGAAGAAAATTTGTCACCCTTCTTTGATTATTCATTCTCATGTTTAACAGCTATCATTCTCGGGAAGATTTTGTTACATCAGAAAGTTTCTTAACTTGAGGTTCATAAATCCCTAAGGAATCCATTTTATGGGAGTTCTGAACCCCTGAAGTTGCATGCAAAATTTAGCTCACAACTTTTATAGATTTCTCAACAAACCACTACCCAAGGTCAGCCTGGATTTTCATTCCATGTTTCTCCCCATTTCTTTTTGCCTCATCTTCCTTGGAAGATGCTTACTTTCCTCCATATTATAGTTCTGCATTAATTTCGAGAGATTATTACTGTTTCTAAATGAAGAATCTCAGTTCATTTTATCCTTTTTCATAGGTTCTTTTTCTTCACATTTTAAATCACTTTACACTGTCTTTTGAATCCTTTCCAAATTCTTCATAAACCTGAAAGCCAAGAAGCTCAGAATTAGAAACTATGTACTAATGAAGATCTAGTTTAGAATCTTGGATCTGCTGACAGTGATTTCAGAAGGTTAGAGAAAGCAGATGTAAAACTGCTGAATGGCAGATCCTCAAGGACAAAGCAGACAGAGGGTGTAAGGGACAAAGGTAAAGCTTACAAGAGTGGGTACATTTCACACTTCAAAGTAGTAAATTGGTCCTGTAAAGGGAATCAGGATAGAGAGTAGGAATCAATTCCAGGCCTGAAGATGAAACAGAACCCTGCAAAAAATTGGGAACATAGCTTGATGGATATGAACAAACTGCCACTTTTCTTAATAAAATCAATCCAGTCTTTCAGTATTGAGACTCTTCACATGAGGAAGTGCTGCTGTACCTTGTAATACAAATACTTATCTCCCAGTTTTCCTTTCTGCTTGTAACCTCTGCAGTCACACTAGCCTAAGGATCTTAGATTCCTGAAGATTATGTTCCTAAGAGGTGTGAGTAATGGAAATAGATGGGGCTTGCACGCTATAATATATAAACTAGGTTATTGAAATCACCAGTGTTGGAAAGGATTAGACTTTTCTAAGAATCTGATGATAACTCCGGGCTGTTCCTCTAGAAGGAAGACATCAAGTATACATCATGCAAAAAATTTTTATATAAGTAACCTGGCCTGAAATTGATTTGTGGTTAATAACTCCCAATTGAGATGTTTGATAGTGTCTATTTTTAACCCATGTGTTTCCTGTCATTTATTGATGTTTTACATAATTATTTCAGCTGTTGTCTCAGCTGTGCTAAGGAGATTTGGGCCTATAGCTTCCACGTGTGAGCCAAAAGATTCAGGAGTGGAATAGCAACACTTGAGACCAGAGCAGTGGTGACAATAATTTGGGAAAGATCCCTAGGAGCATGGAGAATTTGTGGGATAAGAATTGTGCCAAAGAAGTCTAGCATCCTCTTCCCACTGGATGATTCTTTATTCCTATGCTAGAATCATTGTTTTACTTTTAAAACTACAAGCAATTCCTTTATGAATCACATAATAGGATACCGACACTGAGCTGGCTAGTTTTATATGGTTCCCATTGGAGCAACATCCAGTTCCCAAGCATGACTGACCTAGAGGTAGTGGGTAAGACCTTTGGTGAGGATACAGGGGTGAGAGGGATGAAAGGGCGTAAAGATACAGGGTGAGAAGGATGGTTTTGATAATACAGCCTGAACTTCGCTTATGGCTGTTTGTGACTATATGGTTAATTTTACTCATCTGCCTCTAGTGGCTGTATCTAGATGTGTTAAATATATCAGACTAAGTTTAGAGAGTAATTATCTGAATAATTCAAGTTGAATAAACTTCATTTACTGCAATTTTAGGTCATTGGAACAGAGTACCTGAATTATCCAGTTGCTTATATTTATATACGACCTAGAAAAAAAGGATTTTTTATTGTTTGAAGTTAACAGTTTTTAAAAAAGTCTATTTGGAAGAAGGGATTCCCAAGTGTGTTAATATTTTTGCAAAAAATCTAGTCTCTGGGCTTTTGCTTTAACTGTTTTTGCCTGTCCTTTACTTGTCTTTCCTTGAAGCCAAATTTGCCTGTGAAATAAAGATAGTAGTATCTACCCGGAAGACATTTTGGATTATAAATAAGATAATCCATGTCCAGCCTTTAGCGTAGAGCTGGACACATAATAACCAGTAATAATGGTTATGATGGTGTTTCTCCCAAATATTCTGGTAAACATTTAACCTCTTTATTCTCTGACCACAAAAAATACTTATTGCCTTTACCACTTTTTGACACTTATTTTCCTGTTTTGTTTTTAAACTATTCTATTTTAGATGTTACAGTTTTATCTCCATAATGAAACTGTAGGCTCCTTGATAGGCAAAGATAGGCAATGCAAAACTTGTTAAATTGGACTGAAAAAAGTCAACATTGTCTTGCCTTACAAGCCACGTGGTCTTCATTTTGGTTTGTTTCATCAACAGAAAATGAAAACACTAGCAGAAAGGAGGAGGAGCGCTCCATCTCTTATCCTGGATAAAGCCCTACAAAAACGGCCTACTACCAGGTAAGTGCAAAGCTTTGTATTACACATTTAGTACGTGCTTGGAACTTTATATTAGATGAAGTGTTTTTCAGATCACATATTCTTTAATGTATAGAGGTTGTTTGTTATCATCACCAGAATTCTCTGTTTCAGAGTAGAAAATACAACTTTTGTTCTGAGGTTATTTAATAGGGCCCAGCTGGTATATATGCTCAGTTGCTTTAAAACTGATTCAAAAGTGAATTTCACCCCAAAACATATATAAACTTGAAAGTTCCACATTTTAACAAAATTTACTTGTAAAATAGAAATCAAAATACTGAAAATTCAATGTTTTGTTTCACACAAAACTACATGTTTTTAAATCAACATAAAGTGATGGCTGTGCATGGATAGGCAGTTTTTCTTACCAACTTTAGATATGAAGGAAGATAACCATATTAAGATTTTTTTTTAAATGGAATATTGATTTATTTTAGGCATTGGTTAAATTAGTGAAATTCAAAGTGGAAAAATAAGCTAAATATCTGTGAACAGAGTCATTTCACCGATGGAGGCTAATTACTATTTCAATGGACATTGAAATAGACATTTTTTTCCAGAGCAGGAGCAAACGTTTATTAAAAAGATTTAGAACAGGAAGGAAAGTACAACTTGAAAGTGGGCCAAGCAGGCGACTTGAGAAAACAAGTACGCAGCTTGACCTCTTGACTTGGGGATTTTGTATGTTGGCATAATTCTGGAATCTCATTGGGAAGCTGCTGATCAGTTTCAGGTGTTTTCTGTCTAGTACACGACCGCCTTTCCCTAGTGCCAGCTGTGACCAATTATTACTTTAGCGAAATGCTTAACAACCACCTAACCATCAACTGATGGTCACACAATACTCCTGGTGTGTGTTGCGGGGAGTCCTCTCCTGCCTTGCTCACACCTGACTAGTTACATACTGTAACATTTCAATAGACATTTTAAGAGTCTTTCATAATGTGTTGAAACTGAATAGTCATTATTATTTTATTCATTAATTTATTCATTGTTTCAAATTCAAATATTCATTAATTTATTCATTAATTTTTAAACGGCATTTTAACTCATAAGAGTTTTTATGTTCAAGGAATGTTACAATGATTTTTCTCTAAGCTGTGAATCCTTTTAGGTAAAGTGAAGGCTTCACCAACTTTAAAGTGAAGATATATCTATTACTATGACATTTCTTCAACTTGTGCTAATTTAATATAAAATCTATATGATTGGGAGGCCAAGGCAGGCAGATCCCGAGGTTAGGAGATCGAGACCATGCTGGCTAACACAGTGAAACCCCGTTTCTACTAAAAAAATACAAAAAAATTAGCCGGGCGTGGTGGCGGGTGCCTGTAGTCCCAGCTACTTGGGAGGCCGAGGCAGGAGAATGGTGTGAATCCGGGAGGTGGAGCTGCAGTGAGCTGAGATCGCGCCACCGCACTCCAGCCTGGGCATCAGTGCCTTAATCTTGGACTTGCCAACCTTCAGAACTATGAACAATAAATGTCTAGTATTTATATATAAAAAGATATACAGTGTGTTATAGGAGCATGGATGTTATTTATGAAGAGTTAGAGGAGTTTTTGAAGGAAGTGACATTTGAGAGAAGGCTAGAGAGTATGATGTGTTTAGAAAACTGCAAACATTAGAATTCAGAGTATATATACAAAAGTCTTTTGTTTTTGCTAACAGGTTGATTTTATTATATTAGTGAACCTTTAAAGTAACAGTATTCAGAAACTATTCAAAATTCTTTCTCAGTAAAGGGAAAATAACAGCTGGGTATATTAAAACAATGTTCATATTGATTGTGTAGACATTATATTCTTGGTATATATTACCATACTTTAATTTCTTAGCATCTGAGTGGTATTTTTATGAAAAATATAAATTCAACCCCTATGAAAAATAGTATGGCACATTTTCAAAGAAATGAAAATAGAAATACAGTTCAAACCAGCAATCCCATTACTGGGTATCTAAACAAAGAAAAAACCAGTTTTATCAAAAAGACATCTGCACTCTTATGTTTATTGAAGCACTATTTATAATAGCAAAATCATGGAATCAAACTAAGTATCTATCAACAGTGGATTAAAGAAAATGTGCTACAGATATACCATGGAATACTACGCAGACATTAGAAAGGATGAAGGATGAAATCATGTCCTTTGCAGCAACAGGTATGCAGCTGGAGGCCATTATTCTAAGTAAATTAACACAGACACAGAAAACCCAATACTGTGTGTTCTCACATGTAAGTGGGAGGAAACAATGGGAACACATGGACAGGAACATGAAAACAAAAGACACTAGGGACTCCAAAAGAAGAGAGGCAAGTGGGGGGCAAGGCTTGAAAAACTACTACTGGGTATACTACATTCACTGTTTGTGTGATGGATTCAATAGAAGCTCAAACCCTAGCATCATGCAATATACCCGTGTAACAAACATGCACATGTACCCCTGAATGTAAAATTTAAAAAACAAGATTGAGGCTTTTATCACCGAAAAATTATATGAAACAATAAAATTAAGATCATATTGGAAAATACACAGTCTTCTGGGAAATCTTTTGATTTGTATTCAACAAATAATTATATGATCATAGAATTAGAAGAAGTTTAACACATAATATATTTCAACATTTTCATTTTATTTTTAAGAAAACTAAACCCTTTAACATATGCAGAGTCTTAACACAAGGATGATTATGACACAACGTTAGATCATCTTTAAACACAGAACTGAACACTGCTGTGTCAAAGAGTAAAAGTAGTTGACTGCAGCCATGTAACCACTCACCTTAGAAAACCTCTAACTTTCTTAGTATGAAAGATGTCTTGTCACATTTCCTAATATAATAATTACTTAGAGAAACCACCTCCAGCAGCTCTGAATGGTGTCGCATTTTTAAAAATGTTAAAATCTGTGAACTGCCTCTCCTTATGTACTCTATGCATTCACCAAAGAACACTGGAGACAAAACTACGTTTAACACATAAATACAGTTAACTCATCAGTTAATTTAAATCTTTCTTCCTCTTTAAATCCAAATCCAGCTCTTGTTCATTAAATTATTTTTAAAAAGGATTCTTTGATGTCTCCTGCAGATTTACATACAAGCTTTATCATCTACAAGTCATTAATTACTAACAACTATGGGACAATAGTAAAAATAGTAAGGTTCTACAGCAATGCCAAAATCAAATATGGACGTAATTCAAAAACTATAAAATGTCAATAAGTAAAACACTATTTCTTTACTGTCTGCCGAAACACTGCCCACAAATCTTTTGCAGTCTAGTTCTCATGTTACATTGCAAGAGACAGAAATGATTAAGGGGGAAGGCTATGGGAATTTTGCTGTATAAAGTACTACTTGAAATAGATGTGTTATCATCTTGGACTTTAGACATTTCTCATATTTCTGGAGTATAATGGATAGAAAAGCAAAATTCTGTTTGCAAAAATTTGCATTATTTGTAACAACTTTGGAAAAAGAAGTATATCACTGAATACTATTTAGTTTTTCACTATAAAATTTAAGTTTTAACTATAGGATTTATTTAAAATAGCAAGTTCATTAATAATTCATAAAATCTGATTTATGTAACTTCAGGAACATACATTATAAAAAAGTGGACAAAATTCAAAAGACTTGCTTGAATGTTTATTGTAATAGGATTTGATCTCCAAGTTTTTAAAAAAATTGCAAGAGACTTGAAAAGAACTATTACATCTATGTTTAAGTGAGATTTAAATATGAGGGACAACAAAAATCTGAATCACTTCTGAAGGGGCAAGAATTTAAAAGGATGTACAAATGATTAATAGTAGTTACCCCTGGGGATGGAGTAGGGACCTTACTTTTTGTTTTATATGTGTCCATATTGTTTTCTTTTACAAGAAATATGTATTACTTCTGTCAATTGTAAATACTTCCTTAAAATTCTATCTCATGTTCCTTTTTTATAAGCAAATAAACATAAAAGCATTCTTTTATATCATGCAACAGTGGTCCTCCACCAAGCGTTCATTAGAATCCTATAGATAACAGTATTATATTCTATACTTAAAAATCTATAAAGATGATAGCTCTCATGTTAAGTGTTCCTACTACAATTTTTAAAAAGAGGGCACAGAATTAACTATGGATTTGAAAAATATGCCTATGTCTGTATCCCACTGTAGAATACCGAATTAGAAAGGCTTAGAAATCACTAAACTAGAGGACCCTTTCAGGTTCTTTCTAATCCTGAAATTGTATTGCTTACAAATATTTTGCATACCTTCAGAGTACAAGCACCAAGAGCTGCACAAAATAAAAACGTAATCTCATCTTTTATAAGATTATGAGAGAGGTGAAGGTCCCATTCCTTAGCATTGTGCACCCTAGTTACTGATCTAGAGAAACTTCCAGGAAATTAACTGAAGATTAAAACATACATATATATGTTAGAAGCTGCAGTAAGCTACGATAATATTATTTTATATATTATGTATATTATTATTAATATTATATATATATAAAGACAGGGTCTGAGTGCAGTGGCACGATCGTAGCTCACTGCAGCTTCCAACTCCTGGGCTTCAGTGATCCTCCCACCTCAGCCTTCCAAGTAGTTGGGACACACGTCACCATGCCTGGCTAATTTTTTTTTTTATAGAGACAGGGTCTTGCTATGTTGCCCAGGCTCAAGTGATCCTCCCACCTTGGCATACCAAAGGGTTTGGATTACAGAGGTATGCCACCATGTCTAGCCAAACAAACTTTTTTCCTTATAGTTATTTTGACACAAAACTCATCATAATTTGCTACTACTAAGCTAAGGATCTGGGAGAATTGGCTCTAATGTAAACACCAGTTCTTAAAGAAGTAATAGGGAGGCAGTGTGGGGAAGGGCATTGTTGTATATTATTATATTGGTTCTCAACTTAAAACAATAAGAAGTGGCATTTTTCAGTGAGTCAGATAAGTGTTAGCGTTTTCCCTAGCGTGGCACTTCACCTGCATCAGTAGTTCTTGATTCTGTTAAACCCAATGTGACCCTTTGTTATACAAAAGTCTATATTATATATATGTTTAAATTCCGCTTTTTAGATCCTGAAATGAAATTCACAGATATTTTTTAAAAGTCAAAAATAATAAAACACTCTAACAGTAACATACAGAAAAAAATGAAAGTAGTTCTTAATAATGTATTTCAATAAGTACATGCTCAGATACGATTACGCTAAAGACAACTAAGTAGTCAAGATGCTTACAACTAGTTACAATTATTATATTCAGATTTAAGAGAAGTCAGATAAGAAATGTCATGTAACAAGCACAGAAAAATGAAGCCCGGTGATTTTTAGAAATGGTTCCAAACAATACAAAGTACAATTATCTATTGATGTACAAGGTAGCTACATTTCTGAAAAATTTAGTGTTTATTGAAATGTATAAAAATACTTTGTGCTTATATATAAAATAGGTTACAGGCATAGATAATGATATAAAGATTTTTTCCCCTCTTCATGCATATGCTACACAGGGGACTTTCAAAAGCTATGCAGGAACCCACAATTCTCTACACAGGATGTTCTGTGCTTTCCATGGGATGCCTAGCATCCGTGGCTGCTGTCACTAAATCACTGACCAAGCATAAATGTTCCACAAAATTCCAAAGTGTTCCCTAGAGCTTAGTACCACCCCCACCCCCCTATGAACCACTAGTCTGCATGAACTTTCAGTACCTGCGTGTATAGTTATCACAGATTCCTACCCTGGGGTACGATGGGGGAAGATGATTACTGGTTCCTGATCTCAGGCTAAAGCTTCTATGACATAAGGACTACTTTTAACTGAAAAACCTTAGCACACTTCATACTCACAAGCTTCCAATAAAAAATTTTACCCAAAACTGTGTATATGTTTAAAAAAATTTGTTAAAAAATAAACAATAATTTTTACATCCATAGTAGAGAATTAAAGACAGCTATGCTGATTAATTCTGTTTCCTCTATCCACCTCCCCTAAAAAAATACTGTCCCTTGAGGTTTCTAGATAATCAGTGTTAAACTAGGAAGATACAACCTTTCTCTTTTATCCACACTAAAGCCAGGATACACTGATGCAAACAATGCAGATGTCATTTATATATGACACTGAAATATATCACTGTATTTTTATTTGGCAGAATGACTTCCTAATTAAATTTTGACTAGACATCTCTTAAAAGGAGTTTACATTTCTTGATCAACCCAGTGACTAAAGTGTATGTCTTCTGAGGGTAGGTGAGAAAAACTACTGAGTCTGAGAACTTGCTAAGTGCTTGGAAGAAAGTGACGTTGAGTATTTTGGTACATTTCACTTGTTGGGATTTGGATATGTAGCTTATTTTTAATACTGAAAAACTTCCATACTTGCATATAGTTTTTTTTTATTTTTTGAGACGGAGTCTCGCTTCTAAGATGGCATCTCTTACTATGTCCTCACATGATGGAAGGGGCAAACAGCTCCCTTGTACTTCTTTTATAAGGGAGCTAATTCTCTTCATAAGGGCTCTGCCCTCATGACTTAATCACCTCCAAAAGGCCTCACCTCTTAATATTATCACATTGGTAATTAAGTTGCAACACTCGAACTTGGGTGAGAATTGTATCGTTAAAAATCTATAAAGATGATCACTCTCATTCAGACCATAACAACTGGTTACTCCAAGCCTCAGTTTCCTCATCTGTGAAATAAGAGTCATAACAGTACCTTTTTAAAAAATTGGCACATAATAATTGTACATATTTATTGGGCACAGTGTGAAAACCACCCTATATATCTTTTAATCATAGCACTCAATCACACTTCGTTGGAATCTCCTTATATGCCTGTTTCCTGTAGTGTCCTAGCACACATTTATTAATAAAATAACACCTTGTACATACTTGCTGTTCAGTTACTATTTGTTGGATGAATTAGTGAATAAATTAATGTCTCCATTTGCAAACCAAAAGAGGAATTTAATAGGTTAGCACAGTAGTTTCTGACTTTCCTGACTTCCTTTAATGTATAAGACACTTTACTTTTTCATTGGTATTTGTGAAAGTCTTGATAGGGAAAATGGAGATTTTTTGAAACAAAATGTTTCTTTGTTATTGTTAGGAAGTAATTTCATGCGGCAAAATACCACAAGAGCTCATGTATATGGTTTAGAAATCTCATATATATTGACATTCTTATGGTATTTCTTCATTGTTTATTTAGGAATGAATTCAAGTCATACAAACTTTCCCTTCAAAAATATATTATTTTGATATGGTGAACAGCCCACCTTGTAGAAATTGCACAAAAATGTATCCACTTTTGTTTTGGGTAACAACCTGTTACCACTTTCAAGTTGATATTCACTTGTCTATCTCCATCTCCACCTCCAAGTTAATTTATTGTGTTTGGGCTGTTAGCAAGACTTACTTTTTAAATCTTGCTGAGAGGAGGGAAAGACAACACCAGGGAAGAATTGTGGTATAGGAGAAAGTGCTTGGTCTTTGGTTGCATTTAAATGCTGGCACTCCATCCTAATAATCTGTGTGACCTTGGATAAATTACTTAATCTCTGAGTCTCAATGTTTTCCTCTGTAAAATATGGATCATAATGCTTACATCATAGAACATAAAATGAGGGAATAAGTAAAAATGCTTAGAATATTAACTTAGTTATTATTACTTCCCTTCTTCCCTTCCATGATATAATTTATATATATATATATATATAATTTTTAAGACTCAAGCCTTCTGGCTCATCTATTAATGTCAAGCTTGTTAATAAAAAGCACCTACTTTATCATCACAGCACTGTATAACTAGAAGTGGATCATTGATCCTGGCTCATTAAGTAGCAGAAATTGAGTCGAAAACTTCCTCTAGGTCACATAGTTGATTAATGTCAGAGACAGGACCAGAACCCAGGTGTCTGGTCTTAAAGGAATATGATACAGTGCCTAAGTGCATAGACTCCAAAACCAAATTGCCAGGTCTGAATCCTGGTACTTCCCCTTACTAGGTATGTGTGATCTTGGGTAAGTTTTTCAACCAGAGATGATAATAATACCTACCTCATAGGATTTTAAGGAGAACTAAATGAGTCTTATATATGTAAAGTTCTTAAAGTAGTCTCTCGTACATAATCAGTGCTACATATGTATGTAAGCTATTTATTATTGTTAGTAGTAGTAGCAGTAGTAGCAGCAGAAGGAAGTACACATTCTCATAGAGAGACTCTTTGAAGACCATAGCAGATGGGAAATTAACAAGATGAAAGATGGAGAATCTGGAAGCCTGCTAGAGTCTAATATTAAATTCATTTTAGCAAGAAAATTATATTTCTAGGTCTGGCCTAAAGCAGGATTAACTCAGGATATTTTGGATTTATTTTTGGTAGACCCTGACAACTCTTGAGTTCTCCCTATGTAGAGGTTCTCAGTATGCCTAGAATGACTCTGGGAAATGAGGGCTTGAGCCGTGGAAGATTGACCTGCTTTGCTCAGTCACTTAAGAGGAAGAGGCTCTAGGAAGTTTCTATGTGCCAAAGCTGTGAGTTAAGATTAGGTATGTATAGAATTGGCTGGTTTAGGGTACAGATAATAGAGTGAGAGAGCCCAATCAGAAGGCACTTGTAACTAGGAAAGCAGCCGTTTGCTAACTGGCTTCCACTTCCTTTGGGTCCATTCGCTCCTATTGTGCATGACCACACACCACCATGCTCACATTGTCCTGCTCTGACTATCCCCCATTGTGTTCTACAAATTCCTCATTATTCCACTTCCTTTTTCCTCTGTCATATTAGCATCATAACTTCAATATTAGCCTAAAGTGGATAATAGCTTATCATACTTTCGAATGAAGGAAATACATTTATACTCTGCAGTGGTTTACTGAGGTTTGTAGTAAAATCTACTTTCAAAACAGAATGAAAAACTGCCTTTACCTATGATAGTTTAGTGTGGACCTTCCAGATATACTAATGGGAATGAACTCAATGACCTCATAAAGGCCATTCTCATGCTGAGACTCTAAGGTAGTTGTAATAATGATTGACATCACTTAAAGGAAAAATTAATTTAAAAAAGAACTTACTAGACGTTTTGGAATTTTATAAACTTTCTATACCTAGATATGGTTTCTTGGTTTAAGGCTTAAATAAAATTTTGAACTTTAGAGGAAATTTTAAAAATCTTTAAGACCTTTTCAAAATTACCATAAACTATACTGACATGTTATTTTAGAAGAGTTCTATGCCAAACACTTTTCCATGTACTGTCTTTCATTACATGCCAGCTGGCTCTACATCAGATCCATTCCTACAGTTTTGGACACTATGTTGTGAGGTTTTTAATTGAGAGTTCCGTGAATGATCCAAGGTATGTGATGAGAACACCAAAGCAGAAATCTAATACGTGAAGATTGCCAGTAGCCTGCAAAACGCCATCGTTTTTCCTTGCAATGAACATTTTTCGAAGTTATAAACTTCAGATATAAAGGAAAGAGACAGCAATTGCTTTATAAGGTGACAAAGTTGGCAAATTTTTTACCAAAATGGAACTCATTACTTTGTTAGACAAAAGGTTTCCAGGCCCATACATTGCTTTGTTCTTTTCAAACTACTTTTCATACTCTTTAAAAAATGATCAAATACATCTGTTTGTGGTGCAGTGTACTAATTTTCTTGTGGTACGATTCTGGTAGGAAATCTTTAAGAGATTAAATTTAGTCCTCCACATTCTACTGGGCTTTGATGGGGTCAAATTAATTTATTTTTGTAGCTACAGAATAGCACATCCATTTAATTTCTTAATTCCAACTTTAGCTTAATTTGCTAATTACAGTTATGATTCAATTATGTCTTTCATTTTGGTACCAGGAAAGCACTACCTCATTAGTGCATGTTTATTTGCCCTTCCTCACCCCTGTTCATAGGGATAGCAGTCTGTCCTATGACATCCTTGCTGTATTGGACTAGATACTCCCTTCCCCTGTACAACTTGAAAGCTAGGATTTCTCAGAGTTTTGGCATTACATGATTGACCTTCCTTCAGAACCTTGTAAAAAAGACATATTAAGGAAGCAGAAGAGCAATTGTTACTATTATTGAGAAGCTTCATATTATTGTGGTTAAGAAATTGTGAACTCTATAGCCATTGTTTTTGGGTTTGAACCCTGGCCCTTCTTCTTACCAGCTGTGAGAACTTTGGCAAGTTACTTAACTTCTTCAGGCCTCACTTTATTCGTCTGTAAAATGGGGAAGACTTCATAGGGGATTAAATGAGTTAATATTATAATGTGTTTGGCATATTGTAACTGTTATATAATTTTTCATTAAATAAAATTATTAAAAATATATAAATCTTTAGGGTCTCCTGTCACATGTCTAATTTGCCGAGTGTTCCAGGTTTAGGTCTTGCCTCAACTTGACTATAGGTCAACTCTTAGTTGGATGGAAAGAGGCTAAGAGTCTACTGCTGCCTGAGAAAGTGTTCACTTTCTCAAAGTGTTGAAAAGCCGCAGAAAGAAATGTCTGTTCTAGAGTGACCAGCTGTTTAATGTATATTGAATTAATGCTTACGTGTTCACCATGACATCTGGATTATGAGTCACTGCCTTTGGTGTTCTGACACATAGTTCTGAGTATGATGAGAACACACAGAGAATGGATTCTAGTCTCCTGCTCTAGCACTGTGTGACCCTGATGGAGTCACCCATTCTTTCCATGACTGGGACTTTTTCCCCTCATCTGTTGGTGCTAGGGGAGGGGAGAGTAAAGTTGACGAAATTCTTTTCGTACTTCTTTCACCCCAGCTCTATAGTTTTGTGTTTCATTATTCTAACCATACCTCAGTTACAAGAAGAATGAAAATCAGTATGAATGTTCTTGTACACCCTTTCATTGCAACTCATAAAACATCTCTGAGTGTGTCTGTCACACTGTTGAGGAGTAAGTAGTATCCTCTTTCAGTGCAAAGGTCAAACATTTGCTTATGTAGAATCTTTGGTCTACTCGTTTTCATGTCGTTTTGGTAACTAGCCTCCACAGTGGCCTCCAGTGTGATTCCCACCTCCTCGTATTCATACCCTTGTCTAATCCCTGCTACACTGTATCAGAGTTGCTCTGTGTAACCAATAGGATTTGGTAAAAGTAATGATGTCCCGCTTCTGAGATTAGGTTACAAAAGGCAGAGTTTCCTTCTTGATTGCTCTCACACTTTCTTTCTGTGACCACTTGCTCTCACACTTTCTTTCTGTGACCACTTGATCTGGAGGAAGCCATGTCATAAGCAGCCCTGTGGAGAAACCCACAGGTGAGAAACCGAAGGCTATAATAGCCTCGTGAAGGCTCTTGGAAGCAGACCCTCCCACTCTGGTCAAGACTTCAAAGATTGCAGCCAGCCCTGGCTGAAACCTTACTGCAACCTCATGAGAGACCTAAGACCCACCCAACTCAGACACTTCCAGGTTTCTGATCCTTATACATTATGTAGGGTAATAAATACTTGTTTGGTTGAGTGCAGTGGCTCATGGCTGTAATCTCACCACTTTGGGAGGCCAAGGCGGGTGGAATTGCATGAGGTAGGAATTCAAGACCAGCTTGGGCAATGTGGTAAAACGCTGTTTCTACAAAAGAAAAATGTGAAAATTAGCTGGGCATGGTGGTGTGCACCTGTGGTCCCACCTACTTGGGAGGCTGAGGTGGGAGGACTGCTTGAGCCCAGGAGGTTGAGGCTGCAGTGAGCCATGATTGTGCCACTGCACTCTAGCCTGGGCAACAGAATGAGACCCTGTCTCAGAAAAAATAAATAAATGAATAAATAAATAAATGTTTGTTGTTTTAAGATGTTATGTTTGGGGGTAATTTGTTTTCGCGGCAATAGATCAATACAGTCGTCTTCAAGTTATGAAACTAGCTTTCTAGAATGTTTCTCTCATGTATTAATATGTTTTATATATTCTTACAGCTAGAGGTGGAAAGATGGAAACAGATACTATTCCCATTAATAAATGAAAAGGCCAATTCCCCAGATCATGTAATTTGTTGGAAAAGGGGCCAGACATCTTTTTTAAAACAAAACAGAACAACATCTTTATGGAAATACAGTTCATATGGTATAATTCACCAGTTAAAACTGTATACTTCAGTGGTTTTTACTATATCCACAGGGATGTGAAGCCATCACCAAAATCTTCATTTTCATCCCCAGAAAAGAAATGCATAGCTATTAATTGTCTTTCCTGATTCTCTCCTGCTGCACTTCCACATCCCCAGCTCTAAGCAACCACTCAATTGTTTTCTATGTTTATAACTTTGACTCTTCTGGATATTTCAAATAACTGAAATTGTGTGCTGTGTGGTCTTGGTGTCTAACTTCTTTCAGTTAGTGTGATGTTTTCAAGGTTCATCCATGTTGTAGCATGTATCAGTACTTCATTACTTCCTATTGTGTAGATAGGCATACCACATTTTGTTTATTCATTAATTCATGGACATTTATTTAGGTTGTTTCCACATTTTGGCTATTTATGAATAATGCTGTGAACATTCATGTATAAGTTTTTGTTTGCACATATGTTTCATTCCTCTTGGGTATATACTTGGAGTGGAATTGTTGGGTCTTATGGTAACTCTAATCTTTTGAGGAACCATCAAACTATTCTCTAAGGCAGTAGCACCATTCTCCATTCCCACCAGCAATATATGAGCATTCCAGTTTCTCCACATCCTTACCAGCGGTTGTTATTTTCTATCTTTTTTATTATAGCCATCTTAGTGGGTATGAAGAGATAGCTTATTGTGGGGTTTGTTTGTTTTTCCTGAGACAGGGTCTTGCTCTGTCACTCAGGCTGGAGTGCAGAGGTACGATCATGGCTTACTTCAGCCTCAAAATCTTGGGCTCAAGCGATCCTCCCACTTCACCCTCCTGAGTAGCTAGGACCACAGGTGTACACCACTACACCTGGCTAATTTTTGCAGAGACTGGGTTTCTCTATCTTGCCAAGGCTGGTCTCAAACTCCTGGGCTCAAGCCATTTGCCCACCTTGGCCTCACAGTGGTGGGATTACAGGCATGGGCCACAACATCTGTGGCCTTATCGTGGTTTTGATTTGTGTTTCTCTACTGATGTTGTGCATTCTTTCATGTATTTATTTGTCATTTGTATGTCTTTGGGGAGGAATTTCTATTTAAAACTTAAGGCATTTTTAATTGGGTTATTTGAGTGTTTATTAATGAGTTTTAGGAGTTCTTTATTGTCAAATTCTGTTCTTAGTATTATATGCGTATATGCAAAGCAAAGTATAGGATTAAAGCATTTCATTTGAAGTTTGTAAGCCCCCAAAGCACTTGAACCTGAAACATCATGATAATGAAGATCAACTAAACTTGAATTGTCCAGTTCATTCTGTATTTTGTATTTATATGCCTTTGGGTTGGTATGTTTTTTCATCAAGTCTAACTTTGTTTTTGGAAAAGAATAATTTGTATACATTGACTCCAACTGTGATCCTTTGTCAGGTTTCCATGATGTAGAGTCTATAAAATAATGTTAATTAGCTTGATTTAGCCATTCCACATTGTATGCATATATCAAAATATCATGTTGTACACCATAAATCTATATGTTTTGTCAATTTAAAAAAAACTTACTTTAGGATATTTAGGTCTTTTTTATAATTTTCATTTTATAATACCTACTTTTCATTTTTGAATACATTTTTATCATAAAATTAATATATGTACATTTTGGAAAATTTGGAAAATGCAGGGAGGTACAAAAATATTTTTGATTTATATTCAGGGATATCAACCTTTATACCTGATGTGGTTTGGCTGTTTCCCCACCCACATCTCATCTTGAATTGTAATTCCCATAATCCCCATATGTCATGGGAGCGAACTGGCGAGAGGTGATTTAATCATGGGGGCTGTTACCATCATGATAGTGATTGAGTTCTCATGAGATCTGATGGTTTCATAAGGGACTTTTCCCTTTTTTGCTCGGCTCTTCTCCTTGCTGCTGCCATGTAAAGAAGGACATGTTTGCTTCCTCTTCCACGATACTTGTAAGTTTCCTGAGGCCTCCCTAACCCTGAGGAACTGTGAGGCAATTAAACCTCTTTGATTTATAAATTACCCAGTCTCAGGTATGTCTTTATTAGCAGCATGAGAACAGACTAAAACAATACCCTTTTCTGTCATTCAGCTTCAAAGTTTATGTATTCTGAAACTGATGACAAACATGATCAATGTGATGCTATATATGGTTGAAATATTCTCTGCTTACTGTATTTATGTGTTTCTCATATGGAAACATGCTGAAAGTAAATACAATTATATGGATTTGTTTAAACTTCTAACATGAAGTAGAGAGTTGTGGAATAAATGTGCAGGAGTTGTAATACCATATATTTTTATTTTCAACATCTCAGCTTTTCCTTACAAAAATGTTGTGATTCATTCAAAGACTGCTCACCATGAGGCAGGCACTCTATCAAATTAGATCTGCTTTTCTGTGCTTGCCTTCAAGGAGCTCATAGCCTGGTGGAGGAAAAACATTTGTCAGAAGTAAATTACTTGAATAGACTATAAGTGTTATAATTAAGGTAGAAACAAGAGAACAAAGCAGCTGCATTAGGGCATGACAGAAAGCTTCATAGAGGTACTGCAATCTATGCTGGGTTTTGAGGGATGAGTAGGAGTCCTCTAGCACAGGGATCCCCAATACCCGGGCCACAGACCAGTATTGGTCCGTGGCCTGTTAGGAATCTGGCAGCACCGCAGGAGGTGAGTGGCAGGCAAGCAGGTATTACCTACCACCTGAGCTCCTCCATCTGTCAGATTACTGGCATTAGATTCTCCTAGGAGCACAATCCCTACTGTGACCTGTGCATGTGAAGGAGCTAAGTTGTGTGCACCTTATGAGAATCTAGTCCCTGTGCCTGATAATCTGAGGTAGAACAGTTTCATCCTGAAACCATCCTTCCTCCTCCTCCACAACTCCCCACCATCCATGGAAAAATTGTCTCCCACAAAACTGGTCCCTGGTGCCAAAAAGGTTGGGAACCTCTGCTCTAGCAGAGACAACAGGTGATACAATCTTCTAGCAATGAGATTTTAAGTTAGAGCTCAAAGTGTGTAGAAAGGCATGACAAACTTTGAGAAAGGAGATGAGGCCAATAAAGTAAATAAGGACCAGATCAGAAGTGGTCTCTGTCAGTCTGAGGGCCTTAGATTTCTATATAGTAGGGAAATGTTCTGAGAAAATCAAAGTTAGTGATATGATTTGTGGTTTTGAAAACTGGCTCTATCAAATAGCTGATTGGAAGACAGAAAAGGCAGGTAGACCATTTAGAAGACAGTTGAACATCATTGAAGCAAATGATAATAAAAATCTGAACTGAAGCAGTGAAGAGGAAAAATAGAGATATTTACAAATGAGAGTAAGATTTAGATGTAAAGGTGATGGGTTTATGGTTGCAGCAAACCACCATAGCACGTGTATACCTATGTAACAAAACTGCATGTTCTGCACATGTACCCCAGAACTTAAAGTATAATAAAGAATAAAGATGAGATAATATATATAATTCATTATCACAGTTAAAAAAAAAGGAAGTGAGAGGAGCTAAGAATGAAGTTTCTAGTTTTTGAAGACTGGGTAGATGGTGATGACATCAATCATTAACTGGCTAATCAAGAACGTGAACAAGTTTTGAACATGGTGAGTTTTGAGGTGTAGGACAACATATTAGTATTGGTAATAAGGGTTGAGAATCCCTTGTCCAAAATGCTTGGGACCAGAAGTGTTTCGGATGTCAGATTTTTTTTTGGATTTTGGAATATTTGCATATATATAATGAGAAATTTTGGGGATTTCTAAGCACAAAATTCATTTATGTTTTATATATGCTTTATACATATAGCCTGAGGGTAATTTTATATAATATTTTAAATAATTTTGCACATAAAGAAAAATTTTGACTGCCTTTTGACTGTGACCTGTCACATGAGATCAAGTATGGGATGTTCCACTTCTGCCATCATGTAGGCGCTCAGATTGTTTCCAATTTTGGAGCATTTCAGATTGTGGATTTTCAGATGAGGGATGCTCAACCCGTACTAATAATTGCTTTAATTTAAACTGAGTGCTTACTAGTTGCCAGGTTCTAAGTATATTGTATATACATTGTTGAATGGCTTTTTCATTTTACAAGTAAAGATATTTAATCTTAGAGATTTAAAATAGCTGGCTGAGTGTGGTGGCTCATGCCTGTAATCCCAGCACTTTGGGAGGCCGAGGTGGGTGGATCACAAGGTCAAAAGATCAAGAACATCCTGGCCAACATGGTGAAACCCCGTCTCTGCTAAAATACAAAAGTTAGCTGGGTGTGGTAACACACACCTGTAATCTCAGCTGCTCGGGAGAATTGCTTGAACCTGGGAGGCAGAAATTGCAGTGAGCCGAGATCATGCCACTGCACTCCAGCCTGGGTGACAGAGTGAAATGCTGTCTCAAAAAAAAAAAAAAAATGGCCTTAGTTCTCACAACTATGAAATAATGGAGTTGAAATTTAAATTTACTTGTCTCTGACTCTAAAATTTGTTACCTTAGCCATCATTAGACTGCCTGTTTTGAGAATTTTCTATCTGATAAGATAAAGACTGTACCTAGGACTAGGTTTAAGAAACTTCACTGTTACTATTATGATATGGTGGCCATAAGGTTCTGTCTGTTCTGGCTCCATGTAGACATATCAGAGATCATCACTTTAAATGAAAGTGACACAATGGTTCAGAAATGATTCTGCCACTTACCAGTCACTGACTTTTATCTCTAAATGTGGAGGCCAACAATTCTTTTTATAAATTACACTGCTTAGTGTAATTATTTTATTTGCTTATCTTTAGATATTTCCTAGTATAAAGCAGTAAGTTAAAATGTTATTTTATTTGGTTTTGTTTTCTTTTATGGCCATAATTTTTAATGTAGATACCTAAGTTTATGGCTTGTATCAGAGAATATGGTTGTATTGTATCTGATTTTAAAATTTTTATGACTGGATAATGTAGTTAAGTTTCTATGAGTACTGTATTAGATACATGTTTGGAAAGTATGTTATTGATTGTGTAAATCGTCAATATCCTTCCTAATATCTTGTCCTCTTGCTCTGTCATTTGCTAAAAGGGCTGTAAAACGTTTGCCACTTAAGTTGTGGACTTGTAAATTTCTTCTTATTAGTTTCTTGCTTTCTGTGTTTTGAACATGTATTGTTAAGTTCATAAAGTTTAGGATCTTTTGGCGTCTTATACCTTTTCTCAAATGGAAATATCCCTCTTTTTGTCCTATATATTTCTTTTGTGTTGGTCCCTTTTGGCTCAGCAGGATTTTTTTTTTGAGATTCATCTATGTTGTATGTATCAGAAGTTTGTTCTGTTCTGATATTGCCAACTAGTATTCCATTTTATGGATATGAAACAATTAGTTTATTCTATTGAGACATATTTGAGATGTTTGGGGCTGCTATGAAGAAAGCTGTCAACATTTGTGAGATCTTTATGTGGACATATGTCTTCACTCTGTTGGGCAAATATCTTAAGAGTTGAATTACTAGATCATGTAATGTTTGTTTAAAAGAAATCACAAGAACTGTTTTCTAAAGTAGTTGTACCATTTTACATCCCTATCAACAATGTATGAGAATTCTAGTTGTTTCACATCCTCACCAAAACTTAGTAATAATAGCTTAAGACATTTTAGCTAAGACCAACACTTTGGCTTGATACCTTAAAACATTTCAGCCAAGCCTGGCTAACATGGTGAAACCTTGTCTCTACTAAAAATATGAAAAAATTAACTAAGTGTGCTAAGTGTGGTGGTGCATGCCTGTAGTCCCAGCTACTTGGGAGGCTGAGGTGGGAGGATCGCTTGAACATGAGAGTCAGAGGTTGCAGTGAGCCAAGAGCAAGACTCCATCTCAAATGGAAAGAAAAAAAAAATAGCCATCTGGTGGGTGTATGGTGCCATCACATTGTGGTTTTAATTTGCATTTTCTTGAAGACAAATAATATTATGCATCATTTTATAAAATATTACCAATTGGATGTTTTTCTTTGTGAAGTGATCTGTTTAAACCTTTTGCGCATTTTTTAATTTGTAAATTTGTAGAGTTGAAAGTTTTTATATATTCTGGATATAGGTCCTTTGTTCAATATGTATCATCAGATGTTTCCTCTAAATCTGTCTTTTCATTTTCTTAACAGTACTTTTTTAGATGCAGAAGTTTTTAATTATGATAAAGTCTAATTAATTCTTTTCTATAAAGCTGTAAAGCTTATTAATTTTGTATCCTATCTTAGAAACATTTGAATACTTGAAAGTCTCAAAGATGTTATCCTATGTTCTTTTCTACTAAGCCTGGGATCAAGTTTGATTAATTTCTTTTGTGGCATAAAGTAAGGGTAGAGGATTATTATTTTTCCTATGGATAGCCAGTTGTTGCAGTACCAATGATTGAAACAGAGTTTCTTTTCCCAATGTACTTTCCCAAAAAGTACATATGTTTTCACTCTGGAACCTTTGTAGAAAATCAGTTGGCCATATATGTATACATCTACTTCTGGACACAGTTTCACCAATCTACATGTCTGTCCATACTGATATTATAATATCTTGATTACTTAGTTTTCTAAAAATCTTTGTTTTTGTCAATGTTATGACTGTTTTTATATTTCATGTTCATTTACCCATTGCTAATATATAGAAATACAATTGACTTTTTGTTATTGACCTATTTTTAAATCTA
Organism: Colobus angolensis palliatus; assembly: GCF_000951035.1. Classification (NCBI taxonomy): domain Eukaryota; kingdom Metazoa; phylum Chordata; class Mammalia; order Primates; family Cercopithecidae; genus Colobus; species Colobus angolensis. The sequence continues at coordinate 17,078,918 of NW_012120709.1, read as the reverse complement.
AAGAAAAGTTCTATTAGCTTTAATGTAGATTTTTCAGAATATTCTACATACATATTCATTCCATTTGTGAATAAAAATAGTTTTACTTCTTCCACTGTAATTTGTATGATTTTTATTTCCTTTGCCTCAGTGTACTAAAATTTCTACTGTATTGTTGAAAGTGGTAAGAGCAGACATATTATCTTTATTGCTGATCTTAAGTAGGGAAATATTCAGTCTTTCACCATTAAGTATGATGTTTGCTTTAGGATTTTTTGGTAGATGTTCTTTATAAAGTGGAGGAAGTGCCCTTTAATTCCAGTATGTGAGGTATTTTTTTTTAATCACGAATGTTTGTTAAATTTTGTCAGATGCTTTTTTCTGCAACTTTGAGATGATCATGTTGGGGTTTTTTTCTTTGCTTTAGTCTTAATATGGTTGATTCCATTGATTTTTTAATAAACTTTCTATTTTGGAGTAATTTTAGATTTACAGAAAAGTTGCAAGAATATTACAGAGTTTTTTTAGATTTCTCAACCAGTGTACTATATTTTTAGCATCTTACAATGTTACAGTACACTTGTTATAACTAATAAACCAATATTACAGTACTGACTAAAGGTCATACTGTAGTCAGATTTCGTTAGCTTTTACCTAGAGTACTTTTTCTATCCCAGAATCCTACCCAGAATACCACATTAGATTTAGTCATCATGTTTTCTTAGTTTTTCTAAACTGTGAGTTTTTCTTAGACCTTGGGTAAGACCAGTCAAGTAATTGGAATGTTCTTCAGTTTGAATTTGTCTAATGTTTTCTTGTGGTTAGAAAGGGATTGTGGGTTTATGGAGTATTTTTCAATCTGTGTTCATGAGAGAGAGAGGTCTGTAGTTTTCCTGTATTATCTTGTCTGGTTTTGGTATACAGTGGGTTGGGAACTATCACTTCCTTTTTCTGAAAAATTGTATGAAGGAATGTCATTATTTCTTCCTAAAATGTTGGGTAGAATTTATCAATAAAGTTATCTAGGTTGAGTTTTGTTTCTGGGAAGATTTTTAATTATGATGTTTATTTAATAGATATGGAACTATTGAGTGAGTATTCAGTTTCCTCTTGAGTCAGTTCAGGTAATTTGTGTCTTTCAAGGAATGTGTCTATTTCATCCTAGTTGTCAATTGATGCAGAATTATGCATAATATTTTAATTATGTTTTTAATGGGTGTAGGAGCTATAATGTTCCTTCTTTCATTCTTGATATTGATAATTTCTAAATTCTTTTTTCCCCCAGATCTGTCTAGTTAAAGGCACATCAATTTTATCTTTTCAAAGAACTAGCTTCTAGTTTTGTAGCTTTTCTGTATTGTGTTGATTTTATATTTCATTGGTTTATTTTTGAGAGATTTATTGAAGTATAATTATGTACAATAAAGCACACATAATGTGTACGATTTTAATGAATTTTTATATGTTATATACCAACATTACGATCAAGATAATGAACATTTTCATAACTTCCAAAGGTTTCCTTGTGCAACTTTGCAATCCATCCTTCCTTGATACCGCAAGCCTATCCTCAGGCAATCAGTGAGCTGCTTGATAGGTTAGTTTGCACTTCTGAGAATTTTATATAAATACCATGCTACTTTGTATTATTGGGTACTATTGCACTGTGTAGGTATACCAAAACCTCTTTATTTCTTTTATTTGTTAGTAGACAGTAGGGTTTTTTAATTTTATGATTAAAAATAAAGTTACTTTGTACAAGTATTTACAAGTATTTGTGTGTACTCTTACTCATATGCTTCAAACTCCTCAATAAGTACCAAGAAGTGGAATGGCTGCATTGTAAGGTAGCTGTATATATTAAGAACTGCCAAATTATTTTCTAATGTGGTTGGATCATTTTATATTCCACTAGCAGTGTGTGAATGTTACAGTTGCTCCACATCTTTGTCAACACTTGCTCTGGTCAGACCTTCTAATTTTAAGAATTCTATGTGTGCGTTCTTATGTTTCTTTGTGGTTTTAATTTGTATTCCTCTGATAACTAATGATGTTGAGCATCTTTTCATGAGCTTAGTTGACATCCCTAGATAATCTTTAAAAAAGGGTCAGTTCACATCTCCTCATTTTGTATTGGGTTTTTTTTTCTTACTGTCCAGTTTTAAGTGTTTTTCATATGTTCCCAATCTGTGCTATCCAGTATGGTAGGCACTAAGTACTGGCAATTTAAATTCAAGTTAACTAAAATCGAGTATAATTCAGTTCCCAAGTCACTCTAAACACATTTCAAGAGCTCATTTAGCCTAATATGAGTAGTGACTTTCTATTAGACAGTGCAGATGTAAAATATTTCCATAATCAGAAAATTCTACTGGTAGCACAGTTCTATATATAAATCCCTTGCTGGGCATATGGCATGCGAATATTTTACACTAGTATATAACTTGCCTTTCTCTCGTAACGGTGTTTTTCAAAGAGCCAAGTTTTAAATTTTAATGAAGTCCAATTAACGTTTTTTCTTTGAGTTTGTGCATTCTGTGTCCTATTTAATTTTTTTCTATATCCAAAGTCAAAATTTCCTTCTATGTATTCTTTTAGAAGTTTTATAGTTTCAGATTTTACATTTAAAACTATGATCCATTTTGAGTTAATTTTTATGTATTTTGTGAAATAAGGGTCAGTGTTCATTTTTATTGTGCATGGCTATTCAGTTGTTCCATCACCATTTTTTTGAGCAAATTATCCTTTCCCTTTTAATTGCCTTTGTATCTTTGTCAAATTCAGGCATATCTCAGAGATATTGCAAGTTAAATTATAAACTACCAAAAAGGGCAAATATTAAAATAAAGTGAGTTGCATGAATTTATTGGTTTCCCAGTGCATATAAAAGTTATGTATAAATTATATTGTAGTCTATTAAGTATGCCAATGGCATTATATATTTTCTTTCTTTTCTTTTTTCTTTTTATTTTTTTGGAGACAGGGTCTTGGTCTGTTGCCCAGGCTGGAGTGTAGTGGTGCAATCTTGGCTCACTGTATCCTCCGCCTTCAGGGCTCAAGTGATCCTCCCACCTCAGCCTCCTGAGTAGCTGGGACTTCAAGTGTGTGCCGCCATGCCATGTTTCTATTTTTTATAGAAACACTTTTGCCATGTTGCCCAGCCTAGTTTCAACCTCCTTGGCTCAAGCAACCTGCCCATCTCAGCCTCCTAAAGTGCTGGAATTACAGGTGTGAGCCACACACCCAGTCCAGCATTGTATCTTTAAAAAACAATTTGTATACCTTAATTTAAAAATATGTTACTGCTTTTTAAAAATGCAACCAATCATACAAACTTTTTGTTTGTGGAGGGTCTTGTCTCAGTGTTGTTGGCTGCTGACTGTTAAGGACGGTGGTTGCCGAAGTTTGATTGGCTGTGGCAATTTCTTGAAATAAGGCCACAATGAAGTTTGATACATTGACTTCCTTTCACAGAAGATTTCTCTGTAGCATGCAGTACTGTTTGACAGCATTTTCCCCACAGAACTTCTTTCAAAATTGGAGTCAGTCCTCTCCAATTCTGCTACTGCTTTATCAATTAAGTTTATGGAATATTCTGAGTCCTTTGTTGTCATTCCAGCAGTGTTCATAGCATCTTTACAAGGAGTAGATTCCATGTCAAGAAACCACTTTCTCTACCCATCCTTAAGAAGCAACTTTATTATGAGATTGTAGCAATTCAGTCACATATTCCAGCTCCACTTCTAATTATCTTGCTGTTTCTACCACATTTGCAGTGACTTCCCCCACTGGAGTCTTGAACTCCTCAAAGGCATCCATGAGGATTGGAATCAACTTCTTCCAAACTCTTGTTAATATTGATATTTTGACCTCCTCAAATGAATCACAAATGTTCTTAATAATATCTAGAATGGTGAATGCTTTTCAGAAATCTTTCAGTTTACTTTGCCCAGATCCATCAGAGGAATCACTGTCTATGGCAGCTATAAGACTTGAAAGTCAAAATTATTTCTTGATCTATGTGCTGCCAGAATGCATATTTTGTTAGCCAGCATGAAAACAACGTTCATCTCCTTGTATATTTCCATCAGAGTTCTTGGGTGACTAGGTGCATTATCGCTGAGCAGTAATATTTTGAAAGGAATCTATTTTTCTGAGTGATAGGTCTTAACAATGGGCTTAAAATATTTAGTAAAACATGTTGTAAACAGATGTGCTGTCACCCACACTTTGTTGTTCCATTGATAGAGCACAAGCAGAGTAGATTTAGCAGAAAGTAATTTCAGGTAAATAAGCATTGGCTTCAACTTAAAGTCACCAGCTGCATTAGCCCCTAACAAAGGAGTCAGCCTGTCTTTTGAAGCTAGACATTGACTTCTCCCTAGCTATGCAAATCCTAAATGACATTCTCTTCCAATATAAGGCTGTTTCATCTACGTTAAAATTTGGTTGTTTAGTGTAGCCATTTTCATCAATTATCTTAACTAGATTTTCTAGACAACTTGCTACAGCTTCCACATCAGCACATAGTGCTTCACCTTGTACTTTCACGTTATGGAGTTAGCTTCTTTCCTTAAATCTCACGAAGCATCATCTCCTTGCTTCAAACTTTTCTTCTGCAGGTTACTCACCAATCTCAGCTTTCATGGAATTGAAGAGATTTAGAGCCTTGCTCTGGTTTAGGCTTTGGCTTAAGGGAATGTTGTGGCTGGTTTGATCTATCCTGATCACTAAAACTTTCCCCGTATCAGCAATAAGGCTATATCACGTTCTTATCACTCATGTGTTCATTCGCAGTGCCCCAAAACAATTACAATAGTAACATCAAAGATTACTGATCACAGATCACCATAACAGATAAAATAGTAGTAATAATGAAAATGTTTTAAATATGTGAGATTATCAAAATGTGACAGAAATGTGAAGTGAACACATGCTGTTGGAAAAAAATGGTGCTGATAGACTTGCTTGATGCAGGATTGCCACAAACTTTCAATTTGTAAAAAATGTAATATCTGCAAAGTACAATAAAGTGAAGCACAATAAAACAAGGTATGTTTATAATCAGTCGGGTATGTAAGTATTGGTCTACTTTGTATTCTGTGCTGTTCTTCGTGCCAATATGACCCTTTTCTGATTATAGTAACTTTAAAATATGTTTTAAAACACGTTCTGCAAGTCCTTCAGCTTTGTTTTTATTTTTCAAATTTGGCTATTTTAGGTCCTATGAACTTTCATATATTTTGTGAATCAGCTTGACAATTTCTACAATAATAGTGCTACTGATTTCAATAGTGATTGCATTTCATTGGTATCAGTGTGGGTGAAATCAACATTTTAGCAATATTGAGTCTTTCTATCCATGAACACAGTATCTCTTCATTTATTTCAGTGAGCTTTTATTTCTTTCAGTATTGTATCGTTCTGAATGTCTTGCACATTTTTGTCAAATTCTTAGTTGTTTTATATTGTTTGATGCTGTTGTAAATGGCACAGTATGTGGAATGAATCTGTGTGTGTATATATATGTGTGTGTGTATATGTGTGTCTGTAGACACATATATATACACATATATATATGTACCTTTGGGTACATGACTTCTTCCCAGCCCTATGAGTTTTAGGGTATTGTCTACCTGCTTTTTCCTAGTGGCTATTTTCCCAGCCTCAGGTAATTTCCTCACATACATGCACTGATCAATTCTCAGATGAAGCTTGTGAGGAATACTTTGCAGATCTCTGAACTCTATCTCTGGACAGCTCTTTTCTCAAGGCACTGTGTTTTGTGAATTCTATCCAAGTTGGCCTCCTTGATTTTTCAACCCTGTCTCCTCAAGCTGGGCTCTGTTTGGTTTCTTATTCCCTGCACTGTGCAATGGAATCTCTCTCTAGGCTGCTATCTGAAAGAATCTTAGACCTCACCTCATTTTTTTCTCTTTTCTTAGGAATCACTGTTCTGTGTTTCTGTTGTCCAATGTCTGAACATTTTTGTTTTATATATTTTTTCTTTTTTGTTGTTAGGTTAAGTTATTCTAGCATAATCAGGAACAGAAATCTCTATTCAAATAACCTTCATTCTTTATTTCCTTCCTTTCATGTATTTTGGATTTTATTCTCCTTTTTCTAGTTTTTTACAATGAAAACTCAGATTATTGATTTTAGACCTTTGGTGTTTTCTAATATGAGACCTTTTTAAACACCGTTTTAGATGCATTTCACAAAATTGGATATGCAAATTCATTTTTACATATGTGTTTTTGTTTTCATCCCATTCAAAATGTTTTTTAATTTCCCTGTGATTTCATTTTATACCCATGGGTTATTGTTTTACGGGTACTTTCCTGGTGTCTTTCTGTTATTAGTTCTTAATTTACTTCTATTTTAATTGGAAAACATGCTGTGTTTGATTTCTGCAGAGTACCTACTGGGATTTTTTATTGGAATTGCACTGAATCTAAAGACAGTTGAGGTAGAATTGACATAGGAACAAGATATATTTCTCCGTTATTTAGGTCTTCTTTAATAACTCTCAACAGTGTTTTGTAGTTTGCAGTGTACTGGTGCTTTATATCTTTTTTCATATTTACCCTAAGTATTTCATATTTTATTGCTAGTGTAAACAATTTGTCTTTTTTTTTTTTGAGACTAAGTCTCGCTCTGTCACCCAATCTGGAGTGCAGTGGCACAATCTCTGCTCACTGCAAGTTCTGCCTCCCAGGTTCACACCATTCTCCTGCCTCAGCCTCCCAAGTAGCTGGAACTACAGGCACCTGCCACCACACCTGGCTAATTTTTTGTATTTTTGGTAGAGATGGGTTTTCACTGTGTTAGTCAGGAGCCTCAATCTCCTGACCTTGTGATCCACCTGCCTCAGGCTCCCAAAGTGCTGGGATTATAGTCGTGAGCCACCATACCTGGCCCCTTCTTTCATTTTTTGAATGTGTGTTATCTATATCTAGAAATATAATTGATATTGATATATATGTGTGTGTGTATGTGTGTGTGTATATATATAATATGTCTTGTATCCTGCAACCTTCCTAAACTCACTTATTAGCTTCAGTGGATTGTTTTTGTAGGTTCCATTGAATTTTCCACATAGACTATCATGTCATCTGTGAACAAGTACAGTTTTACTTCTTCCTTACAATCTAGATGCCCTTTATTTCCTTTTCTTGCCTGATTTATCTGGCCGAGATCTGCAGTTAAATGTTGAAGAGAAGTGGTTCTAGTGGACCTCTTTGTTTTATTCCTAATATAGGAAGAAAGAGGAAGTTCACTTCTATATCTAGATTGCTGACTTTTTATCTTGAATGACTATTACATTTTGTCAAATGCTTTTCACCATCACTACCTACTGAGATGATATGATTTTTCATTTTAAATTTGTACTATGTGAATTATATTGATGAATTTTTAATGTTAAAATGACTCCACATTCTTGGGATAAACTTCACTGGGTCATGATGTAATATCCTTTTCATATATTGTTGTATTCAGTTTGCTGATGGGTATTTTTAGAGTTTTTGCCTCTGTTTTTGTGAGAGGTATTGGTTCCGCATTTTTCTTTTCCTCTAATGTCTTTGGCTCTGATACCAGGGTAATAATGCTGGCCTCTTGATTGGGTTGGGAACTATTCTCTCCCCTTCAATTTTCTGGAAGAGTTTGTATAGAATTAGTTTTATTTCTTTCATTAGTAGTTGGTAGAATTCAACTGTGAAGCTATTTGGGCTTGAAGTTTTCGTTCCTTTGCTTTGTGGGAAGGCTTTAACTAAATATTCAATTTCCTTAATAATACTATTCAGGTTGTTTATTACTTTTTGAGTAAGCTGTGGTTGATTATATAGTTCAAGGATTTTTTTTCCATTTCAGTTAAGTTATCTAATTTATAGCCATATAGTTTTTCATAATATTCCCTTATTATCCTTTTAACCTATGTAGCATCTGTAGCAATGTTACCTTTGGAATTCCTGATGTTAGTAATTACAGTATTAATGTCTTATATAGTGTATTATATATGTAAGCATATTATATATTAGTATTGTATAATATATAGTGTAATATTAGTGTATTTTTTCATATTCCTGAACAGTCTAGCAAAGTTTTTGCAATTTTATGAGTACTCTCAAAGAACCAGCTTTTAGTTCATTTCTTTTCTGTTTTCTATTTCATTGATTTCCACTCTGATATTATTACTTTTCATATTTGTTTTCACTTAATTTTCTATTATTTTCAAGTTTCTTAAGGTGTGAATTGAGGTAGTTGTTTTAAGATCTTTTCTAATTTAGACATTGAGTACCATAAATTTCTCCCTAAGTACTACTTTATTGGTATTCCACAAATTCTGAGATGTAGTGTTTTTCTTTTCATTAAGTTTACAACACTTTGCCAATTTTCTTTTTGATTTCTTCTTTGATATATAGGATTGCTTAAAAGGCTTTTTTTAATATGACAAGATGTTCTTGGTTTGTCTTGTGTATTTCCTACTTCAGAATTGAAGTCAGTTGTTTCTCCAAGACTACCTTCTGGGGATGAAGGTCATTCATTTCTACTAGGATCATCATTTCCAGGTCTTTTCAGTGCACATAATAAGGAAAATTATCTTTAGAGAAAAAAATATGTCATGACTGAGTTTATATTGATTTCCAATTCAGATTCAGGACTACAGATGTTTGTTTAAGTTAACCTAGTCCAATGTTAACATTCATGTTTCTTTTATGCTGAAAATACCACTCTCAGTGACACTGGGAATATAGGAATTAAAATATCACATATTACTCACATTATCTTATAATGTATAAGACTATTAATAGTTTCAGAAAAACAGTATCAACACTACCACTACCAATATGATTCCTGGAAATTGTTTAAGATTTGTTTTGGCAACTATCTTTACGGCATATCCTAGTAATGATGTATAACCATATTAGTGTTTTTAAAAGTCGCTTGGACTACTTTTTCTATGTGTGGTTATGCTACTAACTGGACACAAATTTTGGTTAATTCGTTTTAATTTTATTTTTTATAGTTTTACAAAGTTTTTATTTGGTTTTATAATTATGTAAACATTTACATAGTTCAAGTTGAATCTTTTAAAACAAGATGTATTCAGATAAATTTCAGCTTCTATTTCTGTCTTCTCAACACTGTTTTTTTCCTTTCATTGGTAACCTTAAAATTTTAACCTTTTGATACAAGCAACTGTGAGTTTTATATATATATATCTTTCTTAGATAAACAAAAATATACTAAATACTTTTCTACCCTATTTTTTCACATAACGATATATCTGTGGGATCACTTCTTACCAGTACATAGAGATACTTTTCTTCTCTTTCTACAGCTTCCTGGAAATTCATTGCTTATGTATGCCATGGTTTATTCAGCCACTTCCTTACTGATGAATTATTATGTTGTTTCCAATCTCTTGTTATAAATGATCCTGCAGTGAAAAAACTTTGTGCTTCTTTTTTATTTTTTCTACATTGCAGAAGTGGATTGCTGTATAGTATCATGTTAAATATTGCCACTTTTCCCTCATAAGGGTTGTACCATTTCCATTCTTGCTAGTGACGCAGAAGAATATCTGTTTTTACCACAGCCTCACTAAGAGAGTGTCTTAATGTTATATCAGAGTACTTTTAATATAAATATCTATTGGTGTGAAGCAGAAACATTTTAAGTTATATGTTATCCTAAATAAATGTGAATTATGTTTATTTTGCTATGAAAACATAGGAAATTCATGATATAAAAATAAGAATTCATCAGTACAGTAGAGAAAATAATGTTCTTTATATAAAAACAAGTGTTGAATTTTTTTACTATATCCATTTTTTAAGTATAATTTGGATGTGTTAGTGACAAGAGTTTTTTTAAAGTATAATTTGGGTGTGTTAATGATGAGAGTGTTACTGAATTTTTCTTGAACTGGGCATTTGTACCCAGATAATATTTTTATGTCAGAATTACAGTAAGAAGTAAACTATTACTGAACTTGCAAACTTAATTCATTGGTTTTAAAGGCCGTTTTCAACTAAATTGTGAGAATGAATATCTTGTCCTCCTGCTGTTTTTCCCCACTGTGTTTTTTCCCTTCTGTGTTTCAGATAAACACATAAGTTCTTCATTTGTTATATAAAAATGAGTTTATGGTTATGTTTGTGCACCTGGATACTGAAATAGACTAATTCCTCTTGGACTTAATAATTATCTGCTTTTTATTAAAATGAAAATAGGATAAAGACAGGGAAAAAAAGATGGAATGAGTAATAGCTTTTTATTTTTTAACCCCCAGCAAACACTAAAGAGATGGAATAACTTTTAAGTGAAACTACTGGTTTGACAATGGTCTTCTGATGTATTTGTTTTGGAATTATGTAAACTTCTGAACTGAGCCTCAGAATCTGTGGCATAGAAATCTGCAGTCGGTTTTCACTGGGCATTTTATTTTATGACTGATGAGTCTAAAAGTGAGAGAGATTGAATGCCTAAGGCTACAGAGCAAGGAGTGTTAGAACTAGAGTTAGGGCCCAAGTTTTCATTGTCCTCATTCTAGCCCCAATTTTTTTCTCATATTTGGCCTTAAAAATAAGAAAGTGGATAAAAAAAAAAAAGACCAACATAATCATATACAGGACATTCATAAAGAATAGCAACAGCACCTGCTTGTTTCCTAAGGCATTAAAAATATTCACCTGGGAATGTGAGTAACCTCTTTTAGTTCTGAGAGGAATGACTTTGTTGAGAGGTCAGGATGTTTGGCCTTGGGGATTGTACTTCTGGGAATAACCACTCTGTCTTGGTATAGGAGGCAGGGTAGATCTGTTGATGGGCTTGGAAAAATTGGGTCTGCGCTCCCACGATCTAGTGAAAATAATATGAAAAAAAAAAAAGGTTGACCTGCCAGCACTTTCCACCTACCCCCAAGTTAAACCTGCAGGTTCAACCCCTTTTGAAAACTGTTGGAAGAACAAATCATCTCTTTTTTCAGCACATGCCTTACCGTGTTATTATTGATGTACTTGTATCTGGTTCACACAGTTCTTTCTGTAGGCCAGTGACTGGTCTCTTGATTCACCCATTAGGTACCTGGAAGGTACACCACTCTGAGAAAACAGAAACTTCCTAGGGTAGTGGTCCTCAAAGTGTGGTCCTAACCCCAGTATCTTCAGCATCACCTGGAACAAGTTAGAAATGCCCATTTTAGGGCCTTGCCCCATAATGAGTCAAAAATTCCAGGAGTAGAACCTTGCATTCTGTGTTTTAGCAAGCCCTATATGTAGTTCTGACATAGGCTTAAAAATTTGATAACCACTGACCTAGGGCATTTTCTAGGTTAAATTACTTAGAAGTGATTAAGCAGTAGCCAGGAGGGATAGCCCAGGGAATGAGTTTCAGGTAATGTAGTTAACTCCTTAGCAACACTTGAAGGACAATTTCCAAGCCTTTTTAGGATTACTAAGTGTCTGGAGAGCTACTGCAGGCCCCAAGACAAGGAAAAAAAATAAACAATAAACAACAACCACCTGAGTACTTGGATGCTGGAGGAATGGATTAAACCTCAGTTCTCAGTGCAGAAATGAGAACAATATATATTATCTGTTTTTCACTGTATTTGCATTATGTAATAATATATTATCTGTTTTTCACTGTATATTATATTATATATTATCAATATATTATCTGTTTTTCACTGTATTTGCATTATGTAATCCTAGGCTAAACTCTACCCTGTAAATAAGAATGATTTTTTAGCCTATCCCTTTTTTGTCTGCTTTCCTTCCTACATACAGGCAGAGAAACAGATGAAATTAGTAGTTTTTCCGACTTGTCAGGCATAAATTATTACTTACTGTTTCCTAGTAGGAGGGTCTTTCTCCATAGCTACTTTTAAATATATATTCTAGTTTTTGTGCCAACGAGGAGATAGCAACTGTAGTACCTTAAGGAAGAAGAGAATTATTCGCGAGCCACAGGGAGACAAATATTTTCCTAAAGCATGTGACCCTCTGGCTCCTTCAGGTTTCTAGAAAAGTCCCAAATGAATAGGGCTGCAGAGGATGTTTAATGCTACTACTGCTCTGTGATGGAGAACCATTACTGTCAGTAGTAACAGCCATTATGTATCAGCACAGGTGTGTTCCAGATGTGTTTAGCTAAGTGCCTTACTTGGATTTTCTCATTTAATCCTCACAACAACCCTGAGGAGTAGGCATGAATACTTCTGTTTGACAGACCAGTAAAATGCAATTTAAAAGGCTTACCCAACTATCCAAAGTCACATAGTCTTTAAGTGGTAGGTCAAGTTTCAAACTCAGGTCTGATTGTTAAATTTTTGCTCTTAATTCTCATCTCCTGGAACTTCCTCCGCATACTGCAGCCCTAGACATTCCCTTTCCTTCCCCTTCCCCTTCCCCTTTCCGTTTCCATTTCCCTATCCCTTTCGCTTTCTTTTTTTGCCAGAGTCTCGCTCTGTCACCCAGGCTGCAGTGGCATGATCTCGGCTCACTGCAACCTCTGCCTCCTGGGTTCAAGCAATTCTCCTGCCTCTGCCTCCCATGTAGCTGGGAGTACAGGCATGTGCCACCATGCCGGGCTAATTTTTGTATTTTTAGTAGTGATGGGGTTTTGCATGTTAGCCAGGCTGGTCTTCATCTCCTGGCCCAAGGTGATCTACCTGCCTCAGCCCCCCAAAGTGCTAGGATTTACAGGCATGAGCCACTGTGCCTGCCCAGCCCTAGGCATTTCTAAGGTATGTTTGCCTCCCTTTACCTTGAATATACTCCCCTTCTATTTGTCTACTTAGATAATTACTTCAAGGGTCAGTTCAGCTTATGCCTTGTGATACTTCTCTTGGCCAGATCATCCTATTTTTCCTCTTCAAGCTTCTCCCACTCCTCACACTAAATTCCCATTTTTTTTTCATGTAAACTATATCTCCTTCACCACACATTTTAACATAATCATTTCTTTAGGCTTCTGCCTCTCAGTAGCCGGTGACTACCTCATAGCCAGGTTTAGTTTCTTATTCACTTGTCCTGATAACTCCAGCTTTGTATTTCCTTTCTGTGATCTCAGAATCAGAAATTTAGAACTGGAATGGACTTAACAACAACAAAAATTTAACTCACATCTTAAAGGACCAAGCATTGAAAAAAATAAATGGCTAAAAATTGCTGCTTTCCTTAATAAAATAAATCCTCAAGAGACCGTGATTTCTATTTTAGCAATGAATAAAGGCCATATAATCTTAAAAATTATAACCTCTGTTGAATCCATTAGTGAACTGAGTTTGTAAAACAACCAAATGAACTAAATTTCAGAGTAGCAAGCCCCTCTAAAAAGAGATAAGATACATAAACTGTTTTACCTTTGGAACAGCATGGGAAGAAGAGGTAGCTGTCAACAAAATGGGTAAAAAGAAATCAATTAAAAGTTGAATGCATTTCTTAAAGGCACCAAGTAAGGGCTAAAGTATCAGTTTAGTAACTGGGATCCCCAGAACACAAAGAGAGTTGACATTCATGTGCAGGTTCTTTTCCATGGGCCTCCACTGATTTTCTCCCAAAAAAAGTTTGGAGGTAGTTCAGGAGATGGAAGAGAGCCCACCTCAGTGGCTGAGCATGCAAAAATTGATTTGTTGACTTGGCGAGACACCTGAAGCACTGGCTTCTTTCTCAGGATATTTTTAATACTCACAATGGAGGAGCACCAAACCCTCTCATCCCCAGGGCCTAGGTGAACTTCTGCTACTTCCTGGGGAGAGGTAGAAGCAAAACTCATCTGCCTCTTGGAGAGGGAATTCTCTCCCTTACTAAGAGGACTCAGGCAAATACCCACTGGGTAAGAAGTAGAAATAAAGGCCATATATGGAGGAGGTGGAAAAGCCTCTTGGTCTCTGGATTCTGCACCAATACAAAGCAGAGGTTTGCTACCACTAAAGGGGAAACTGGAAACTCTTTTGCCCAAGAGCTTCCACCAATTCAAAGTAGAATTTGCTAGCCATAGGATTGAGGAGGGGCAGGAAAATGAGAAGACCCTACCTCAGAGGCTCAGGTACACAGGCTCAGCCAAAGAAGGACTAAGAATTCCACGTGCTCCCACCAAAAGCCAAATGCTGAGTAACAAGCAGTAGGAGTCTACTGCTGGAGGAGGAGCAGTAGCTACAAGAGACTCCCTCCACCCCCTGCACATAGTCCTAGCATTTAGGGACTGCTGAAAGTTGAAAGTAGAGCATCAACAGTGAAAAAAACTCTCTAGCATCCCAGACAACACATTAAGGCCTCCGTTTTTAGAGTTTACATTCTAGTAGAGGGATGTGGATAGCAAAACACACAAACAAATTAAGGTAGTAGAAGGTAAAGTTGTTCTCATGTCTAGTATGAGAAAATAAACCAGGACAATTAGAGAGTGACTAGGGTAGGATAGTCAGGAAAGGCCTCCCTGATCTTAGACACCTGTTAACTCAGGTTAACAGGTGGAAGATACTCAGAAGAATGCCTGGCCCTAAGGGAAATAGAGACACTCACATAGCCTTAGGAAATGTCATTTATAAAATAGGACTTGTTCTTTCCCCTCCTTTTTGTCATCTCTGTGCCAGCCTCAAGGAGCTCCCAGATTAAAGAGTGAGAGATTAGAGATAGATACTCTCGCCCACTTCAAAGACCTGCCTCTTCCTTGATCACTAACCCTGACAGTATCTGCCACCTTCAGAGGAAATCCATGACTGTCTACAAGGGGCTTTACAAGACCATAACAAGATAGATATTCATGATCATAATTTATTTAGTAAACACGTATTATTTCCTATGGCCAAGCACTTCAGGTGACACAGCAGTAAACAAGACAGACAAAAACCCTTGGCATTGTGGAGCTTACGTTAACGTTCCAATGCAAAACACATTAATCCTAGCTGTAATTCACATACACGTCTTTCATGCTTCCTCTCTCTAGGTTTTACTGCTAGTAGTTAATTGATAAGGTAGATTTAAATCTCATTCTCACTAAACTTTAGAATTCTTTCTCTTATAAGACAGTGACTCTTCCTACTATACTTGGAGTTGGTACCGCCTAGTTTAAAATTTTCTGTTCCCTGATTATTTCATGTGTCCTTGCCTTGTCTCATTAGATTGTTAGCTTCATGAAAGAAAGGACTCTGATTTGTTCTGCTCATGTTTTGGGCACATTCAGTTCTGGTTCCAGGAGAGAAGAAGGCTTTCTCCCAATCCCCTTTTTGTTTTCTTCTCTTTCAGAAAGCTGACTACTTAGCTTCCTGGTGCTAAATAAAGAAGAATATAGTCTAGGATAGCTCCAATGTAGTTAATTTGAATCTGTTGTTGTGGAATACTAACTATCACCATGTAGATATCCAGAGTTGGAGTCAGTGGAGAAGCTTTTTCTAAAGAATGAGAATGAAACTTCTACTGGAATCTAATTGTATTCTGCTTAAAGATTTATTCTCAAATCTTCTCCCAACCCCTAGATTGAGAAACATGTGGAATTTATTTACAATACAATGTTTTGGGAATGATAGAATTGGTTGAGCACTTTCCCTCTAACCTCTCTTTCCAGGTAGGCCTTTAATGCTGGGGAATTTTGCTTTAGCATTTATGCTGAATGTTCAGAGGAAGGACCTTATAGCATTGCACTAAACTTCTCACAGTCTGGAAATAAATCAGACCACATGTGTGTTTGCTCGTTCTACCAACACAGATGCAATACATGCTTTCTGCTTTGTTAGGGGAATAATGTCATTTTAACTATGTGAAAAATGACTTAAAATGTGGTTTGGTTTTAGTTAAGCTATCAATTTTATTTTGTCTGGCTTTTAATACATGGTTTTCACATTTTAAGATGCATCGGCAATTACTTAGAAGTATTTCACTATTACTAAAATTTTAAAGACTTTAAGTAAAATAGAAAGTAAGACATTTGTTATTTAGCACTAATTTATGATCATTGTGATTAATCTCTTGATAATTTGAACATAAGGAAAATGTTTTTGAGAATGATGACTTTTAATATGATGATTTTAATATGATGGCTTCCCCATAACTGGTGTCCAATAGGTAAGTACTTTCATGTTTCTTGATTTCCTTCAGTTCAGTTTGGACTTCAGTTCAGCAAATATTTGTGAGTATGTGCCAGGCTTTGTTTTTTTTTTTTTTTTATTTACATTCCAGAGTACATGTGCAGGATGTGCAGGTTTGTTACATAGGTAAATGTGTGCCATGGTGATTTGCTGCACCTATCAACCCTTCTTCTGAGTATTAAGCCCAGCATGCATCAGATATTTTTCCTGATGCTCTCCTTCCCCACCACCCCGACAGGCCCCAGTGTATGTTGCTCCCTTCCCTGTGTCCATGTGTTCTTATTGTTCAGCTCCCACTTATAAGTGAGAACATGCAGTGTTTGATTTTCTGTTCCTGTGTTATTTTGCATCCAACTCCATCCATGTCCGTGCAAAGGACATGACCTTGTTCCTTCTTATGGCTGCCTAGTATTCCATGGTGTATATGTACCACATTTTCTTTACCCAGTCTACCATTGAGAGGCATTTGAGTTGATTCCATGTCTTTGCTATTGTGCTGCAATAAACATATGTGTGCATGTATCTTTATAGTAGAATGATTTATATTCCTTTGGGTATATACCCAGTAATGGGATTGCTGAATCAGATAGTATTTATGGTTCTAGGTCTTTGAGGAATTGCCACACTGTCTTCCATGATGGTTGAACTAATTTACATTCCCACCGACAGTGTAAAAGCATTCCTATTTCTCTGCAACCTCGCCAGCATCTATTGTTTCTTGACTTTTTAGTAATCGCCATTCTGACTGGTATGAGATGGCATCTCACTGTGGTCTTGATTTGCATTTCTCTAATGATCACAGATGTTGAGCTTTTTTTCATGTTTGTTGGCCACATAAATGTCTTATTTTGAGAAGTGTCTGTTTATGTCCTTTGCTCACTTTTTAATGGGGTTGTTTTATTTTCTTGTAAATTTGTTTTAAGTTCCTTGTAGATTCTGGATATTAGACCTTTGTCAGATGGATAGATTGCAAAAATTTTCTCCCATTCTGTAGATTGTCTCTTCACTCTGATAATGGTTTCTTTGGCTGTGCAGAAGTTCTTTAGTTTAATTAGATCCCATTTGTCAATTTTTGCTTTTGTTGCAATTGCTTTTGACATTTTCATCTTGAAATCTTTGCCCATGCCTGTGTCTTGAATGGTATTGCCTAGATTTTCTTCTAGGATTTTTATAGTTTTGGGTTTTACATTTAAGACTTTAATCCATCTTGAGTTAATTTTTGTATAAGATGTAAGGAAGGGGTCCAGTTTCAATCTTCTGCATATATGGCTAGCCAGTTCTCCTAGCACCATTTATCAAGCAGGGAATCCTTTTCCCATTGCTTGTTTTTGTCAGATTTGTCAAAGATCAGATGGTTATAGATGTGTAGTCTTATTTCCGAATTTTCTGTTCTGTTCCATTGATCTATGTGTCTGTTTTTGTGCCAGTACCATATTGTTTTGGTTACTGTAGTCTTGTAGTATAGTTTGAAACAATATGGCTATTTTCACGGTGGTGATTCTTCCTATCCATGAGCATGGAATGTTTTTCCATTTGTTTGTGTTCTCTCTGATTTCCTTGAGCAGTGGATTGTAGTTCTTCTTGAAGAGGTCCTTTACTTCCCTTGTTAGCTGAATTCTTAGGTATTTTATTCTCTTTGAAGCAATTGTGAATGGAAGTTCATTGTTGATTTGGCTCTCTGCTTGTCTGATGTTGGTTTATAGGAATGCTTGTGATTTTTGCACATTTGTTTTATATCCTGAGACTTTGCTGAAGTTGCATATCAGCCTAAGAAGCTTTTGGGCTGAGACGAAGGAGGTTTTTGGACATAGGATCATGTCATCTGTAAACAGAGACAGTTTTACTTCCTTTCTTCCTATCTGAATATCTTTATTTCTTTCTCTTGCCTGATTGCCCTGGCCAGAACTTCCAATACTATGTTGAATAGGAATGGAGAGACAGCATATCATTGTCATGTGCTGGTTTTCCAAAGGAATGCTCCAGCTTTTGCCCATTCAGTATGATACCGGCTGTGGGTTTGTCATAAATGGCTTTCATTATTTTGAGGTATATTTCTTCGATACCTAATTTATTGAGAGTTTTTAAGAATTAGGTATTTTTATTGAGGCCCTTTTCTACATATATTGAGATAATCTTGTAGTTTTTGTCTTTAGTTCTGTTTATTTGATGAATTACATTTATCAATTTGCATTTGTTAAATCAGCCTTGCATCCCAGGGATGAAGGCGACATGATCGTGGTGTATAAGCTTTTTGATGTGCTGCTGGATTCAATTTGCCAGCATTTTATTGAGGGTTTTTGCATCGATGTTCATCAGGGATATTGGCCTGAAGATTTCTTTTTTCATTGTATTTCTGCCAGGTTTTGGTATCAGGATGATGCTGGTCTCATAAAATGAGTTAGGAAGGAATTCCTTCTTTTCAGCTGTTTGGAATAGGTCGAGAAGAAATGGTACCAGCTCCTCTTTGTACCTCTGGTAGAATTCAGCTATAAATCTGTCTACTCCGGGGTTTTTTTGTTTTTGTTTTTGTTTTTGTTTTTGTTTTTTGGTTGGTAGGCTGTTTATTACTGCCTCAATTACAGAACTCGTTATTGGTCCATTCAGGGATTCAGCTTCTTCCTAGTTCAGTCTTGGGAGGGTGTATGTGTCCAGGAACTTATCCATTTCTTCTAGATTTTCCAGTTTCTTTGCATAGAGGTGTTTATCATTTTCTTTAATGGTTGTTTATATTTCTGTGGGGTCAGTGGTGATATCCCATTTATCTTTCTTTTATTGTATCCGATTCTTCTGTCTTTTCTTCTGTATTAGTCTAGCTAGCAGTCTAGTAATATTTCATTAATTAAAAAAAAAAGCTCCTGGATTTGTTGTTGTTTTGAAGGGTTTTTCGTGTATCTACCTTCTTCAGTTCCACTCTGATCTTAGTTATTTCTTGTTTTTGCTAACTTTGGGGTTTATTTGCTCTTGGTTCTGTAGTTCCAAAAGATGTGATGTGAGGATATCTTTCTAGCTTTTTGATGTGGGCATTTAGTGCTATAAATTTCCCTCTTAACACTGCTTTAGCTGCATCCCAGAAGTTCTGATACATTGTCTCTTTAATCTCATTAGGTTCAAATAACTTCTTGATTCTGCCTCAATTTCATTATTTACCCAGGAGTCATTCAGGAGCAGGTTGTTCAATTTCCATGTAGTTGTGTGGTTTTGAGTGAGTTTCTTAATCTTGAGTTCTAATTTGATTGTGCTGTGGTCTGAGAAACTTATGATTTCAGTTCTTTTGCATTTGCTGAGTAGTGTTTTACTTCCAATTGTGTGATCAGTTTTAGAGTAAGTGCCCTGTGGCCAGGCTTTGTAGTTTGTAAGTAGCAAAACTGAAAGATTTGTCCTCGCATGAGGACTTAGAATTCCAAAACTACATTGGGCATCTTAGCACATGTGTGCACAACCTAGGTCTTTGAGAGGGGCAAGTCTGAATTAGAGTCTGTTAGCATGGGCAAGAGAGACAGTTGGCTAAAGTTATTTCAAATAGCTTTTAACTTTTTCTCACTTTTTAGAATGCTTTGATCACTTGAAAAAAATCCCTGCTGCTATGAACTAAATTGCATGAAGCCTTCATCTTTCCTGAATTCTCCCCTCTTCCTTTGTTTTGTTTTTATTTAGAAGCACTAGTGGAAAATAATTCCAGCAGTAGAGTGGTGTGGATGTAGAGGTGAGACTACAGTCATAAAGGTAGAGAATGGGAGCAGATAAGCAGATAAGTCTGCCTTCACTAAACAGTTAGTTACTCCACTGTGTTACTGGAACTGTGGTGATTACCAGCTAAAAGAAAGAAAAACCTCCCTTTCCCATGCCCACTCTACTCCAATTAAAAAAGATTATTTGTAGTGCTACAGATTCAGATCAAAGTGGCTTTAGGATTTCTCTACTTTCGTAGTTAAAGAAGGAACTAAGGATGCTGTTTTGTTTAGCTATTCATTCTGCAACATTTGAATCCTCTGTATTAGGCACAGTTCTAGGAACAGGGTTTCAGAAATAAGATTTGCATCCTACCTTGATACATACTGTAATTAAAGTGCCCACTAGGAGCTTACCATCCAGTTGGGAAAACATGGCATATAGATATAAGTAGAAAACATGAAAGATGTATAATTAAATGCTAAGTAGCACATTGTAGCCTATACATATATTAGTCAACAAGTAATTATAACACCCATTATGAGTCAGATACTGCTCATATACCAGGGACACAGAGATTTTTTTTTTTAAAGATTTCATATAGTTTATGTGCTTAGAGAGGAGAAAGATCAAGAAATGTAGGTGTTAATATTTGGCAGGATAGTACTTAAAAGTTTCCTTTCAAAGCCAGCTCTTTTCTTTTAGTTATGAATCAGTTAATTGCATCAGCTTGTTTGTGTATCAACCTGAATATTGACATTTTGGCATAAGTGAGCAGAAGGTAGTAGGTAAGTCACTGCCTAGAGTATACTGCCTTGAGGACTTCGTAATGTGTATGTATAATACAATATTTATAAATTTCCTAAATAGGAGTTATTAGGTGATTTTTTTTTCAACTTTTATTTTTAAATCAGGAGGTACATGTGCAGGTTTGTTAAAAAGGTATATGGCATGATGCCGAGGTTTGGAGTATGAATGAATCCATCACCTGGGTAGTGAGCGTAGTACCCAATAGGCAGTTTCTCAGCCCTTGGCCCGCTACCTCTCTCCCCCTTCTAATAGTCCCCAGTGTCCATTGTTCCCATAATTATGTCCATGTGTACACAGTGTTTAGCTCTCACTTGTAAGTAAGAACGTGGAGTATTTAGTTTTCAGTTTCTATGTTAGTTCGCTTAGGATAATGGCCTCCAGCTGCATCCATACTACTGCAAAGGACATAATTTCATTTTTTATGGCTGCATAGTATTCTATAGTGAATATGTACCACATTTTCTTTTTCCACCATTGATGAGCACCTGGGCTGATTCTGTCTTTGCTATTGTGAATAGTGCTGCAGTGAACATACAGGTACCTGTGTCTTTTCGGTAGAATGATTTCTTTTCCTTTGGGTATATGCCGAGTAACGTGATTGCTGAGTTGAATGATAGTTCAACTCTTAGTTCTTTGAGAAATCTCCAAACTGCTCTCCACAGTAGCTGAATTAGTTGACATTTCCACCAACAGTGTATAAGTGTTGCCTTTTCTCTGCAGCCTCACCAATATCTGTTGCTTTTTGACTTTTTAACAGAAGCCATTCTGACTGGTACTGTCAGATAGTATCTCACAGTGGTTTTGATTTGCATGTCTGACAAGTAGTGATAAGCATTTAAAAAAATATGTCTGTGGGTCACTTATATGTCTTCTTTTGAGAAGTGTCTGTTCAGCTGGGCCCAGTGGTTTATGCCTGTAATCCCAGCAGATTGGGAGGCCGAGGCGGGCAGATGACTTGATGCCAGGAGTTCAAGATCAGCCTGGCCAACGTGGTGAAACCCCATCTCTACTAAAAATACAAAAATTAGCCAGGCGTGGTGGCTCACGCCTGTAATCCCAGCTACTCAGGAGGCTAAGGTATGAGAATCACTTGAACCCAGGAGGCGGAGGTTGCAGTGAGTTATGATTGCACCACTTCACTCCAGCCTGGGTGATAGAGCAAGACTGTGCTTCAAAAAAAGAAAGAAAGAGAGAGGTATCTGTTCATGTCCTTTGCTCACAAAATTTTTAATGGGGTTATTTGATTTTGATTTTGCTTGTTGATTTGTTTCTTATAGATTCTGGATATTAAACCTTTGTCAGATGCATAGTTTGTGAATATTTCCTTTCACCCTTTAGATTGTCTGTCTACTCCTTTGATCATTTCTCTTGCCATGCAGAAGCTCTTTAGTTAATTAGGTCCCACTTGTCAGTTTTTGTTTTTACTGTAATTACTTTTGAGGTCTTAAACATAAATTTCTTGCCAAGGCCGATATTGAGAAGGATATTTCCTAGGTTTTCTTCCAGGATTTTTATAGTCCTACATTTAAGTATTTCATCCATCTTGAGTTAATTTTTTTATAGGGAATTAGATACAGGTCCAGTTTTATTCTTCTATGTATGGATAGCCAGCTATCCCAGCACCATTTGTTGAATAGGGCATCTTTCCCCCTTGTTTTTTTTTTATTGACTGTGTCAAAGATCAGATGGTTGTAGGTGTGCAGCTTTATTTCTGAGCTCTCTATTCTGCTCCATTGGTCTCTGTATCTGTTTTTGTGCCAGTACCATGCTGTTTTGGTTATTGTGACCTTGTAGTATAGTTTGAAGTCAGGTAATGTGATGCCTCCAGCTTTGATCTTATTACTTAGGATTGCTTTGACTATCTGGGGCCTTTTCTTCTTTCATTTGAATTTTGGAATAGTTTTTTTCTAATTTTGTGAAAATTGACATTGGCAGTTTGATAGGAATTGCATTGAATCTGTAGATTGCTTTGGGCAGCGTGGTCATTTTAATGATGTTAATTCTTCCAATTCATGAGCATGGAATGTTTTTCCATTTATTTGTGTCATCTTAGATGTCTTTCAGCAGTGTAGTTCTCCTTGTAGAGATCTCTCACCTCCTTGGTTAACTGTATTCTTAGGTATTGTGTTCTGTTTGTCACTGTTGTAAATGAATGGCATTCTTGATTTATCTCTCAGCTTGGTCATTGTTGTTGTATAGAAATGCTATAATGATAAAGGGTTCAATTCACTAAGAAAACTTAACTATTTTAAGTCTACACACACCCAACATTAGAGCACTCAGATTCATAAAACAAGTTCTTTTAGACCTATGAAAAGACTTAGATAGCCACACAGTAATAGTGGGAGACTTCAGTGCCCCACTAACAGTGTTAGATCATCGAGGCACAAAACTAAGAAATTCCAAATTTAAACTTGATACTTGACCCATTAGACCTAATAGACACCCACAGAATACTCCACCCAGCAACCACAGAAGATTGTTCCCATCTGCACATGGAACATTATCTAAGATGGATCACATGTTCACCATAAAGCAAATTTCAATCAACTATAAAAAATCATGCAAAGCATACTCTTAGACCACAATGCAATAAAAATAGAAATCAATATCAAGAAGATTTCTCAAAACTACATAATTACATTGAAATTAAACAAGTTGCTCCTGAATGACTTTTGGTTAAACAATAAAATTAAGGCAGAAATCAAAAAAAGTATTTGAAATTAATGAAAACAGAGGCACAGCATACCAGAGTCTTTGGAATGCAGCTGAAGCAGTGTTAAGAAGAAAGATTATCATACTAAACACCCACATCAAGAAGGAAGAGCTCAAATTAACAATCTAACGTCACATCTAGAGGAACTAGAAAAACAAGAACAAAGCAACCCCAAAGCTAACAGAAGAAAATAAAGTCAGAGCAGAAATGAATGAAATCAAAACATAAAAATCTATACAAAAGACCAGTGAAACCAGAAGTTAATTTTTTGAAAGTATAAACAAGATTGAGAGACTGCTAGGTAGAATAACAAAGAAAAAGAAGATCCAAATAAGTACAGTCAGAAATGACAAAGGTGATGTTACAACCAATCTCACAGAAATACAAAAGATCTTGAGACTATTACACCTTTGTGCACACAAATTTAAAAATCTAGAAGAGATAGATAAATTCCTGGAAATACACAGCCTCTCAAGATTGAACCAGGAAGAAATTGAAACCCTGAACAGACCAATGAGTTCTGAAATTGAAGCAGTAATGGAAAGCCTACCAACCAAAAGAAGCCCTGGACCAGATGGATTCACAGCCAAATTCTACCAGACATGCAAAGAAGAGTTTGTACCAGTTCTACTGAAACTATTCTAAAAAGTCGAGGAAGAGGGTCTCCCTAACTCGTTCTACAAAGCCAGCATTATCTTGATACCAAAATTTGGCAAAGCAACAATGAATAAAGAAAACTGCAGGCCAATATCCCTGAGGAACATAGACACAAAATCCTCAACAAAATACTACCAAACCAAATCCAACAGCAAATCAAAAAGTTAATTCACCACAATCAAGTAAACTTTATTCCTGGGATGCAAGATTGGTTCAGCATACACAAATCAATAAACGTGATTCACTACATAAACAATTAAAAACAGAAACCATGTGACTACCTCAATAAACACAGGAAAAACTTTCAACAAAATCCAACATCCCTTCCTGATAAGAATCCTCAACAAGCTAGGTATCAAAGGAATATACCTCAAATAATAAGAGCTGTCTATAACAGACCCACAGCCAACATCATACTGAATGCACAAAAGCTGGATCCATTCTCTTTGAGAACCGGAACAAGACAAGAATGCCCACTCTCCCCACTTTTATTCCACATAGTACTGGACGTGCTAGCCAGAGCAATCAGGCAAGAGAAAGAAATAAAAGGCATCCAAATATAAAAAGACATCAAACTATCTCTCTTCACCCATGATATGATTCTCTACCTAGAAAACCCTAAAGACTCGCCAAAAGGCTCTTAGAACTGGTCAACAATATCAGTAAAGTTTCAGGATGCAAAATCAGTGGTTTTTTTTTTAACTTTAGAAGATCCAGAAATTATATATAGAATTATTATTAATCAGATTTAATTCTTTCATTCCTTTAAGTGTACCATTATGTAATTATTAGCTCAAGAAAACTCAAACTGTTGGAGTTCCCAGTAAGCATATTGGTGACCTTGTTCATTGTTGAATCCATAAACAAACTAACGGAACCACATACAGTGTAATCATTACACATATAAATTTCTTTGAGTAGCTTGAATTCAAAATGAGTACCCAAACAAATTTTACTTAGTGGATAATGAAGAGAGGTAGTATTTTTATGTCAGCAGGCCACACACAAAGATGACTAAATTGGTTTGGAAGTTTCTCCAGTGCTTAGTTGGGATCTATTTCTACTCATTCTTCTCATTCTTTCATAATGAAGGCTTTGTGTTGTTTTTGTTTCATTTTGTTTCGCTTTTTGTTTTGAGATAGGGTCTTGCTCCACTGCCCAGGCTGAAATGTGGTGGCGTTGTAATAGCTCACTATAGCCTCTGAGGGTGGGGGCGAAGAAAACGTAATGCAGCAGAACTATTCTTAAAGGGTTGCCATTTTCACTAGGCTCTTTGAAGTTCAAATACTCTAGTTTTTCTTGATTAGTGGTCTTGCATCAATATATATAGTTCATATATAAATTGTTTCCTTTTAAAGTCTTTAGAGACAATGCTCATAAAATCTTGTTCCTTTCTTTCTTGATAATGTTTTATCAAGTGCCTTGTACTAAGTGAATTCCTACTAGATGTTGTTAAACAACTTCTGTGTCAAGGTTAGGAGGAAGTTATGTAATTATTCTCTTCTTTGGAAATAATAACTTTGTGTATGGATCTCACTCTATTAGTGTAACTCTGTGTATTAGTGTCCTTCTCTGACCTTCACTCTCTCCTTCCATCTTTCTGTTCTGTCTTCACTTACTTAATGTTTATGTTTTCCTTGGTCTTTAAATATTAGTATCATTGTTGATATATTTATCTCATTGTATCACATATGCTTCCGTCAGCATCTTGATAATTTAAAAGTGCTCCTTTATATATTTCTTGTTTTTAAGCCCTTGCTCACTCTGTTTATCTAGCCATTTGTCCACCTATCTTACCAAGCCCTTATCCTGTCTTCATTCATTTTGATGCTGGTATTACTATTATCACTAGGCTCTGTTCTCATAATACAAGTCATAATTCAGACTATGAGCTACATGATTTATTATTTAATCATTGAAGTTATAGTATATATTACATACAATCACATTGTTATCATCACTATGTGGGGTTTTTTTTGGTAATTTCAATGTGATTTTATCAAGATGATAGAATATAAGAGTACTTTCTCATGTTTGATCTCATTAAGACAGATAATTGCCATAGATTAGATTTCCATATAATATACTTTAAGTTCTAGGTGTCCAATATAGTCATAAATAAATAATAGGATTTCATTGCTGAATAAGATAGAGTTTTGATGTTGAGAGTGGTTTTTGTAGCTTCATTTCAGTAGTCTTTTTGTTCCAAATGATATCTGGACTGATTTATTCCCTAACACTCTGCAGAGTTACCCATTACACAGGCAATATAGAAAGTTCTAACCTACATGTCAGAACCAGGTAGGGTAAAACAGATGCTAGAACTTGGTAAGCTAATGAGCTGGGGTTACCCTTTAGACAGTGTCTATGCTGTGATCATTGGTACTATGCATTCAGAAGATTAATTTGAGAGAGGCTAGTAGTATGGATTGGAGAAAAGAGAGAGGGAAAAATTAGAGAATCAAGTTAGGAGTTTATTATAAACTATAGGTTATGCGGATCCAGAGTCAAGAAATTTTATTTTTAATTAGAATATTCTCAAAACATAACAAGTGACTTTATGTGGGAAGCAAAAGAGGAAGAGTCTAAAGTAACACTAGGATCCTTATGCATTGCTGGTGGGAATGTAAACTGGTGTAACCATGGTGGGAAACAGTTTGGCAGTTCCTCAATAAGTTAAACATAGAATTACCATATGATCTAGCAGTTCCACTCCTGGGTATGTACTCAAAAGAATTGGAAACAGATATTCAAAAACAATATGTACATGAATTCTTAGCACTATTCACAATAATAGCTAAGAGGTGGAAACAACCCAAATATCCATCAGTTAATGAATGGATAAACAAATGTGCTATAGCCATTCAACGGAATATTATTCAGCAACAAAAAGGAACGAAGTGCTAATACATGCTACAACATGAACAGATCTTGAATACATTATACTAATGGGAAGAAACCATATATGAAAGGATAGCTATTGCATGATGTGAACTACAGGAAATAGGCAAGTCTATAGAGACAGAAAGATGTTAGTAGCTGCCAGGGACTATGGGGAATGGGGAATGACTGCTTATAGACTGCTTGTAGAAAAACCTATATGGTTTTTCTTTAGGGGTAATGAAAATATTCAGGAACTAAATAGTGATAATGGTTTTACAACACAGTCAATGTGCTAAATGCCACTGAATTGTGCATTTTTAAATGTTCACAATGCAACATTTTACATGTGTTTTTTATACTAGTTTTTTGTTTTTGTTTAAAAAAGAAAAAGCACACTATCATAAGAACGATACACTAATGCTTTCAGAGAACTCGGAGGTTCAATAGACAGAGTAAAGTAACAGAGAGGGAATGTGGCTAACTGGGCATTCAAAATCAAATGTTTTTTAAAACTCTTGTTGTGGGGGTGTGAAATAAAATATGAGTGTGGGCTGTGGTTTCCAACCTCTGCTAGAAACTGAGCCAAGCAGCTAAACTAGTTCCACAAGAGTAGAGAAAAAAAATCAAGCTTATTTACTCCATATATTAATATAGCAGTGTCTAGACAGTACATATAGATGCTCAGTTATTTGTTTGATGAAAAATTAAAAATAAGGAAATAAAGTCTGAACAGTAAGGTTATGTTCTTTTTCTTGGTCAATTTCATCTCCAGCTCACCCCACCCCCTGTAAATCAATGTATTCATTTTAACAGTCTCTATCTTTTATGTTTTCTCTTGTCTTTCCTATCCCTTTCTCACTGCCAACTTGGGTGTGCTACATCTCTTACCTAAGATTACTGCCGTAACTTCCTAATGGTCTCACTCCCTCTAAGTTGCCTTCCTGTGTATTCTTCAATGTACAGGTTGAGTATCCCTGTTACAAAATGCTGGGGACCAGAAGTATTTTGAATTTCAGTGTTTTTTATTTTTGAATTTTAGTTTTTTTAATTTTTGAATATTTGCGTGTAGATAATGAGATATCTAGGGAATGGGACCCAAGTATAAATACATAATTTATTTGTATTTCATATACACTTTATATACATAGCCTGAATGCAATTTTCTTAATTTTGTTCATGAAACAAAATTTGTATACTTGAGGCCAAGTGTGGAGTTTGAACTTGTGGTGTCATAGTGGTGCTCAAAAATTTTAGGATTCTGGAGCATTTTGGATTTTGGATTTTCAGATTAGGGATGCTCAACCTGTATTACAAAATGCAATGTCCTGCTCAAAATCCTTTAGCACTTCCAGATAAAATCTAAGCCCCTTACATGATAGGAGAAACACCGATGACTGTACCACTTTCTCATCTGCTGCTAATCTTTCTCAAGCCTTTATAACCCCTGCCGTTCTGAATTTGCCAGTTACTGAAGCACAACGTGCATATTTGACATGCTCTTCCTTCTTAAAGTGCCCTTCAGCCTTTGTTGGTCTCTCTGTTTATCCTTTAGACTTTGGTTCCTCCAAGGAATTTTCCTAGCCAATGCAGTCTGAGATAGGGTCTCCTGTTTTTGCTTTTTTGTGCTCCTGCACTCTGCATTTCTTTTATTGCAGTTACATCCCTTGTTTATCATCATGTTACTTGTCTGACTTACCTATCAGATTGATAACTCCTGGAGGCCAAGGACCCAATCTAGCTCCTATGCCTGGCATATGGCAGGTACCCAGAGAAGAAAACGCTTATCACTATTACAAATTATTATATGGTAATTGCATGCACAATAAATGTTGAACGAGAATATTTATGATATATAAAGCAGAATATAGGTGCTAAATGTCATATGAGAGATGCCAAGCAAGGATTCAGTTGATAAAAAGTCATGAAAGAGTTGACATTTGGAATGGGCATTGAGAAATGGGTAAATTTTTGGAAGGTAAATTTCCAATTACTTCAGATTAGCCTTTATTTATAAACATTTAAATGTTTTGGAAGTATTGTTTAAACCAGGGATCCGCAAACCATAACCCAGACAGGTTGCCTGTTTTTGTAAATAAAGTTTTATTAGAACACAGCCACACCTGGTCATTTATGTATACGATTGATTTTGCAATACAAGGGCAGAATTG
This sequence comes from Colobus angolensis palliatus, assembly GCF_000951035.1. Lineage (NCBI taxonomy): Eukaryota > Metazoa > Chordata > Mammalia > Primates > Cercopithecidae > Colobus > Colobus angolensis. The sequence continues at coordinate 17,049,943 of NW_012120709.1, read as the reverse complement.
AATAGTTTTGACAGAGAGCATATGGCCCACAAAACTTAAACTATCATCAGACCCTTTGAGTAATAGTTTGAAGGTCCCTAGTTTAAGCCATACTGCAATCTGATGGCTTCTTATAATCAAGAAGCAGTTATTTGTTGGATACCTAAACCAAAATGCAGAAGATGATTTTTCCTCTTGCAAAGTTTTGTTGTTATGCAATTAAAAAATTAAAGCTCAGCAAAATATTATTTTAGCCATTCTTTCATCCATTCATTGCTTAGTAGCCTTGTCCTTACTCGGTTTCAACAAGGGAAAGCTTTATTTTTGTTTTCTATACATTTGAAAATCACACGTACTAAAAGATTCCATTATACCTTCTTCCACTCCCCCAAAATAACTTGAGAAAGCATTTTTTTTTTTTCTGTGATGGCGAATGTAGGCCTTTTCTTTATTCTCTGCTTAATTCCAACCTATAATATCAAGCATAGAAACTCCTTTTCCCTTTTCTTTCGCAGGACTTTGATTTATTTACTTGCCTTGTCATTCACCTGTATGTATTTAAGTTATGCATAATATGTGGTTAATTAGCAATTAGTGAGCATAGTAGACTCCACTTCCTGGAAGGGGCAGCTATAGCTGAGAAATCATAGGAAATGATGGAATAACTCTCAAAAGTTCAACTTAGCTGAAGTAGAACTATAAACTACTTATACTTACTTGGAATACACTATTGTAGAATTTTACAATGTTAGAGCTAGAATGCTTTGTAGACTCATGATAGAGAGTTGATCTAATGTGCGTCAGAATCAAACTTCAATGTGCGTTAGAATCACCTGACTGGCCTGTTAAACTGCAGGATGCTGAACCAGCCCTCCAGAGTTCCTGATTCAATAAACCTGAGGAAGGCCTGAGAATTTGCATTTTTAAAACATGTTCGTGGTTGATGATGATGATGCTGATCAGGAGTCCACACAATGAGAATGTAATAAAGAAAGGGATGGCTGACCACTGGGGATTAATTCAGAGCTATTAGGATAGTGTATGGGCCTCAGACTTTTAGTATACCCAGGGGAGATCAGACACCGTGACCCATACTATTCAAACCCAAGAAACATAGATAAGCCATAATTCTCCTTTTTTATAGCTGCCACGTGGACCTGATAATTGAGCTGAGAAGTCATGGCCTCTTACACCTTATGCGTTGTTGGAGACCCTGACAAATACTTGTTCTTTGAGCTCCTCATTTAATTAGACTAATTAAAAAAAAAAAACAAAACTGTTCTCATTGTCATTATTATAACTTTTGCATGGCTTTTAATTTAGTTCAACTTTGGATTGTTTCCCTGAAGTGACTCTCAAATATGCTTAGCTACATATTTATAAACTATATTTTATGATTGGAGTGTTTTCACAGACATAGACAATCATATCCATTATCCATTTCCCTCTCATCAATAATCTTAATTCCACCTTTTGGATACATGTTTAATTAGTCCCCTATGTAAATTATAAATGAAATTTAAAGATCTTCTAGCCTAGTCCAACTAACTTACTTTACATATAGGAAACTAAGCCAACCAGGTAACTTGCCATATCACACTACTTAGCAAGAAGACTTGGATTAGCACTCCACCCAAGTCATTAAATCCTAAACCACTGAACTCAATCACCATGGCTGGAGGAGGAAGCTGAGTCAATGCAGTGTTTGCCCATTTGAAAGACTACATAGAATTTTTTAAAGTATGTGAAACCATACTTGTAAATCACCTTAGTAGCTGTATATTTTGGCTACCCTAAATAGCTTCAAATCTGTAAAATGAAGAATAGTAATTCATACCTTCAGAGCTGATTGTTTATCTCTTACCTTTCCTTCCTCACCAGCTGTACCCACTTTAGAATCCTTAAAGTCACATTCTAGTGCTCAGCTGCTAAAAAAAACAAGAGTTTTTGCCCTTAATTCCTCACTTCTCATCCTTTTACTCCTCAAATTCCAGACATTTGAGTTCTGCCCACACCATTCTCCTGGAACTGTTTCCTCAATGGTCTTAATGACCAACTGATGACTTTTTACCCCTTTTTATTTTTGTTTACACCTTTTCAGACCTCAGCTTGTTATCCCTTCGGTCAGTTTCAGCACTTGTGACCACCACTACTTTTTATTATTTTTCTGCTACTTCATTCACCAGTCTCCATCTTTGTTCATAGGTTCTCTTCCCTTCATCTCTGCAACGTACATCTTTTCTCAGGGATATGTTTCTGCCTTTTTTCTTATTTTGTGCTCCTTGCCTTGGCAGTTCTAGCCATTACAAAGAGTTATTTATGCACCTGTCTTTGTATGACATCTCTGCTTCTGACATCTCTTCCAAGTGCTGCATGCCTACCTGATTTTGCCATACCACCTAGCCCACTGATAATTTCAGACTCAGTACATTTGAAATTGAGGTCATCTCTTCTTTCCCAGCCACTATAGGCTTTCCCTCCTTTGTTCTTCATTTTCGTTAATCTCTAAAATGTGCAGATGCTCCTCAACTTACAATTGGTTATGTCAGAATAAATCTATCATAAGTTGAGAATATCATGAGTAGAAAATGCATTTAATACACCTAACCTAGCACAGGAAAAGAGTAAAATTCAAAATCTGAAGTACAGTTTCTACTGAATGACTATCAGTTTCACACCATCATAAAGTGAAAAAATGGTGAGTCAAAAAATATATAGAAATGCAAAAGACCTAGATTATCTAAAGCAGTCTCAAAAAAGAAAAAGTTGATGGACTTAACACTATGTAATTTTATGATTCACTATTAACTTAGAACAATAAGACAGTGTGGTTATAGCATAAGAATCAATAAATCAGTGCAGCAGAATAGAGAGCCTGGAAATAGACTTATGCTTTATAGTCATGTAATTTTACAAAGGTGCCAAAGCAATCCATTGAGGAAGGGAATTTAAAGATCTATAGTCCTAGTCAAACTAACTTACTTTACATATGAGTAAGCACCAAGTCTTTGGTGTAAATAGTGCTAGGAAAATGAAGTATTTTTATAGAAAAAAATGAAGCTGGCCTTCTTCCTTATTAAGCAAAATTAATTTGAGATGGATCATAGACTTAAATGTAAAAACTAAAAATCATACATATTTTAATAGAATGCATTGGAGAATATCTTGATGAGTGGGGGATAGGTGAAAGTTTCCTAGAAAGGTCACAGAAAGTAAACACCATATGAAAAATTTGATAAACTTTGTCAAAATTTAAAACTTTCTGTCAGAAACATTGTTAAGAAAGTTTACAGGCAAGCAACAGACTAGGAAAAAATACTTTCCAAAACACATAACCTGACAAAGGACTGGAATTTAGGATCCAATACATTAAAAAGTTCCTACAACTCAATAAATAGTATGTATGTAATAACATATAACCCAAATTGTTTTAAATGAGCAAAAAACTTGAAGACAGTTCACCAATGAAGATAATACAAATGGCCAGTAAGAACGTGAAAGAAATTAGCAGAGAAATGCAAATTAAAATCCTAATTAAAGACTGGGTGCGGTGGCTCAACCTGTAATCCTCACACTTTGGGAGTCTAAGGCAGGCGTATCACCAGAGGTCAGGAGTTCAAGACCAGCACGGCCAACATGGCAAGACCCCATCTCTACTAAAAATACAAAAATTAGCTGGGCATGGTGATGCATGCCTGTAATCCCAGCTACTTAGGAGGCTGAGGCAGGAGAATTGCTTGAACCCAGGAGGTGGAGGTTTCAGTGACCGGAGATCATGCCATTGCACTCCAGCCTGGGTGACAGAGTGAGACTCCATCTCAAACTAAGAAAAAAAAAATCCTAATTAAAGGCTACTATACATCCACTAAACTGGCCAAATTCAGAAGACTGACAACACCAAGTGTTAGCAAGGTCATGGAGCAACTGGAGCTCTTTTACAGTGTTGCTGGGAATGTAAAATGGTACCATCGTTATGGAAAACTGGTAGTTTTTCTAAAATTAAACATATACCTACTCTGTGACCTAACAATTCCACCCTGAGGTATTTACCCAGGAGAAATGAAAACATAGATACAAAAAGACTAGTACCAATGTTTAATAGCCATTTTATTCTTGATAGCTAAAAACTGGAAACAGCCCAAGTGTACAACAATAGAAGAATAAACTCTGGTATATTTTATACATTGAATACCTAAGTGAGATAAAGGAATGAGTTAATGATAAATGTAATAACATGAATGAATTCCAAAAACATGATGAGGAAGTAATACCTTACACAAAAGAATAGATACTGTGGTTCAATTTGTATAAAATTCTAGAATAGGCAGTCTTCCATGGGAAAAAAAAAAAATCAGAATAGTTGTTACCTCTGGGGTGATCAAGTAAGGATTGACTGGTATAGTTTGAGGTATTTGGGATCTGACCAAAGATTTAAAATATGACCATTGTACAGGGTTGCATGAGAGAGTAAATTCATCACAGTATGAGACTGTCCAGAGGCTTATGACAAGGGGCCACCATCCAGAAGGGAAGGAGTGCAGGGGAGAAAGGAATCAGAGCAGATATTTCTGGAGAGAACATGTCCATTCCTCAGTGGTATGGAATGGCTAGGTCAGAGAGCTCTAAAGGGCAGGATCAACTTGGGGGTTTCATAACCACAGACACTCTCTTATCAATGGCCAGCAGGTGCTGGGTGTAGTTCTATGGAGTGTGCAAAGCAGGCAGGCTGTTACTGGCTAAAAATCTGATTGGGCTATTTTTAAAATACTTCGATATATAAAAATATGAGTTTGGTACTAAAGAGGTTTTGAACTAACAGGTCTCAGCCTGCAGTAAAGAAATAAACAACTATAGAGGCTATATGTGGTTAATTTATATAATATCTGAGAAGGGGCAAGAGGGAATTATTTGGAGTGATGATCATTTTCTAAATCTTGTTAGAGGCTTAGATTACACAGATGAGTACTTTTGTCAAAAGTCAGTGGATATACACCTATGATTTGTGCATTTTGTTGTGTGTAAATTTTATATCAAAAGAAAAATTCAAAATAAATAATTGAACTCTAGTTAATGATATGTATGCTGAAGCATTCAGGGGGATATGTACTGCCTGTATGTAGTTTACACTGAAAAGCCAAAAATAAAATGAATTATTCAATGGATGGTTGGATAGGTATTCAATAAAGCAAGTATAGTAAAATACTAATGGTAGAATCTAGATTGAGATACATATACATGTGTTTATTATAAAACTATTTCAACTTTTCTGTTTCAAAATTTTCATATTGAAATATTAAAGACTACTGTGTGTAGAATAGACTCAGGACCAGTTAGGATGCTATACCATTGTATTAAAAAACATTACAGAGTTTTATAGTTCTTGGCCAACTATAAAATGATCATTTGACTAACTGATCTGTGGCATTTGATCTGTTACAGGGAAAGTCCTTCTGCTAGTGTTGACACGTGCACATTTCTGTCATCATTTGTGTGCTCCAGTAGGACTCTGCTGATTGATGGCCGGGCAGAACTCAAAAGAGGCCTCCAGAGGCAGGAGCGGCATCTTTTTCTATTCAATGATCTGTTTGTTGTGGCCAAAATCAAGTACGTATACTGTATACTCCTGATTATCATTATAAAATTGCACTTTTCCTAACAAAGATCCCTTTCTACTCAATGCTTACTGTAAGAAGGTTTTGCCTCTGTTACTATAGGTAATGTCTAAAGTGATTTTTTGCCCTCTTTTACAAAAAAAAAAAAATGGTTGTTCATTTTTTCAACAAGTGTTTATTTAGGTCCTGTTCTGTGCCATGTCCTGAATACATGTAGGAAATTCAATGAAGAATGTGATGGGTATGGTCCCTGCTCTTTTGGGAGCTTATGTTCTAATATGGGAACTTACAGTCTTATGCATGGGGTGAGGGGGAATGACAAATTGTGATTAGTACTATGAAGAAAATAGGGTGCTGGCTGAAGTAAAAGATGGCATATATGTTAGGTAGGTGTAGTCAGGGGAAAAATTCAGTGAAGGATGAAAAGCAATCAGCCATTCAGATATTGGGAGGATGAGCATTCCAGGGAGAGAGCACAGCAGGTGCAAAGGTAGTTGAGGAAAGCTTGGCCCTTGGAGGAGTTAAAAGAAGGCCTGTGTAACTGGAGCGTAACAAGCCAAGGAGAGTAAGATGAATTAAGATTAGATAAGTAGACAAGGGTTAGGTTATAAGGACTTTTGTAGGCTATATTAATTATCTATTGCTATTTAACAAATTACCCAAAAACATTACAGTTTAAAACTATAAATACCTCATGCAGTTTCTCTGAGTCAGGAGTCTGAGAGTGTTTCACTGGATGGTTCTAGCTTACGAGCCTTCATGAGGGCCCTCAAGCTTGTTGGCTTGGGTTAAAGTCATTTCAAAGCTCGCCTGGAGCTGGAGAATCTACATCCAGGCTCACTCAAGTGGATGCTGTTAGCCTTAGTTCCTCAGTAGCTTGTGGCCAGAGGCTTGAGTTCCTCTTCACGTGAATGAGTAAAAGGCTCCAACTAAATACCCATTTATTAAGAGATGGTATAGAATGCTTAGTGAATTGTTTATACATTTTTTTTAAATTAAAGGCAAGCATAATGATGAGAACTGTTTCGGAATGTGATTTGGATAGAAGGAATGCCTACAGATGTAGTTTTGGAGTGGATATGGTATTATAGGAATAAAGAGAAAGAAAAAGTTTCTCCAGCCACATCTTTGCACTAGGTCAACTTGAAGTTCTAAGTTGGGAAACTCTTAATAGCAGAACAAGTCATTATTTTCAAAAACAGTTATTCTCTTATTTAAAAATTATTAGATGAGTTCTCTATGCTAGGTATTATAATAGGAGAATCACAAAGATTTCGTTTAATTTTCCTGACAGTCCTCCAAGATAAGAGTTGTTTCAGATATTGAACACTGAGGCTCAGGAAGGTTTGTTATATACTAAGAAATGGCAGGGCTGGGGTTTGAATCTAGGCCTTACTTCCAACGGCTGGCTCTTTCTATTTTTTAGCACACGGTACTCATTAGTTGTATAGCTCAGCCTGGAGGTAGATAAATAGACAACAGAAATTTTTTATAATAACCAATTTTCTGAACTTTAAGATCTTAAAGACGATTTACTTGTAGCATGCATTCAGTTCTTAGGGAAGAATGTATTTTCCCTTCACCTTTTTCGGATATTTTCCCCCTTAGCAGTTACAATGATAATTAGAATAGAGGACCTCTGTTTTTTTATCTGAGGTTATTTATTGTTCTGTATACTGTTAGCATATAAGTTGTTTTTATGGAACCTATGTTTTGCTAAAAATATTTTATAGAAAGACAGTTTCTTTTCTACTAGAATATTGCTGTTTTTAGATATATTGGCAAAATGTGTACTCATCGTCTGCTTCTGTAGCTGACTTTTTATTTTGATTGTCCCTTTCTCACATAAGGTTATACCACTTTTTCCCATACACTGTTTTTGAGATAACTGTGTCCACTTTAATGTTTTTGTGAAGTGAAAAAAAGTCTATCAATTGATTTAGATGCTGTTATTTAAGAGGTTCAAATTATGAAAGATTATTTTAAGTACTTTTTATACCCATTGGGAATATTTAAAAGTGTGAGTGATCTAAGTTATTTTTTGGCATAAATCCAAAACCCCTGAGATGAAACATACATATTTGAGATTATTATAATAATAATAATTATTATTATTATTAAATCCTGCCACTTTGCAAAAATTTTGACCACCATTTTTTAGGAAATTGATTACATGATGATTCCACAGCAAACATTTAGTTATATTCACAGATCCTTCTTAATATGAAAGAACTTAATTTTTATGAAATAACAACCAAAAGCAAATAGTCCCTGTAACTCCAAACCTATGTATTTTAGTATTTTAGGTCACTTCTTACCCTTGGATGAAAGATTGAGTGTTACCCTGAATCAATTAATTTGTTTTTTGTTTTTTGTTTTTTTTTTTGAGACGGAGTCTCGCTCTGTCTCCCCCGGGCTGGAGTGCAGTGGCCGGATCTCAGCTCACTGCAAGCTCCGCCTCCCGGGTTTACGCCATTCTCCTGCCTCAGCCTCCGGAGTAGCTGGGACTACAGGCCCCAGCCACCTCGCCGGGCTAGCTTTTTGTATTTTTTAGTAGAGACGGGGTTTCACCGTGTTAGCCAGGATGGTCTCGATCTCCTGACCTCGTGATCCGCCCGTCTCAGCCTCCCAAAGTGCTGGGATTACAGGCTTGAGCCACCGCGCCCGGCCTAATTTGTTGACATAATCTGAAGTTAGCAATTAAGTCTCTTACTGAGCCATAGGAGACAAGGAGGGGACCTTAGGTTCTATACTACATCAGCTCATCTTCAGGCTTCTTTTAGATACTGCTTTCAGTCCTTAGGTTGGGCCTAGAGAAATAAACTTGAGTGGGATAAATAATCAATTGCTACATATTTGTTCAGTGAATTTTAGTAAGTACAACTATAAAGCGGGTGTTAAATGCTTCCTTCTATTGACTGAATTATTATATATGATCTGTTTTGTACTGGATGCTGACAGTATTTGCTGAAAATTGTTTTGAGTTTATGGTAATTCATTTCCATACTAAATTAGTAAAGTATTAAAGCCAGGTGGGTACTTGGGGACCATTTTTGATATTCATTTGGAAGATAAATAGGTTACTTGTCCAATAAAATCATGAGTTTTCTTTTTTTTAAAAAAAACAGGATCTGTTTTACAAACATTAAATTATTTAGAAAGAAGTTCACTATTCTCTCTGATAATAGCCATTGAGCACCCATATGGAATTTACAGAAAGGATAAATGACTGTATTTACCTCATATGCTCATAAGTCATCACTATTATCATATTTTATGAGAATAAGCAAATAGTAATGAGTTCTCTTTAGGTGAAGAAGATGAAATAAATTTATTAATAGAATAACCGTCAGATATTTGTGGAATATATAATGATCTCTACCCCAAAACATATTCGATAAGACATCCTTATCTTAGAATGGGGAGGAATCTCCCTGAAATCCTGTGTATTTCATCAGTTCACTGGAAATTTTTCCAGTATGAAGATAGAAGGATAGGAAAGCAAAGTATATCTGTCAGCTTAATAAATTTGTAGTAAGGGACTATGTTGTCGAAATAAAGAATTTGGCCAGGTGCAGTGGCTCACACCTGTAATCATAGCACTTTGGGAGGCCGAGGCAAACAGATGACCTAACGTCAGGAGTTCGAGACCAGCCTGACCAACATGGCAAAACACCATCTCTACTAAAAATACGAAATAAAAAGTAGCCAGCCGTGATGGCAGGCACCTGTAATCCCAGCTACTCGGGAGGCTGAGGCATGAGAATCACTTGAACCTGAGGGGTGGTGGTTGCAGTGAGCCGAGATCATGCCAATGCACTCCAGCCTGGGTGACAAGAGTGAAACTCTGTCTCAAGGAAAAAAAAAAAAAAAAAGAATTTATTTTTAGGGGGTTTTGTTCAGTGTGTTCATATTGGATTCACACTTTTTAATTCCTGTCTTCATAATACTATTGGAGATAGTCATTGTCATGCTATTGGAGCCAGTTCACATTAAATTAGTATTTTTAAATTTGTATAGTCTAATACTATTGGAAATGGAAAGTGAAAAATCTGAAGAACCATTCTATGACCCCAAGAATGTCCATTTTAATATAAAACTTTATTGGAATACTACTTTTAAATATTTTCAAACTAGTCTATCTAGCTTTATGTTCATAAGTGTTCATGAGATTTCTTCCTTGGCCTCCATAATAGCCACATCAGAAAGCCTTGTAGCTCTGGAGAGATTAAAAAAACAAAAAGCCAAAGATAGAAAAGCTGAAGAGAACTTCATGGAAAATATAATTTCACCCAGGTTTCAGGTGCTTTTTAGGAATAGCGATATCCAGGACTTTTTATAGATGTCTAGTGGTTAAGAGCATAAATAAGCTCAGGAATCAGCACTGTCCAAGTTTAAATTCTAGCTCTGCTACTTAAGCTGTATGACTTTTAGCAGGTTAACCTCTCTACGACTCCATTTCCTTACCTATAAAATTCCTGAGGATCAAGCTAAATAATGTGTGTAAAGTATTTACAACAATGGTATATGGTAAGTTCTCAATAAATATTAGCCGTTATTTTTATTATAGGAGAATGGAAGTCATTGTTCATACTTTTAGACAGTTGCTTGTTTTGGAAATCGAGGTGGATAATGTAGCACCTTATTGATCTAGGGAAAGGATCTTTGGGATGACTTTTTTCCCAGGTCAATGGATGTGGATGTTCCCACATGATATCTGCAGTATCTACTAAGATAGAGACTTGCATCAGAAAACACAAAATACGTGAAAACAAATATGGAAAGATACCTGTTTTTTCAAAAGATGTGTAGTTTTAGTTTTATATTACCCAAACAGTTGGCATCAACAAATAAGATTTGCTCTGTAATTGGGTCTGTTTTATTTTAAAAATCTAAAGATTCATAACAATAGGGGGGAAAATATTGAAATATAGGAAGAAGCCTTAATGCCACAAGACACTTTCTATTACACTTAAATTCTATGGGAAGCATAAATGAGGCTTTGAATCTAGATTTTCCTTCAGTTCCTGCAAAATCCTTTTTCATCTTACGAATTTCACTGAAAATTTTTAACTTTAAATAATGCATGAATCAGAGGAATTTTAGGGATACTTCCATATAAGTTACCTTTGATTTCATTTTAACTTTTAGTATTTACACAAATGATTCTGAATGCCAAGAGGTACCCATGTTTTCCTGAGCATTCTCTTTATCCTTCTCATTGCCTTCTATTTAAGTTTCAGGCCCCTGCTAGCGTTAAACCTGACAATTAGGTCAAGAGATATGGTGGTTTCCATATCAGGAGTCTATGGGGATTAGGTGGAAATTGTCTAAAAGCAATTTCATTTGAATTAAAATAGATCACCTTCAGGGTCCCCAGAGATGAATGTTAATTGTGTCAACCCTACTTTTTTTTTTCAAGTTTGGTTTAGGTTCTTTTTGGGGGACTGCAGATTTTTACTTTTAGCCAGAATATAAGGGGAAATGGTTGAACAAAATCTAAGAAAAGAAATTTAAAATAACCTATGCTTCTAAAGCCTAGAAAATCTTGTAACCACTTCATTGAAAATGTATTATAAATTATTCTAATTAACTACAGGAATTTTTTAGTGCATCTCTCTTAAAATGAAAATTTTATAAACATTTTAATAAATCCTGTGTATTTTCTGTTTTTAGCCAAATTGTTTTGGAAATTAGCAAGTTATAAATAATAAACGAATTAATATTTTGTAACAGCAGTACATTTGAAATTAGGTTTTTAATGCAGTGCTCGACATACAGAAAAATAAGGTGGCCAGTTTATGGCTATTTCTTGCCATAAATGCAGGCATGAGGACTAATTGTTTCACCAATGTTTCAAAGATCTTCTTGGGCCAAAGTAGCCAACCCTGTTTTAGTTTACTCTTCTAGGCACTGAAGATAAAAACGCTGAATAAGACACTTGGCCCATGATTAGTGAAAAATGGTCCTTCTATCACAAGTACAGAAGCTCCCATAATTTTTCTTCTAAAAGATAAAAGGATACTTGTGCAGAATGTGCAGGTTTGTTACATAGGGATATGTGTGCCATGGTGGTTTGCTGCACCTATTGACCCGCCTCTAAGTTCCCTCCCCTCAACCCCAGCCCTCAACAGGCCAGGGTATGTGTTATTCCCCTCTCTGTGTCCATGTGTTCTCAGTGTTCTTCAACTCTCACTTATGAGTGAGAACAGGTGGTTGATTTTCTGTACCTGTGTTTGCTGAGGATGATGGCTTCCAGAGAAGCTTCCATAAAATTTAAGAAACAAAATAACAAAAGATTCTGTTTGGTTTTTATCTTTCTAGATATAACAATAACTTTAAGATAAAAAATAAAATTAAATTAACTGATATGTGGACAGCAAGCTGTGTGGATGAAGTGGGAGAAGGCAACACCAATGCCATGAAATCCTTTGTTTTGGGCTGGCCCACAGTGAACTTTGTGGCCACTTTCAGGTAAGAATCACAGCTTGTCCTCTATTTACCTAGGTTAGCTACTATGATCATTTCTAGGACTGAGATTTAAAAAAAAAATTAATCAAATGTTGTTCATCTAATTTTTAAGAGGGAAGTATTTTATTCTGATTGTGTATTAAGTCAGTAACTCATCTGTTGACACATACACCCAACCAAAATACTTGTATGCCATATATTTCTCCCAATGGGCTTTTGATTAAAATATGTGAAAATGAGTGGTAAATATTGGGAACTCTTGGGATGATTTACCTTGGTTTGACTTGTTATTTTTGTGGGGAAAAAAAAAAAACAGGAACTTCCAGGAGTATGGAAAGGGAATAGAGTAGTCCCGTCTTTAGGAACCCCTCTTCAATATCCCTTTCCTTAATATGTAGGTATTTGTTTTACATATTGAGCTTTTAAGTCTTATCAGTCTTTTCAAACCACTGAAAAAGACCTTCATTGAAGCAAATTGTATAGTCCAATTAAGTTTCAATAAGTGGTTTATACTCCCGAATTTTTAAATAAATAGTGTTTTATTATACAAATAAAACTAATGTCATGAAATACTGGTTACCTAAATTGTATAGCAGGTTTTCAGTTGGTGTCTATAGAGATGTGACAACGAAAAGCAAAGGTATGATTTTAAGGAGTCAGAGCTTCCCAAGACGTATTCCTGTGCCAGGATGGGGTTGGAGAATGTATGAATGCAGAATATTTGTCCTCTTCTAATGAACGTGCTTAATTGGCACTGTCCAGTTCAGAGTGAACAATCACAGTCACACCTGTGATTTTGAATAACTGTGTCCCAACCTCTCCAGTATTTGTTTTACACTTAAAGTTAGTGTTCATCCCACGCACATGATGCTTTTTATTCTGCTTCTCTTCTTGCTACCATAAAACTCCTAGGACATCATCCTAAAGCCGGACAACTAAAAATTTCCACTATGTTAATCTTCTATTAAAAGATAGGCATGTCATTAAATTCTATTATGCACTATTTGGCCTACCACAAGATTTTAAGAACTGGTTTGGAAAAAAAAAAAGTGTTTGTTTCATTCTCAGCATATCTTTTCCATGACAGATTTCTCTAGATATTATCATTTCCTATTGCTTAATCTCCTTGGAGTTATTGGTGAAAGGATGTAATTTTAAGTAAGGGTATGACTACATGACATTTTTAATCAAGGAATTTTCGTGAAACTTCTTTTTTTTTAAGAAAATGTGGAAACAAGTTTTACCTATATTATTCAAACTATGGTTCTTTAACCAAATGATCAAGGTTAATATCACCAGTGATGTCATGTAGGTAAAATGTACTCCTTGATATATTGTGATGAGAAGAACAATTAACCTTGTGATCTTCCTCCCAAAAACCTTTAACTCCAGTCTAATCATGAAGAAATCATTGAACAAACACACAGTGAGATACATTATGCAGGATACCTGACCAGCACTCCTTAAAATACTCAAGGTCAAAAAAAACAAAATCAGAGAAAGACTGAGAAATGGTCATAGATCAGTTACTAAAGAGATATAATAATTATAATGTGGTATTCTAGATTAGCTTCTAGAACAGAAAAAGGACATTAATGGGAAAAAAAGGTGAAATCTGAATGAAGTCAAGAAGTTGATAGTAATGTACTAATATTGGTTTCTTAGTTTTGACAAATGGGCCATGATAATATAAAAGAATAATATTAGATTACTCCAAACTTAAACAGCATCAGAACTGTATAGGGAATCTCTGTATTATCTTTGTAACTTTTATGGAAATCTAAAATTTCTGAATTTATTTTTTTACAAAAGTGAAGCGTTGAGGAATTCTGCCTCTGATATGTCAGAGTGAGGTCTTTTGGAGAGGAATCTAAACTTGGAAGTAGGCACAAGTACTGGGTGAGTTTCCTGTTTTTAAGGCCTTACCCTGAGGGCAGGGTACAGGTACGTCATGGTGTAGGGCAACTAAAACTGGCAGAAACAGTCTTTCTGAGCTGAAGAACCAGAGGACAGAAGCCATGTCATCCACAGCTATTGTGGGATGAGGGGGAGAATCTCAAAAAGGAAAGTAGCAGAGAAGGCAAGCTCCAAATTCTATGTATAAACACTGCCCAAATCTCTGACTGATCACCAAACCCCACATGCATGAGACAGACTGAAAGCATCTTGAAGCTAAGACTGAAAGCGTTGAACTGAGCTGCAACCCATCACAGATGAAATAGAGTTTGTAGTTTCATCTAATCAAGTTAGTTTTCTGCTAAAACAAAAATATCAACACCGTTCCACAAATATAACAGAATACAGTCTCTGAAACATTTGGAATGTCCAGAATACGGTCTAAAATATCTTGACATATGAAGAACAAGGAAAAAGACAATCAACAGAGACCAATCTTGAAATGATTCGTATGTTGAATTGCCAGAAAAGAATTTTAAAACAGCTTTCATAAGTAAGCATGGCAGGTAAAAGGAAAATTCAATTTAAATTAATAAAAAGATAGTAAATATGAGCAGAGAAATAGAAAATACTGAAAAGGGCCAAATGTAAATTCTAGTACTGAAAACTACAATATTTTAAATAAAATATTTTCTGAGTGGCCTTCTTTGCAGAATGGAAACGAAAGAGGAATTGGTGAACTTGAAGGTTTATCAATACAAATTGTCTAATCTGAGGAACAGAAAAAAAAAAGATTTTTTAAAGGAAAAATGTGTCACGGACTTGTGGAAATGTATCAAAAAGTATAATATACATCTCACTGGAATTACAGAAAGAGGAGAAGAAATGGGGCTGAGGAAATAGTGCTTAAAAACTACCCAAATTTGGTAAAAGGCGTAAATACTCAGATTCAGCGAGCTCACTGAACTCTAGACAATGTGACTATTAAGAAAACTATACCTAGTCATGTTATAAACTACTATAAACTACCATAAATCAAAGATAAGAGAAGAATCTTGAAAGCAGTCAGATAAAAAAACAATGTATTACAAATAGGAAAATGACAATTTGAATTATTATGGCCCTTTCATTAGAAACTATGGAGGTTAGAAGACAGTGGAACTTTATTTATTTATTTATTTATTTATTTATTTATTTATTTATTTATTTATTTATTTATTTATTAATGAGATGGAGTTTTGCTCTTGTTGCCCAAGCCATAGTGCAATAGCATGATCTCGGCTCACTGCAACCTCTGCCTCCCGGGTTCAAGTGATTCTCCTGCCTCAGCCTCCTGAGTAGTTGGGATTACAGGTGCGCACCACCACGCCAAGCTAATTTTTTTGTATTTTTAGTAGAAATGGGATTTCCCCATGTTGGCCAGACTGGTCTCAAACTCCTGACCTCAGGTGATACACCTGCCTCGGCCTCCCAAAGTGCTGGGATTACAGGAGTGAGCCACCGTGCCCAGCTGACAATGGAATATATTTTTTAAAGTGTTGAAACAAAAACCTTTTAACCTAGAATACGATATTCAGCAAAAATATTATTTAAAAATGAAGGTAGAGTGAATATTTTTTAAAAAACTATAATAATTTATTACTAGCAGAACTGTCTTTAAAAAAATGTTAACACAAATTGTCACACTGAAGTGAAATACAAGAGGGAAGCTCAGATCTTTAGGAAGGAGTGGCAATCATTGGAAATGTTAGGGAAATCTGGGTCATGATCCATTTAAAATTCCATCGGGTAGCAGGTTAAAGAAGCAGTCTCTCCAGTTACTATAATAACTGTTTTTTGTAAATGTAGCCAGCCACAGTGGCTGGTGCCTGTAATCCCAGCTGCTTGAAAGGCTGAGGTGAGAGGATCACTTGAGGGAAGGAGTTTTGAGACCAGACTGGTCAATATAACAAGATTCCATCCCTACAAAAAAAAAAGTCAAAATATTACGCAGGCATGGTGGCATACACCTGCAGTCCCAGCTACTTGGGAGGCTGAGGTGGAGGATTGCTTGAGGCCATAGACCTGGGCAATATAGACCCCATCTCTAAAAAAATGTTTAAATTAGCTGAGCATGGTGGTACCCATCTGTAGTCTTAGCTACTTGGGAGGATGTGGCAGGAGCATTGTTTGAGGCCGGGAATTCAAGCCTGCAGTGAGCTGTGACTGCACTACTACACTCCAACCTGGGCAATATCTCTAGCCGGAGCAAGACTTGGTCTCAAAAAAAATAAAAATAAAAAGTAAAAACTAATAGCATTGAAATCTAAGACTGACAATTGCCAGAATCTTTGAAAAACTCTCCATTGAGTCAAATTGAGGAAAGAGCAGACAATCAATGTGCACTTTTCATGCTTTACTTGAAAAGAGGGTAGTCACATCCCAAAAAAGCCCAAAAGGAATTTCATCTCTATCACTACATATACTTTGATTCACCAACTTAGGTGAATATCTACCAGAAAAATAGGTGCTGCACCTTGATTTTACAAATAATGGTACGATAGAATGGGAAAATTATTCAAAAAACACACACAGTACTTGAATCTGACAGTAGTCTGTCTACAAGAATCAGAAAATAATATGTTAGCTTAAGTACCTACTGTGAATCTTAGACTACAAACTCAGGTATGCATGTTTATTTATAGATCCAATTAAAACTCATCTTAAACCCCCATTTTGCCAGGCTGGTAGGAAATCAGATTTTCTTCTTTACTGGAACTGCTGTTTTTGTAAGGTAGAACTATAATACAGGAGATTTCTAAGATGCCTCCAAAACAGACAAAGGGCTTCTGACTTTAGTCTATTGTGGTCACTGTTGACATTTTTTTCTGTGCTCAGAGTTGTCCCTGTATATCCAGAGATGTTCTGCTTCTTTGCCATAAGGGGCGGGCAGAGGGTGGGTGGAAGGTATCTTTGCCGATATAAAAACTTGGGTGCCTAGGACCAAGCCTCCCTAATGACTCCTTAAAACCATTTCCTCTGGGTTCTTTCTGTTTCCTTCGGGCACCTTAACTGAGTGACATATGGTTCCCGGCTCACTCTCAGTGATGACAGGCCTCTATCTCCTGCATAATTTGAGAGAATCTTCTAATCTGCCATGCTCTTTTTATTTTCCAAGATACACTGCTTTTTGCTGTCTTGGATCTTACTATCTTTTTAAGGGGTTTAAGTATTTATAAAACCCAGAGATAGCCATTGACTTTGAAGTACTTCTATTTTTAGTCCCTTAAAAATGCCTGAGATTAAGAATTACTAAAAAAAAAAGGGAGTCCTGGATTCAGGTATAGAGCAGGGGGGAAAGGGAAATATATAAGAAGATTACAGAAATTCATCTCCATATGTTAACCTGACACATTTCATAATTTATATTTTGAAGTAATACATGCTATATATTCAAACAAGGGAACACAACAATGAAAATTGCTCAGTGGTTCATGCTTGTAATCCCAGCACTTTAGGAGGCCGAGGCAGGCGGGTCACCTGAGGTTGGGAGTTCGAGACCAGCCTGGCCAACATGGAGAAACGCTGTCTCTACTAAAAACTACAAAATTAGCCAGGCGTGGTGGGTGGTACATGCCTGTAATCCCAGCTACTCGGGAGGCTGGGGCAGGAGAATGGCTTAAACCCAGGAGGCGGAGGTTGTGGTGAGCCAAGATTGCACCATTGCACTCCATCCTGGGAAAAAAGAGTGAAACTCCATCTCAAAAAAAAAAAAGAAAAAGAAAAAAAAGTAATTATCTAAAACTACGTGTAGTAATATAATTAAATATTATAAATATAATCTTCAAAGAAGCCAGACACAAAATAGTATATACTTTATGGTTACATTTATATAAAGTACCAAAACATGCAAAACTATTCTATGCTATTGGAAGTCAGGATAGTGGAAACTACTGCCTTTAAAAGAACATAAGGGACCTTCCAAGGTGATTTTCTATTTCATGACCTGGGGTGCTGGTTTATGTGAGTGTGTTCAGGTTGTTAAAATTATTCAACCTGTACATGTAAGCTTTGTGCAGTTTTCTCTATGTATCTTTAATTTCAGTTAAAAATTAAAAAAATACTAAGTGTCTTAAAGGGGCAGTTTTCTTTAACTGCTTTGAAAAACGTTAGCAGGTCTGAAGCAAACCTCTTATCTATTTCTCAACAGATTTTTGCTAAATAAATCCAAGACTTGACATAAGTGAACCTAGAAAATCTATTTTAGAAAAGAGAGTACATCAAAAGATAGTAAGGAATTGTGAAAGATGGAAAATGTATGCTCAATGGTTAAAAAAAAAAAAAGTGATACACTTTCTGATGGCCAATCCTGGCAGATTGCTTATGGAGAAAACTGCTAAACAACAAAGTTAGTGAATAAATGTATTTTTGGAAATAATAAAATAACTAGGATTTCCAACATCTCTAAAAAGATTAGAAAATTAGCCAGGCCTTGTGGCATGCATCTATAGCCCCAGATACTTAGAAAGCTGAGCCAGCACGATCTCTTGAGCCCCAGGAGTTCAAGGCTGCAGTGAGCCATGATCATGCCTCTATACTGCAGCCTGGGCAACAGAGCAAAACCCCTGTCTTTAAAAAAAATGAGAGAGAAATATGATTTTAAAAGCTCGTTAGTGACAAGACTACATAGGAATAAACTTTAAATTATTTTTAATCTTAAGAATTAAACATAATAGTGAAATCAGCATAAAAATGAATGCTAATTTAGTTGCAAATGGATTGATCTTAATCAGAAGGTTTTAGTTATTAAGAATAAGTTTTCAATTAACTAATTTACTAAATGATAATCTTGCTGTATGTGCTTTTTAAAAATGTTTCTTTTCTTAATAGCAAACTGGTTTCTGGGCAAAGAGATTTCCATCCACATGCCAAATTTCTCTTAATCTGTGTATTCTCAATATTAACCATACTTTCTATTTGTATAGCTGTTTGAGCTACAAAAATACTAACCCAGTTTTATAGATGTAGAAACTGAGGCTTAGAAGTTAAATGACTTGCCCATGATTGTCTAGCTTGCATATAATTTTGAAACCAAGTGTTAGATTCCAAATCAAGTACTCTTTCTGCTATAGGAACTCTCTCTCACTGGTATAATACCACTTGTAAAAAAGCAGTAAAGTAGAAAAGAGGGTTTGTCTTAGATCCATCCAAAAGGATTTAATAAAACTACATTTGACTATAGTTTTTCCAAAGGAATATTTTCACTGCAGAGTTCTCCAGAACACATTTATGCCAAGGTTGCAGCTTATGTATGCAACTGCATTAGTAACAACAGGCTGTTGACATTTCCATCTGGACTGACAACCCTAAATCTGTTAGCATAGGTATTTTATGTGGTTTAATTTTTCTCTCCCATTTTCTTTGATTGCAGTTCTCCAGAACAAAAGGACAAATGGCTCTCTCTCCTTCAGAGGTATTTTTTCAGTATTCATATTTTTAATCTTTAACCTTTAATAAACAAATTAAGACATTTTCTGCAGAGATGTGCCCCAAATTATTCCCCTTCTCCTTAGTCGAAATTGTTCATTTGTCCTCTAAATAAGCTGCTGTTAATATTGTACACTAGCTACTTACTTGCTATAAATAATGTTCTCTCATTACATGTATTTCTTAACTTTCTAGGAAGGAGAACATTGAGGTCTAGTTACATCATTTTAGACAGAAGTTAGTCAATAATCTCCTCTCTTTTTCCATTGTCTCCAGCCTACCAATTGGAGCTAACAGTTTCCTCAAAGTATGTATTAAGTTTCCGTAAATGCAGGGTTTTCTGCTAAGCACCTCAAAAATAATGGTAGTTGTTATCCCTACCATTGAGCATGCAGACTAGAATGATTGATTTAGGCCCATCTATTAGACTTACAGTCCTTCCCTCCCTCCTGTCCTCTCTCCCTCTCCACACAATAGGATAACCAAGATTTACACCCTACTGGAGAGTTAAATGAGAAGTACAAGGCCATTGCTTTGGTTTGACCTTATAAAATATTTATTATATATGTTCCTATACTTATCAGTAAGGTGCTGGACCTGTCCAAAGAAGACAGGGAAACTTTGAGGGTAAAACATTACCCAGAGGTGCCCTAACCTGGTTGTGCTTCTCAAACCTCACTTGACATGGATGTTCTATTTTTTTGTGCCCATGCCTAATGTCCTGAATTTTTTTATTCTCTTCCAACCCATAATGTAATCTGACTTTGCTGAGTCTTCTCATCTATCTTTTTAAAAAATAGCATATAAGTATATTGGAAATAATAGCAAAATAGGTTGATTTTTAAAATAAGCCATTAGCGAATTCCATCTGACTCAGTGTTGTTTTGGGTTGTTGTTGCATTTGATTAGATACATCAATCTAGAGAAAGAAAAGGACTACCCGAAGAGCATTCCCCTCAAAATCTTCGCCAAGGACATTGGGAATTGTGCCTATGTAAGTGTTTCTAAGCCAGAAAATTAAATTCCAAGTCCCTGCATAAGACAGAACACTATGGATAAGAAGAGAGACAGGCAGGCAGGCAGACTGTGTATGTGCTATGAAAGGTAGGCATTTAGAAATACCACGGGGAAAATCCTTTTTCCTGGTTATATGTATGTCTTCATATATATGAAAAATAAACCCTAGAGAAAATGAAACAAGAGAAATTCATATGAACTACAGTATTTAACATTTATGCTTGGAAAGAACATTGCTTGTGAGATGTCTCTTTCCTCCCTCTGGTATGAATATTTCTCTGAATCTTTTCAATAGCAGCTGCAGAGGCTGTAGTAAAGCTGTTTCCACAGGAGTATTTCCTATTATTATTAAGCAATTTTTTCCCAACTTGTCACTTCTTAAGCAGAAAGTGGTTTTGAAAAGTTCTTCATTCTTTTAAGTTTTTAGGGATTGAATTCCATAGGTTAATAGGAGGATGATCTAGGAGAGGTGACATTTTTAAAGGATCAGCATTTTACTACTTCACAGTGTTTATCATATCGATCACATAAATGCTAAGTCTTTAACCCCAGCTATTATGTATAATTTGATGACTGAAATCATAGTACAAGAGATAAATGTTATCCATTATGAAAAATATGAAAACTTGTGAATATTTTATGATACTGTCAATTGTCATACTTCACAGCAGCTCTAGATCACACAGAATAGCTTTATTTGTGTGTGGAAAAATATGTAGTGCAAAATAGTTATGTTTTGGCCAAAAGCAAAAGTTATGCAAATGTTCTGACCAACTCCTGAATGCCAGATGTCACTGCTTGAGGGAAATACTCAAATTTTTATAGTATGAGACTACAGAGATCTGTAGCAGAGTAAAACAAAACAAAACAAAACAAAAACCCTGTTTTTTTCTGTCTGCTTTGATTTAGTTGTGGCAGTTGGTTACATTCAGGATTTCCTGTAAAATCCCTTAATTTTTTTTAACACTTTCTTTTCAGTATATGGAAAGTGTGTACTTGAGAAAGGACTGATGTCCCACTGTCATTTTGGAAGAGAAGATAAGAGATATGGTCAGGTTGGGTGCTCTGTTTTTATCACTAGTACCCTGGTTAAGTCAAGGATGATGTGACATACTCTGTCCTTTGCTCTCTAAAGTAACTTTCACAACCAGACTCTCGTTCAGGGAGCCCTGCCTCCAGAGCAATTCCCCCAAATAGGAGTGCATGTGTGGGAAGCATTCTTTATCTTTGCCCTCTAGTTATACATACCTTGTCAGTAAATTATGCCAATATGGAACAAAATTGCCACATTTTCAGTTTTGTCTGTTATTTGTTTACTAGCCAAAGAGTTCTTTCTGCTGGAATTCACTTGTTTTGTATACTGGAAAGACATGTAGGAAAAAGATATACTTTCTATAATTATGTTTTGAACATATGTGCCTAGTATTAAGAAAAACTATTATCTTAGAAACCAGGTTATTGGGAGAACAGATTCTTCATGTTACAAGACTTCATGGGAGAGTTTCTTTAAATTAAATGGAAAAAATTTTAGACTTTTTAAAAATCAGAAGCCTTTTTAAAAATTATCTCTCAAGTTAAAGCTCAGTATGTCATATACCTATAACGCTCTGGTAGAAGACAGACACTGGGTTGAGTGCTCCAAAGACTCCCTGTTTCACTCTGAGACAATTTTGCACAATCCTTGGGGCTACCAGGAACAGTTTGAAATTGTGCATTTAAAATGCTTTTTTAAATTAAAATTCAATTAAACAATTTTTAGAGGCAATTTGTCATATCAAATAATTCACTCATAGAGAAGAAATTCTATTAATGGAAAGATAAATAATGAATTATCAGATTTCAGTTACCTTTATTTTTGTATCATTTTTGTATTTATGCTACTTTTTTATGCCATTTAAGCCTTCTTTATCAGGGACACAGCCCTAATTGCTGATTTAATCTTATAATTCTCGTGTAAAACCTATGTATGTATCAAGTTTTTTTACAACATAGCATTGTTTTATATTTAAATAATGCATTTTGGAATTCAGCAATCTCTATAGATACCTTAGAATCTTCTTAACTCTTTTACTGTTTGCTGCAAATTGTCTATTTTTAAGTAAAAGTATTCAGTATAGTTTAGCACAGAGCTATTAGATATTCTGTTCATTGGCAGAGTTGATAATAGAATTGAGCTTTCTAAAATTTTCAATTCTTTCTTCTAGAGTCATTTTTTTATGTCCTCCAAAGATTTCAGCAATTAAAATCTTAGTGGCCACAGTGTGTGACACATGGACAGTTCCCAGTAGTGACTTTTAAAAATTCAAAGCTTTAAACGTCTTTTGTAACCAGTTATTATCCTAATTCTACCTAACCTGACTTTATACCATGCAAAGAAATAAAACCCTGTATTGTGAAAACACTACTAAGGAAGAAATAGAGATTCAGCTCTTGCCTTTTTTTAATTACCCATTGCCTTATGGAAATACAATTATGGAAATAAGACAGAGGAGCAACCTCACTGATTTATTTTTTTAATTGGGAGCTGGGTCCATGTACTCTCTCTGAAATATATGTAGTCTTTCTTATTTGCTTAAGTTTTTATATTCTGTAAGCCATGCATCCTTTAAGAGAAATGTTTTATTGGAGGGCATAATTTATAAGGAAATGAAAGCAAATTATAATCAAAGTTTTGTGTTCTCCCTAAATCTTATGCTTTACTCTGTCCACATTTGAAATCAAGATTTGCCTTTCAATAATCATTTGACAGTGACTATTTGTTAACCTGTTTTAAAATTCATTATTTTATAGCTATATTTCTTATTTTTTTCTACAGTCTAAAACTATAACAGTAATGAATTCAGATACAGCGAATGAAGTTATCAACATGTCATTACCAATGCTAGGGATAACTGTAAGTTATTCTGCTAGACATTCTTAATTAAAAATAAACTTTGATGATTTAAATTTATGTAAGTATTTTCCTTCCATCATAAGACAGTTGATTATTAGAGATACCAAAGTCATACTGTACTCCCCAAAATATAGAAAATAAGAACAGTAAAGCTTTAATATGATTAATATATGGGTGGTGCTGTTCTCCTATTTTAAAATCTGTGTGATCTGAAAATTATAAGATTGGACTATAATTTTAAAGTGACAACATGTATTTTATTATGTATGCTGTATATATATGCAAAAATTTTTTTGGTATAAAGTTCTTAATAAAGTTTCATACTCCTTCTCGCCTTCCTACTGGTCACAATTTGACTTTTCCCTTATATAATCATCCTGTTATTATCCCAACACTCAGTCAGTCTTAGGATGATGAATTCTCAAGAGTTTGTTCTGTGGTAGAATTGTTACATAAAACCATATTGGCTGGCTACAGGACCTAAGGATGATATGGTTAATACCTCTGATAAATTGGTTAGTAAAAAGACAAGCTTTGAATTAGATGATGGATTTGGAGAGCTTTAGTGTGCACACCACATTCTTCCCTGTTTTACTTTTAGCTTTGTAGCTTTCTCTTTTCTGCGACAGAGGTGAATTTTTGAGAATTTTAGGAGTGGAGAAGATTAGAACATTTGAGGATGAGGTAGAGGAAAGAGAACTGGAAGACTGTCCTCATCACCTTAACTACCAGTTGTATAAACACCACACAATGAGTACTTTCATTAAAGGGAATGACTTTCAAAAGGATGATAACTAAAGGAAGCACTTAAAAACACTATTCCTTCAGTGAGATTCTCTGTAAATATGAAAGTACATTGTATATAAGCAAATCTAAATACAGTTAATAATACTGTGGAATACTATGGCATGTCTTAAATATGTGTCATGTTACATCATTCAAGGAGCACTGTTTCCAGAGCAATTCATGACCCATATTTAAGACATACCATAGTATGATTACTTGTGTTTAGATTTTTTTTTTTATTATACTTTAAGTTCTAGGGTACATGTGCATAACGTGCAGGTTTGTTACATACGTATACTTGTGCCATGTTGGTGTG
>NW_012120709.1:17002420-17020402 GCF_000951035.1 Colobus angolensis palliatus | reverse complement strand
AGTACCTCAGTTGAAAATGCAGAAATCACCGGTCTTCTGTGTCCTTCGCGCTGGGAGTTGGAGACTGGAGCTGTTCCTATTCGGCCATCTTGCTCGGCCCCCTCTGTGTTTAGATTTGCTTATACACAGTACTATAGTAAGCCCTTTAGAACTCAGGACAACCAGAATTTGGGATAATCTGATAATTAGTTACATTTAATGATATAAATTTGATTACATTTAAAATATATGCACTGGGTAAAGTAGGCACCTTCATTAATTTCTAAGCTATATGAATATATTTTGGAAGAAACTAGATAGTTTTAGGGGTATGTAGAGGAATTAATGACAGGATTCATTCTCTTATCTATGCTTTTCCTTTGGATAAAATTATTAATCTCCTCAGACCAAAAAAGAACTGTTAATTAGGAATTGAGACTATTTGGTTATACCAATTTTAAGGGATTATTACAGTGTGTTCAGACACTATATAAAAAGAAAGGATTTTTATTAGATTGGTCTTCCTATTTACCATAAATTTTTTGACTAGGAGGGATGGGGCAGGGAGGAAGTAACAGATAAACTGAGTATGAGGGGGTGGAATGGTTTTTATGGTATTATAAGGTCAGGGCCATGATTTTTTATCAGAAGTTAAAGGCAAGGATATGAAATATTGCCAACAGACTTATCTGTTCTAGCTTCATTTAAAACATTTCTGCTTTATCCCTCCTAGAGAATTCAGAAAAATCTGTATAATTTAGTATCATTTCTTTCAAGTGGGATTTATAATGTTGCTGGATTATAATTCTGCTAGTGAACAATTTTATTGTTTTCCATGACTGGGCCTATTCTCTAGAATAGAATTCCTGTCCTTTCTTTCCCCAGGACTGAACTTGCCTAAACTAAAGCCAGTAGAGGTTGTGCCAATTACTTATCTCCTCAAAGCCTCTTGGTCATTCTCCTGCTCAGAAGCAGCTGAGCTAATAATCAGCCTTTGAGATATTACTTTTTAATCATAGACACAGCAGTGTTTTGTGGTTTCCTTGATAATAAGGTTGTCTTTGCAGGGGCATGTTGGAGGTTAAGCCCAATATTCTCTGAGAAGTGGAGGAACATAGCAGAAGTCAGGACTCTAAGGAAGAGATTAGCCTTTAAGAGCCAGGAAGATTGTTTTTCCTTTGTAAAGGGGCCTAACTATGATTTTACGCTCTCTAGGCTACCTATATAGTGAAGGCCTGATTCCACTGCAGTTCATGGATCTCTAACCATCACTGAGTAGGGGGCAGGAGGGAGGACACAAAACCAAAAAAAAAAAATGTGTCCTCATTCAAGTATCAGATGTGAAAGATTTATTGTGACATTTAACTCCTTTTATCTCTAAGGGCTCTGAGAGAGATTACCAATTGTGGGTCAACTCTGGAAAAGAAGAGGCTCCATACCCACTCATTGGTAAGTTTTTGCAAAAGTCTAAGATAGCATCGATTGTGTTTTAATTATAAGTCTAAGTGTCTCTGAGAATTGGTCATATGGTCCTAAGCTTAAATACTATTAAATAGGAAATTTCATGGTGTTCATTTAATAAATATCTGTCAAGGATTTACTATGTACTAGACAAATAATATCTCCTCATTCAAGCTAATGGTATAGTTGGGAAGAGAAATACAAACTTTTCTCTCTGCTTTTTCATTTGACAAACAAGAGTCATCCTGCCAAAGCTTTTTAAATATTTTTCTAAGAAAGAAACATGTATTGGTATTTTTCTCCATACATTTATTTTTCATATTCAGTTTTTACATTTCCTGTTCCCTTACCTACTATGTGCCTCTATGGAAGACCATGTAAAATACAACCATGCATCTTAATTCATCAGTGAGTCTGTAACACCTGCTATATACCCAGAACCTTCCTAAGCTTCATGAAGAAAATCACATTAACCCATTTAGACTCCTAAAAGTCTTTATTATCTGCTACTTCAATAACTTAATTATTTTGCTATTTCTCTAGTCAGATTTTCCAGCATTTGTCATGAGGAATTGTTGATAAATATGTTCCATTTTACCTTATTGAAGCCGTTAACTAAAAAAAATTTCTTGATCAGTAATTTCAGTGTGGTTAACAGAAATAGAACAGTTAAAGGACAGTATCTTTACCAAATCTTGAGATGATGACGATGATAATCATGATGATGACAATTTCTGTTAACAATTTTAAAATGCTTACTACCTGCCAGCCATCATGCAGAGCATATTGTATGCATTATTTCATGTAATTATTTCATTTATCTATGAGGTCACAACTGTGTAATTCAGTGTTTCAAGTGGATCTTAGTAATCTAAAACCAAATTTTTCTACAAATGTATATGCTCAGATTTAGAATACAGAAAGTGATCATGCACAGAGCTGAAGACAAAATCGACTGTATTTCAGATTTTTAATGTTGTCATTTTTGTAATAGTCAATGAGCAATAAAGTTATTAAAAATCAAACACTTAAAA
Source organism: Colobus angolensis palliatus (assembly GCF_000951035.1). NCBI lineage: Eukaryota > Metazoa > Chordata > Mammalia > Primates > Cercopithecidae > Colobus > Colobus angolensis. Next base: position 17,017,928 of record NW_012120709.1, on the reverse strand, counting down.
TTATTGTTTTAATAAAATATATTAATGAAAACTATGTAGATGGTAACTTTTAGGCTTATGACAGCCCCAAGCTTTCTGACTAGCTCTTACTGAAAAACAATGGGACATAGGACATTATTGTCCCATGATTTAGCAGCAATGCTTAATCATTATTTTAATGTGCTCTGCAGACCTCAATTATAGATTAACTGCCGGCTATTTTGATAAATTTATTTCGTTTTATTGTCATAGAAGCCTTTTTCTGCCTTAATCTCTGGAAGCTGCTGTAGTACTTGATATTAATGAAACATTGACATTGTATGCCTGGACCAGGTGAAAAGGAAGAGTAAAAGTTCACTGAGTTACATTTAGTGATAAGTCAGGAATAGAAGGGAACTTGCTCTCTGTACTTAAAAAATCTACATCACAGTGGTATTTGAGGATCACACTAAAAGGACATAATTACTTAGAATACTAAAGAGTTAAAATCATGTTGTAGTCAGATGTCCAGGGTTTCGTTTTTATAGTTTCTACATTCCTTTTTGCATCTGTTTCTGTGTTTCTGATCCCCTGCAGTCTTCCTTCTGATCATTGCCTCTGAACATCAATCTCAGAGGGCAGCAGTGAGAGGGAAGCATAAATCAAACCAGTCCCAATGCTCTTGAGTAACTAACTATATAACTAATAAAAATTAATGAAATGTTTTTAGGCAAACATCTTGTGTTAAATAATATTAATAATAGTGATACTTGACATATATAGATCCTTATACTTCTGTGGTAGGTAGAAAAAATATTTTAAATCATAGATTTCAGACTGAGCAAGGACATGTATTTGCTGAAAATGTATAGATCTAGTTAATGTCAAAGGAGACAATAGAATACCTTTAATTATCCTTAGATGCACACATTGGAAAAGTCAGCATTATGGAACTGGCAAACTGATCTGTGCATTCATTCCAAACAAGATAATCTTTAAAGATTTTTTTCTTCTTTTTCTCCCTCCTCCCCTTAAAACTACTTTGGTAGGACCACCTGCATGCTGGTCTCCAACTGTAAGAGTATAAATGATCATTCTGTTAAACAAAGGGATTCTTTATGCCAAAAGTACCAGGAGTAAATTTCAGTACACTCCTATTTTGTAGTACACATGCTGACAGTACCAGTCAGCCTGAAGTCTACATTTAACTTTTTCTTTGTGTAGGGCATGAATATCCATATGGAATTAAAATGAGCCATCTTCGAGACACGGCACTCCTGACACCAGGATCAAAGGACTCTACCACCCCTTTCAACCTCCAAGAGCCCTTCCTTATGGAACAGCTCCCCCGAGAGATGCAGTGCCAGTTCATCCTGAAGCCCAGCCGCCTGGCTGCAGCCCAGCAACTGAGCGGTGAGTTGCTTCTAGCAAAAGTTTTCGTTCCTGAACATAAATTTAGTACTCAAACCTCCCGCCAGATGAGATATTTTTTCTCGGAATTTGCTAAGTATTTTGAAAAGGAAAGATGGACTTTTAGAAGATAGTTTTATAAATCAGCAATAGGCATGATGGACTAAGAATCAGCAGCTAGCAGCTAGTAGCAATACAGTCTGTTCCTTCTTTCTTCACCATTCTTTCCCCTTAAACATTATTCCTACTGCAGAGTCAAAGGCACTAAGAGTCAATGCCTTCTTTGTACTGTAATACACTCCAACTGTGTGTTCTCCCTAAATGGTTGCACTATAAAAAGGAGGCTGTCAGTGATGGGTGTCAGAAGATTGTGATGCCCTACCTGGATTCTGGTGCTGATAAGTATGTGAAGACTAAGATGATTTCTACAGAAGTCTCTCCTTAGCCTACTAATCTAATATGAATTCCCTGTGAACATAGCAGTCTCTTACCCACCCCACAATAAAGACTCTGGAATGATAAAAGTGATGTTCAATATAAGAGAACCGCAATTTACCCTAACCCAAGTTTGAGCTTTAAGCTCTGTCTGAAAGGAAGATTGTATAAGCAACAGAAGAAAATTGATACCAAAAAGTATGAGTGAGATAGTAGAAAATTGATTGTGAATTTCTATAGCTACCTTTGTCAGTGTGAACTGGGAGACCCAAGGATTTGTGTTTGCAAAGGACCAAACTTGGACCCCAGGCGTAATAAAAACAAAGGGATGACATAGACCTTGAGAGATCACTGAGACCACCTTCCTGCCACTTGACAGATTATTGGCATCATCTGAGTGCCAGGGGAAAGTCTGAAATTCTTCATCTGTGTGTGATTCAACTGATAGAGTATTAATGAAGAATTAGCTCATATTGTTTCTATCTTCATTACAGAACAACCCTACTTTAAGAAACATTTGTATGTACCCATCTGAACTTACAGAAAACAAATTAAATCAGCACTCATTGTAAGGAGTTTCTTGTGTTGTTGTTGTTGTTTTGCCTTAAGTGTTAATACACACCAAGATTGTTTTAAACAGAATCTCCTCTAATGCATTTAAAGTTGTTTAATTTCTAATTTATATTTCATACTAAAACATAGTTTCTGAAATAACTACATCAAGAAATTGTAACAGCGTTGTGAAACTTATTTTCCTTTTCGCCCCTTTGATTCAAGATTTTGACATTTTATTGGACAAAAAGAGTTATAACCACCATCTGTTTTCTTCAGCCAGCCTTTGTTCATTCTATTTTTCATCTCTGGAAGTTCAGATTCCTTCTGCTTCATTTCAAACCTACTAAACTCTACCACTTTCTCCATCTGTTAGTCCCCCTGTCCATCTTTACTTTCCTCCTTACGCAACTTGAATTCCATGGTTATCGTGATCATCCCTGTCTAGCAGAAAACTTCTGTTTCTTTGACCCTCTTTTCTACATTCCTATACACCTCCTAAAATCTCATCTCTAGATGAACTCTGCATGGTTGGAAGAAATCATGTAGCATCAGGGCTACTCTGTATCATTAGTGACCAACCTTAATGGGCACTTCATACTGGGAGAGTAGTCTTAACTTTGTTTCTGTGCAGCATTCTCCAACTACTTGAATCAACTGTCTTACATAAATTTCTACCCACATAGACATCCAGCCTGTCACTTTCTGTTGATGACCTAGCCTCAAATTTATACTTTACCGAAGTCATTAGTAAATCAGTAGATCAATCATTAGGGACTCCCTCATCTTGCCAACATCAGATACACAAATTTACCTTGAATTTGTTAACAGTCATCTCTCTATAATAGTAAATTGAGATTTTGGACTCTAAAATTTTTTGCTTACCTTGGGTAATTTTGAAAGGGGAACACTGAGACATGATGGTCTTTCCATCCACTAAAATGTGAGCTCCATGAAGGCAGGGATTTTGGTCTTTTTTGTTCACTTCTATATCCCCAGTACCTGCAAAAGTGCCTGGCATATACAAATAAGTATTCAATCAATATCTGTTGAGTGAATGAATAATAGGTCTGTTGTCAGCTCATTAAAGATACAAAGGGTATCTTTATAACTAGACTGAAGAGAATAATAATCTTCTACTCTTCTACCTTTGTACCTATGTTTTTCAAAACTGTTTTTCTGGGTCCTTGTCAACTTTATTTTATAATAATCAGGAATCCTAAGGATTTTAACCAGTTTTTCTAATGATTTGCCCAACTAACTTGTAGGCATCCTTTGCTTCGTTTCTTTCTATTGGAAGTGAGGGTAGATGATTCCAGCTATAAATGATTCATGGTAAATGGGATTAGGGATGGAACAACTATAGACCAGTGATGCCAAGGGCCAGCTAAGAGCATCAGAATCGCTTGTGTAAAAAATTACAGGTGAACCACTAATGTTGTTTCTTTTTAGGTACAAAAGAATTTGATGAGCAACTGCCTTTACCAGTGATTTAGATCAGGGGTCAGCAAACTTTTTCTCTAAGGGGCCAGATAGTAAAATTTTGCAGGTCAGTATCACAAATCAGGGATATTATATAGTGTTATGTAACAGGAGAAAAAAACAAATTTCCACCAGATTTTACTGATAGAATTCAAAATATAACAACAATTGAGTACAATTTTATGTAATACAAATCTAATAAGTGAGAAGTGAATTCTTTGGAGGGATAACATTTCACTTAGTTGGAATTTAAAGTTAGTGATCTAGCCATCAAAATTGAGTACAAACATTCTGATCTATAATAAAATTTTTATATTTCATCTTTGAAAACATATTTTCTCACATAGGTACTGCCAAATACTGATATCATTCTACAGGCATCTAATTTCAGTTCAGCATATGTCTCTTTTACATGGCATTTGTAGAATTTCGTTAGATTCTTCTCCTGATATTTGCCTTTTAGCATATCATTTCATTGCAGATAATCACTTTCAATTGAAGGTTAGGTGGAAGCTCTTCAGTTGCATAGTGAAATGGATTTTGAGATATGGAAATCGCCTTTGCCCTTGTATCGAGAAACACTACTCAAACTGTAGTTTTAACTCAAAAAACATATCTGGTGTAAATTTTTATGTGAATCAAGATCTTGCTTCTTGTTTTAACTTTTGATGGCACAAGAAGTATATAAAGCAGCTTGATACTACTTGTAATTAAACATTCATTGTTTTCCAAATTACTACAGTAAAAACTTTGTATGTAAGCACTGTTTTGTCTCGTAATTTTAGGTTGGATTTATTATGAAACACCATCGTATCTACAGCAAAAACTAACCTTCAAAGCCATTTAGTGTCCATTAATAGAGGTTGAAGGCTGTTCTTCTCATTCATAACAAGTTCAGTCTGGGCCCTGAGTTCAAAATATCACTATGAAACTTTAGCAGTGCTGAGCCATTGAAATGCTGTGTGATAGCATAATGCAGGATAACATTTAGCATCTATTTTTAACAAAAATTCGCAGAACTGACAATAATTAAGTCCATGAGAGTAAATGAAGTTCACTGTTGACAGTACTGATCCAGTAACACTTGATAGATTTCCATATTTTTCAGGCAGTACCACTGATCAAAACAATACAATGAATAATCATAGGTATTAAACACTTTAAATTTTCACAAGCTTTCTAAATTTGTCAAATTACACCTTTTTCTGCTCTACATATTTTCACTACCATGAAATATAACACAGCAGATTCCAGTTCGGGTTGTACTGAATTATTGTTTTCTCAAATGCTTTGAAAATATTCTTACCCATAGTTGTTCTGTGCAGACTATTCAAGGTTAATTCTTCAGTCACTTCAAACTCAGCATTGACTTCTTGACTAGACAACTTAGTGGTATTGGTAACATTTATCACTTCATCAAGAACCAAGGAAAGTCACTTGCCTTGTTTTTTAGTTTACTATTGATATTACTCCTAATGCCCTCAACTATTCAATCATCTAGTCTCACTAAAAGGCTGATAATCTTAAATCTAGTTTCTCTGGACCTCTTTCTTAATCTACTGCAAGCACACAGATTTAATCAGTTCACCATTGGTAAACGGGTAAATGGCTTTCCTTGGTTGGCTAACAAATGAACCACTCAGAAGCTTTTATTGTAGCCTCATTTTTATTTTTGTGAGGAAATTCTGCAGTAATGATATATTTCATTTTAAATATTTTTCTGATCCATTGCTTTCTTATGAGTTGGGAGCATTGTGATTAACCATTGGTCTGTTAACCACTGACATATATTATATTCTGTAACCACAGCTGTTACTTCATTGCACAGTAAACATAATATTTTGCCATTAGTTCCATAACAAAGTTATCTGCATTTCACTTTGCCTTAAAAATTTAACATTAGAAGAAGTCCACTTTTCTTTTATTGTTTTTACATAATAAGTAATAAAAAAGATGTTGTGGTATCATGATACATATGGCATTTGAAACAGTCAAGATGTAACAGAGTCACTGCAATTTGTAGTGCCCTGAGCAGCAGTACAAAGTAATGAATGCACCACATACCATCTCTGTCACAGCTACTGTTACTGAGTGTGAAGTGAAAGCAGCCATAGACATTACATGAATAAGTGTGGTCATGTTCCAGTAAAACTATTCTAGACAATAGAATTTGAATTTTTTTATTTTTTTTTTTTTTTGAGACAAAGTCTCATTCTTGTCACCCAGGCTGAAGTGCAGTGGCACAATCTTGGCTCACTGCAACCTCCACCTCCCGGGTTCAAGTGATTCTCCTACATCAGCCTCCCAAGTAGCTGGGATTACAGGCGCCTGCCATCACGCCTGGCTAATTTTTGTATTTTTAGTAGAGATGGGGTTTCACCATGTTGGCCAGGCTGGTCTCAAACTCCTAACCTCAGGCGATCTGCCCGCCTTGGCCTCCCAAAGTGCTGGGATTACAGGCATGAACCACCATGCCTGGCCTAAAGTTTAAATTCCATATAATTTTTATGTGTTACTACATATTATTCTTTTGAATTTTTTTCAACTTTTTAAAAATGTAAAAGCATTCTTAGCTCACAAGTTATCCAAAGGGAGGTGGCAAGCCAGATTTGGTCCAGGGAGCATAGTTTGTGCCCTCTGATTGAATGATTAAAATATGCATAATTTAAAACATGCCAGCTGAAGTCTCCATATTCTACAAGACTTTGTAACAGAGCTCACACAAGTAACAGCCATCTTATTTGACTTGTCTTCATTCCTTTGCCTGTTACATCTTTGTCATGTTCTAATTTGAGCAAGAGTATCTTCATGCTCCCTTGTTCACATACATACCAGCTATTAACCCGACTTCTAATGGGGAAAAATGAGCTAATACTTCTTTTTCGGCACATAGTATAAACATAGAATTTTGCCTTATTTACCAAGTGCCAGTTGTTATAGTCAGAATCTTTCACACTTGTTTGTGGCCTGTATATTTAAAATCCACAGAATTCATAAATTCTTAAATTGCTTAGTCCTAGGAAATGGGTATTTTGCATAGTCTCTTATGTGGAAAAACATGTCTTGTTTTCTCCCCTGGAAACAAAGGGTTAAAATCTAATGATTTCTGTTAGAATATTGTCTGAGAAAAATATTTTATTTTTAAACTAAATATAAAGCTTTCTCTAATAAGCTTTCAGAAAATATCCCATTAACCAGGATAACCATTGGTGAACATAGTCATTGCCAATCTGTTTTTCAAATTTCTGCTTCAGTGTAGAGAAGGCCTCCTAGTAAACAGCCTTACACTGAAAACATAAGAGCAGTAAATCTTTCAGAAGGCCCCCTCTGAGACTGAGATCTGTAACTCGTCTTTGGAATGGTTGGTCCCCATTGGGAAAGCTCTAGTGTTAATTGTGAAGGTTCAAGATACAGACATTCAAAGTTTTGACCTCAAGGCCCCGCTCACATATTACTGTTACAGGTTACTGTTACCGTTGCATGTTACTATTAGATGTTACTGTTACAACACCTTGGGGTTGTCACTTTTCCGGCCAGAAATCTCTGTGGACAGTGACACCTTTGCCCAAGATTTGCTCAGCCCACTGGGTTCATTCCACCCACTCGGCCTTGCGGGCTGCACTTGGCTCTTACTACCAGCCTGGATCCCATGCCTGCCAGAGGCAAGTCAGATGTGGAGTGGCGAGAGGTGTGTGAGTGAGCCTGGGGCCTGGCCACTGCACACAGACCAACGGCTGCAGTAGAGCTGACAGCTCCACGTGCCTGCATGGGTGCTGGCTGGCTGTGAGGCTGCAGCCAGATCAGTCACACTACCAGCAGCTTCCATGGCTGGCACCAGGGAACACAGTGGTGCCCAGAAGCTTGGAGATGCCAGGAACTGCAGGGACCCAAAGTGGGAGCCACAGCCCTGCTCAGGGAGCTCCCAGGTCTGGGCTTCCCAAAGGGCCACAGCTCTTATCTCCTTCTCTTCACGCACAACGTGGTAAGCAAGGGGCATGTTTCAGCCCTGTGTGTTTGTGTTACCATTCTTTCAGCCTCACCATTCAGTGGGTCCCAAGTTCTCATCCTGTGACCAGGAAGAATGAGGCACACAGACAAGTGAATGGTTAGCAAGATGAAGAGGAGCTTTATTGAACAATAGAACAGCTCAGAGGAGACCCACAGGGGGCAGCTCCTTTCTGCAGCCAGGGTGTCCCATCAAGTGTTCAGCTCCTAGCAAAGAGAGTAGCTCCTCTCTGCAGGCAGGTTGTCCTGTCAGATGTCCAACTCCTAGCAGAGAGGGTAGCTCCTCCCTGTAGTTGGTTGTTTTGTCATCTGTGCAGCTCTCAGAGAGGAGGCCCTGGAATGGGTAGCTCCTCTCTGCAGACTGGTCATCCTCACATCTGCAGCTCTCAGCAGAAAGGAGGCCCTGGAGTGGGTAGTCCTCTCTGCAGCTGGTTGTCAGGACATCTGCTTAGCTCTGGCTGAGCCTAGGAGCTTTATGGGCCTCAGAGGGGAGGAAGAGCATGCTGATTTGTCCATGGGCAGCCATGGGCAGGCCCAGAGAAAGCACCACAAGTTCCCACTCCAGTCCACAGGACTGGCAGCCTGGCCCCCAGCCTTCAGGCCCTCCCTGGCCTGAAAGTAGGCCTCACCAGGGACTCACCCCCTTCTGCCCAGGAACCTTTCTGCCTCCTGCTGCTGTTCATGGTGCCCAGGCTATAGGTGCAAAGAGGCGCCTGCAGGCCAGCACTGAGCTGCCTCAACCCCCCATTGGCTTCCCTGCTATGCTCATTGGCACCCAAAGTCCAGAGCAGGCCAAAGCACCAGGGGGCTGGCATGTCAGCACTGCCCCTAAGTGTGTACACAACCCAGCTGGGCTGCAACAGCACACCTGGGCTCACCCAGCTTTGCACCATGATCAGAGCAGGTGCAGACAGTAGGGAGAAGCCAGGCAGTGGTAGCAGGCACTTCTGAGCCTGCGAGGCCAGGGGTGGCCTTACAGAGCACCCAAGAGTACAGAAATGCCTGTGTCTACAGCTGCAGTTTGGTTGGCCACAGCTGTGTTGGGGGATGGGGGAATGGGGCCCTGCATGTTCAGTGGAGCAAGAGGCCTAGGTCTGCAGCCATGACTTGGGTGACTGGAGCTGCACCTGGGAGGGCGGTGTTCCTGCCTGCTCCTACCTGCCCCCACCAAGAGCATAGGGAGGCCTGATCTATAGCCATGACTTGGGTAGCTGCAGCTCCCGGGAGGGCAGGGCTCCTACCTGCTCTGTGGAGTGAGAAGCCCAGGCCTGCAACCACAACTTAGGTGGTTGCAGCTGTACCCGGGAGGGCAGGGCTTCCACCTGCTCCCAGGTCCTGAGAGCCCAGGGATGCCAGGGTCCATAGCCATGGCTTGGGTGTCTGCAGAGGCACCCAGGTACCTCCCACCCCAACTCAGAAGGGGCAGGGCTCCCACTTGTCCCAAGCCCCTGCCAGCTCCATGAAGTGTGCAGCCCTGGCCATGCCTCCCCGCTACAGCCAGTGTGATGGCAGCAGCTGCTCCAGACAGCCCACTGCTGCCATCATTACTTCTAGGAAATCTTTGTTCTTTCAGGCAGTTAACACTTTATACATATCTCTAGTGTAACACATTTTTTAAAATCACATTATGATTACCTGTTTATATAATCTACTTGTCTCTTTAGACAATGACCTTCTTAAGACCTGGGAACTCATCCCAGGGCTTAGTCTAGTGTATAGAACAGAGTAGAAATTAAATGAAAGATTGAATGGCTTACTCATCCCTAGTATGGAAAAACTTGGAGTGGAAGAGTTCTGGAATTAAATGGAATCTTTGTGAGTGTAGTCTGAAGTAGTTCTTGGAGTTCCAGTCTGTCCTGAACTCCCAGCTCTATGCCCAAAGTAGGTTCACTTTCCACACCTACTTCAGACTTAGGACTGAACTGGAATTGAACTTTTATGGTGGCTGGTAAAATATGGGATACATCTTTTTTTCTACCTGTTTACCCTGTAGTTCCAGTATTCACCTCTGTGTTTTCTACTCTAGGAAAAAAAAAAAAAAAAAAGGTGGGGATATTCTTAATTTGGGAAGTTATATGGCTGGAATAGAATTTCTAACATTTTTGTTATGATTATTATTATATAAACACAAAGTTTTAAGCACTGTAAATTTTAACATTCAGTTATCTAATTTAGGCATGTAAACACACTAACTTGAATCTTGCCAGGGACATTTAGGAAAACTAGATTTACTTGAATTTAGTTTGCTTTACATTTATTTACATCACTCATATTTTTTATAGCAATAGCACGTTTTTTCATTAGCCTTTGTGACATTTAGAAAGTAAGATCTGTGCATTAAAAGCTCTGTAAGAAAGTAAACTTTAATGAAATTCTTTTCTCTCAGACCCAGAGGAATCCTGAACGCTCAGGTTGAATGCCGTATATGTAGCAAAAGGCATGGCTACAGCTGAAAGTATTTATGATAAAGGACTCAATTTCTACTTTATCCTCTGTCAACACTCATAGGGTAGCTAAGTATATAACTTTTTAATAGAGCATTCTTAAGTATGTGAAAGCTAAAAAAAGTCAAATAACTTTTTATTTTGTTGGGAGACCGAGGCAGGGGATTGCTTGAGCCCAGGGAGGGGTTTGAGACCAGTCTGGGCAAACATAGTGAGACCTCATCTCTAAAAATAATAATAATAATAAATAAAAAATAAAAATCAAGTAAATGTGAGCAAACCACGACTGAGCACAAGTACTCAACATATATATTCATATATATATTAAGCACACATTTGCATAGATTGACCTTGCTAATACAGGAACCCCTTCCTGGACTTCAGAAAAGGTTTAGTTTCCTTTTCTGTTTTTGTTTTATTTTTTAAATAATGGAGGTTGGGAATGTCAGAGCAGGAAGAAACTGCTTTAGTTAAGTGGAGTATTGGTATTCCTTCATAACTGGATACCTGCTGAAGGCTGTGAAACCACATGGAGAGGAGGTGCAGAGAGGTTGTCCTCTTTGTGGGGAAGAAGATTGGTATCTCTCAGCATTCATCAAGATCACTGTTACAAAGTAGTACTTTTCAGAGACTGTCCTATATAATCCTTTCAATAAGCCTTTGAGGGCTAATTCATATCCTTTACATTTTAAGGTTGAGGAAAGAAAAGGGGTAAAGTAACTTGGTCCAAATAAGTGAACTGGGAGTACAGAGAGGCTCCTGACTCTAGAGCCAAAGAGCTTTACATACCTGTATGTGTGTACATCAGTGATGCATTTGCTGTATTTCAAGGAAGTGATGTGTAGATGATGGTCTTAAGGCCATTTGGTAAAATGTTGCTTATTTATTTATCCTCCCACAACTTGGCTGTTTAAATATTGAGTTAAGTAGGTTATTCTAAGGAAATAAAATTCTAAGGTTTATTATAGCCAAACAATATAGAAGACTTCTTTGGAATTAACATGTCTAATTCCACTGAAATGACAAGACTGCTGACTGTGTCCTCCTTAAAAAGATCAATCCTTCAGTATTTCATTATCAGGGAATGTTGGGAACATCATCTCTGTGTAAGTTTGGTTTGGTGTCATAAAGAACAGTGCCACACAGCGAGTCTGATTACCAATTCCCATGCACTCTCACTGGAGAAAAAAGGAGTCTAACCATGAGTGGGCACTGCCTAGGCATTACGGCTCCTCAGATCTCAGTTCTGTCAACCTTAATTGCAAGCTTTTTTGAATCTGCCCCCATGAATACAAGCTTCAGGGGTTAGCCAGAGATGTGGGCAGAATTTATACACAATATTTAGGGCCCCCACTATCAGGTTTTCTTCTTTCTGGGATCCTCCCTCACTTTCCAGCTGTGGGTACCTCTGTCTCCCTTCTCTAGTTCTTCAAGCCAGTAAGAGTAGAGGTTTCTTCTCAACTTTTAGTCACCCCCATTACCCTGGGGCCTGCTCTCAGCCTAAAAGCTGTAAGATTAGAAAACTGACCCAGTGCTATGCCATTCCCTTCATCCGAGTGTCACACTTTGACCTCTATATCTACCTTCTTTTGTTCACTCTTTAGTGCCTTCAGCTAGGTTTATTTTGGTTGGTTTTCCAGAGTTTATAGTTGTTACTTGTGTGTATCTGTTGGGAAGAGGGGACAGAGAGATCAGCCACTTTTAAAAGTGGAACCTTAAAGAGCTTTTTGTGTATTAAATCATAAGCAAACCTGTTAAACGTCATATTAAAATTAGACACAAATGACACCAAAAACATTTTAGCACTATAGTATAAAACCATACCTTACTATTGACCTTTCTTCTGCCTATTCTTTTTCATGTTGTCTTTTTCTACTTAAATCTCTCCTCAATTTCAATTATTGTTTAATAATGATTTAGCAAGTACTTACTAGATGGAAGGCACTATGCCAGATGCTCTTATCTGTTAAAATCTTGTTCATTCAAAATCCAAGTCAAATGTAAACACTCCCAGGATCACCCCCTCCCTCTTATTGACCACATGTGATTTACTTTCCTCTGAATGCTTTTAGTACTTTGTTCCTACCTTATGACATTATATTTATTAACATACTTGCTTTTCTCCCCACCCCAACCAGTTCTTCATCTCTATTAGATTATAAACTTCATCAGTAACAGCAAGTCTCACTCATGTTTGTGTCTATCCATGCTGCCTTAAACATACTTTAAAGTCAAGAACTGAAAAGAAACATAAAAGTCTGCAGTTGCAAAGAAAGAAAAAAACTTTAGGACATTAGCTTCCTGTCTGTGTTCTCAAGAGGAGAGTAAGATGGCAGATACTAAAGCATTATTTCTAAAGAACATCTTAACAGAGAAAACTCCTCTCCTCTTTATTCTCCCCACTTCCCTTCTCTTCCTTCTTCCTCCTTTTCCCTTTCATCTTGTCCTTCTCTTACTCCTGCTTCCCCTTCCACCTTTATCTTTCCCTCTTCACATTTCCTTTTTTCCTCAGTATTTAACTATAGTCTTATTTAAACTTTTCATATGCTTAGTTTCCTCTTTAAAATGGGAAAATAAATGGGTTTGTATGAACAGACCAGTGATGTCCAAAAACTGGGTGGGAGAAGAACCCAAATATTTGATTCTTCCTTCATTGATTTGTCTTTCATTTATAAGATACCATAATGAAATTTTATAGGTTGAATTTTCAATGACAAAAGCCATATATTAGCATCTTTTTCTCTTTGAACCATAGCAACAAACATACCATAAAATGGAAATTATAGAAATAAGATTAAGTGAATGAAACTCATTTTTCTAATAAGCTCACTTCTTCCTTAGATTCAGGTCATAAGACATTTAAAAGGAGAAGATCTATCATAAACTGGGCCTTCTGGCGAGGTTCTAGCACTCACCTGGACAACTTGCCCACATCGCCAACATCGCCTATGCCAGGACAGCTTTTTGGAATTTCTCTGCCAAATATTTGTGAGAACGACAATCTGCCCAAACCTATCTTGGTAAGGCTCATTTTGGTCTTTAAACTGATGGGAAAGGGTGTTTGGGAAAGGAGAGCTCTGCAAGGTAAATCTATCCCCAAATGGAAAAATTATAGACACCATTGTCTTTGGCTAAGAATCTTCATTATTGGCCAGGCGCGGTGGCTCAAGCCTGTAATCCCAGCACTTTGGGAGGCCGAGACGGGCGGATCACGAGGTCAGGAGATCGAGACCATCCTGGCTAACACGGTGAAACCCCGTCTCTACCAAAAATACAAAAACTAGCCGGGCGAGGTGGCGGGCGCCTGTAGTCCCAGCTACTCGGGAGGCTGAGGCAGGAGAACGGTGTAAACCCAGGAGGCGGAGCTTGCAGTGAGCTGAGATCTGGCCACTGCACTCCAGTCCGGGCGACAGAGCGAGACTCCGCCTCAAAAAAAAAAAAAAAAAAGAATCTTCATTATTATTCCTCCAAATAACAAAATCAGATTTAGCTACTGTGAAATCAGAAGGAAGACATAATAGGAAGAGATAACCTAGTCTGCTGATTTCAGGAAAGAGCCACGTAAGCCTGCTCAAATAAAGTAGAATTTGCTCTGTAGACAGAGAATTCACATTATTCCTCACAAATCCTTTCTTGAACGTCACATTGTTCTCAAAGTCTTCTTTGATCATTGTAGCAGCAGAAGCTACTCAATGTTACACTTAGGTTTTTAAATCCATTTTATTTCTATTTCAAGTGCTCAGGCATAAAGATACATTCCCTGGCATTTGTTTATCTTTTGTATATAGAGTGGGTCAGATGAAAGCCACTGGGTTTATATTATCTCCAGTTGATATTTTAAATAATCACTGCTAATCAGCATTTATTGAGTCTCCAGTATCCTTCAAGCACTATAGTAGATATATGGCATTTTGTACTGTATTATGCATCTATAAATGCCAGACACTTGTCTAGCCACTTTGTTTATTCTTCACAACAGATTTAGGGGATAGTTATTATCGTGTCGTCATCCCATCCCTACTTTACAAATTGTTTTAAAGCCTCAGTACTGTACTCAATGTTACACAGTAACTAAGTGGCATAACTAGGTTTTGAATCCCATGGATTGCTTGTCTTCGAAACCCATTCTCTTCTTACACTGTAAGCAGAGGACATAGTGATAGAAAGCAAAATTAGAGGACACTTAAAACTCACTCTCTGAGCAATTTTTAGGAATACAGTGCATTATTAACTATAATCATAATGTTATATAATAGATCAGGTGACCTTATTCTTCCTAACTGAAATTTTATATCCTTTGACCAACATCTCCTCAACCTCACCACCACCCCCAGCCCCTGGTAACCACCCTTCCACTCTCCAGAAAGGTAACTTTAATTTTTCCAGCCATTTATTTAACTCCAATCCTTCAGTGCTTTTACCCTAGCACACCCTAGCCTCTGGCATCCAAAGAGGGCGAGTATACATTGCCTTACTTGTGTGTGTGAAGTATCATTTTGTTTATTTTCCTTTGCTTCTCCATAGGATATGCTTTTCTTTCTTAATCAAAAAGGACCACTCACCAAAGGTATCTTCAGGCAGTCGGCCAATGTGAAATCCTGCAGAGAACTAAAAGAGAAATTGAATTCTGGAGTTGAAGTACACCTAGACTGTGAATCTATTTTTGTGATAGCATCTGTCTTAAAGGTAAGAAGAGTCCTCCCTTTATCCACCCCATGGTGTAGCTCTAGAGAAAGAAAGAGTGTTTTACTTTTTCGTTATGAACATTATTTCTATCTGCAAAGACCCATAATAGATTTAACATAATTTTTACACTAAAAAGTGTTTTAAAAACATTTCACAAAGTCAACATTGGACTTTAAAAGCTACCACTGATGATATAACATATCAAATATGCTTTTTAAATATTTTATCCCACACTGATCTCATCTTTACTTCTGCCACTCCATATAAAAAATAAAAATTTTAAGTTGAAAAAATCAAAAAACACACATATACCAAAAGAGACATCCTGCTTATGATTTCCTCACTATCTCACTACGTTCTTAATGAAGGCAGTTTTAAAATATAAACATTAAATGTTTGAAAATAGTTAAAGAAGTTTGCCATAATAAACATTTGCCTCACAATTGAAATAAAAAATTGGGGCGGAGCAAGATGGCCGAATAGGAACAGCTGCAGTCTCCAACTCCCAGCGCGAAGGACACAGAAGACCGGTGATT
>NW_012120709.1:16963205-16997010 GCF_000951035.1 Colobus angolensis palliatus | reverse complement strand
AAATAAAATAAAAAAATAAAAAAAAAAGAAATAAAAAATTGCTGAGATCACTGAAAATTCTATTTATTTTCATAATCATCATGCCTTCCCTTGTCCCCTAATGCCTTTTACCTTTTTTTTTTTTTTCAAGACAGGGTCGGCTGGAGTGCAGTGGCATGATCTCGGCTTACTGCAACCTCCACCTCCCGGGTTCAAGTAATTTTCCTGCCTCAGCCTCCCGAGTAGTTGGGATTACAAGCGTGCACTACCACATCCAGCTAATTTTTGTTTTTTTACTAGAGACGGGGTTTCACCATGTTGGCCAGGCTGGTCTCTAATTCCTGACCTCAGGTCATTCGCCCGCCTCAGCCTCCCAGAGAGCTTGGATAATAGGCATGAGCCACCGCACCCGACCTAATGCCTTTTGCTTTAAAAGTGGAGTAGGAACGACTTCAGCATCTAAGTTTTCTTTTACTTTTACCACACTTGGCGTTCTTTATGGTTCTTACACTTTACCCATTGTTACTTAAGTCATGTCCATAGTTACAGAGATATAGAGTTCTGAAATGTTTTCTGCCCCCACATTCTTGGAAATGCTCTACATTTTTGGAAACACCTACAGTCAAAATGAGCTTTAAGCAGAGCTTTTGACCTTAGCAGTATCTTCTGCAGACCTGTGTCAGGCTCCCACCTCCCAAAGAATTGGAATGCACCAGAGCTAGGGGTCGAGACAAGGCCCCAGCCTGTATCTCAGGCTGAAACCTGAAAACCAAGTTAAGGAAAATATGGTGAAGAAGATTCTTGCATACCCCTACTCCAGCTAAGTGCCCAGGTGCTTATAGAATGTTACTTCATGACTTTATATA
Source organism: Colobus angolensis palliatus (assembly GCF_000951035.1). Lineage (NCBI taxonomy): Eukaryota > Metazoa > Chordata > Mammalia > Primates > Cercopithecidae > Colobus > Colobus angolensis. The sequence continues at coordinate 16,996,165 of NW_012120709.1, read as the reverse complement.
CAATCAGATGGTTCTTGGTAAATAAGCTATATCTGCTCTTAAACCCTGCTATAGATTTTTGCAATTAAATATCATGCAAGAGAACTGGAGGGTTGAAGCTAAGGTCATCTCATCGTTTTGCACAGGGTTTATGATTTACTCTTCAGTCCTGGAACACACTAAAAATATGAATATGTAAAATATGTATTTTACATATACACATATGTAAAAATATGTAGCCAGATATATATGCCAAGGTTTTTTATGCATGATAAATTTTTTTTTATATATCTCTTAATTTACAAAGGTAAAGCTTGTGTTTTTTTGGGTTATTTGTTTTTTCAGACAGAATCTCGCTCTGTCATGCAGGCTGGAGTGCAGTGGTGTGATCTCGGCTCACTGCAAGCTCTGCCTCCTTTGTTCATGCCATTCTCCTGCCTCAGCCTCCAGAGTAGCTGGGACTACAGGTGCCCACCACCATACTCAACTAATTTTTTTGTATTTTTAGTAGAGACAGGGTTTCACTGTGATAACCAGGATGGTCTCAATCTCCTGACCTCATGATCCGCCTGCCTTGGCCTGCCAAGCTTTTGTTTTAAACAAGTTTCTTTAAACAACCAAGAATGTCTGCAGAAAAAAAAATTTCTTACTGTGCTGTTCTTCATAGCATTACACTTCTTAAAATTTTGTGCTAAACTGTTGATGCTATTGCAAAGAAGCATGGTTCTAGAAGAGTTAAATTATGTTTCAAATTGCAGAAATATTTGTCCAAAAATAACCAAAAGGCAAAAAATGATCCAACTGATTGAAAAGTCTCGTTAAATGTGTTCCAAGTAATTAGCATTTTATCGTATGTTTTACCCCCTTTTCTTCCAAGTGCTTGCAGAGAGGGAGATAATTTTTAGCAAAAGTTTTTAAGCTTTTGTTTTGTTTCTTGTTTTTAAATCTGTTTTGAAGTGGTACTTACATTTTCCTTTAATTTTTCACTTATGCTGGTTTTGCTTAAATATAAGTTTAAGTTATAGCTTAACTCTTCAAACTATAATTGGATGAAAATTGCTTAAGACACTATAACTTTGATCCATCAAACCTTTGAGGAAAAGTTCATATTTAATCCTGCAGTATCTCATCTCAAATGAATTTGGGGGTTCTGCTGATGGCCTTGGCTCTGGTTTTGGAGGAGAGGAGACATTCAGTTAAGTGCTGTGAGCTGGTGACTGCAGTTCAGAATCGGCTCTCACATCCTTCTCAGCTGTGATGATGGTTGTATTTCGTAACTTGTTATTCCAGCTGTGGGAGAGTTCATTGAGATGTTATGAGTTATTATCTTTCAAGTGTAGGTTTAAGATGTTAATGATGTTTTTCTTCAAGACAGATCATAAGTATGTTTTCCATTGAGATTTAAAAAGAGAGCTATTGTCCCTACCACATTTTGAAATAACAAATTTTGCCTCTTCTAAATCTAACTTCTAAAGTGGGTACAGCAGCAAAATTAGTTTGGAATTATGAAAATTCAATCACTTTACCCAAAAAGAGGTAACTTTTGTAATGATATACCTGAATCACAAGTATGCAAGTACATTTCTGCTAGAAGATATAGTAACAGAAGAAGACTTTGAATTAGTCAATCTTCCTTCTTGTTAAACATTCTAAAAAAAAAAAAGGATGGTAATAAAGTGACATGACTACAAAGAGGCTTTTCAGATTATCTTAAAAATCTCAGTTACAGTTGATTGGCCTTCTCTTGGCTCCCATTAATATTTGGCCATATGCAATATAGCAGTAGTTCACTAATGACCTCTACTATGACTAGGACCGTGCTTGGCATTGACATGTACAAAGAAGGTAAGGGTCTGTCCCTACCCTGGAGGAGCTCATAAGCTAGTGGGGAAGATGCCCACACAATCAGCCAATTGTAACAATAAGTTATCACAGCTTCTAAATTACTGTTATAAACATGATAGCTAAGTAACAAGTTGTGTGTTGCCTTCAATAAGGCACATAGATAAAATTATTGATTTGATTTAGCAAGAGTTAAAATTGCCCAATTGCAGACTTTCACCTGTCCTCATGTTGTAAGCAGGGAATTGCAAGAGGGTAGCCAACCATGTGTATGGTGCTTAAACACGATATTGAGTTTACTCTGCCTAAAGTTTACTAAGGTGGAGATCAGACTGTAAGCTTGATCTTGGTTATGCCACACCAAAAGCAAGAGAGACAGTTGGCCTAGAGTCAACTCTGTAGGACCAGGACAAGAACCAAATTTTGTTATTTTTAAGTTTTTTGTAAACAAAAACCAAACAACAAACATCCTTGGTCATTTGCTGTTTGTGTCATAGTTCAGCCTTACCACACTCAGCCCTGCCGGTGATCTCAGCAGAATAGGGTCTCCTAGAAAAGGATAATATCCTGTGGACATGTTATTTAGTGTACGTCAGGCATGGGTGTGCTGCCCAAGTTTCTAGAACCCGGCCATCACCTGAAGTGCTCTCTCTCCCCAAATATATGAGAACCTTTCTACAGGGAATACAGGGAGAAACCTTAAGTACCTCTTGATGCAATTGTGCACTAATACTACTGGAATATAAAGTTCTAAGGTAACAGATGCTTTGTTTTATTCACTTCTCTATCCCCAGCAACTTAAATAGTGCTTGGCACATATGAATAAATGCACATAGAATGATTGAATTAATGACTACTAGACAATGAACCTCATAGATAGCTTGGTGCATTTCCTTGAACTAGCCGTCTAAGGCACAGGGGAAAGGAATTTAGGATGGTTTACTGCCAGACCTTGTCATGTCATACTAGTTCACTAAAATGTATGCAAACAGGAAGTTTCAGCCAAATGGGTTGTCCTTTATTTTCCCAAAATAATGAAGACTCCAGTTATCCCAATGATTTTTGCTATAAGAAAATCAAAGTTCATGTTTCTGTGTCCCCAAGTCAATGGAGAGTTGGCGCAGAGCTGTGTAGTTCACAGAAGAGAGTACTTAAGGGAACTTTTCAACAAAATGTCTTCTACTTTCTCTAATACATGTTTGGCATGAGGATAATGATTTGAAATATTTGTTTTTCCATCGATTTAAGGATTTTCTGCGAAATATTCCAGGAAGTATTTTTTCATCAGATCTCTATGATCACTGGGTCTCTGTAATGGATCAAGGAAATGATGAAGAGAAAATAAATACTGTTCAAAGGTAAATATTCTAATTTGGTCATGTCTCAAATATACTTTAAAAATATTTTATAAGATTATTTATTAAAATAGTGACAGCTATCAAAGTCATATCCATGTGGACCAGTTTAGAAATAGATTTATGCTAGTTTGTCATTGTTTTCCTCCTTAATCTTATAGTTGAACATTGTAATACTTGAACATTGTATACCTTCCATATACCTGAATCTGATGGGAGCTGAAATCCATTAGTCCACTAGCTAATACTATAGGCCCAGTCTTCAGTTTATGATCTTAATTTTTGTAAATATTTAACCAGACAACTCATCATATATTGCATTCACCAGCTGAAGTCATATAGAGAAAATGACCTATTCTGTCTTCTCACAGAACTCACAGTCTGGTAAGGTAGATAGAAAAATCAAGAATTACAATGCAGTACAATCAGTGCTAGGAGAGAGATTTGGAGAGTGTTGTGGAAGCATAGCAAATGCACAGTTAAGTTCTTGAAAAGTGGAAAGGAAAAGCAGAGTTGCAAAGTACATCTGATCATAAAGGATGTGCTGTCTCTACTCATGCAAAGGGAAATTGCTGGTAGAACTCACTACCCCATTCCTGAATGTTTCCTGCATTATAAGAGAATAGGAAAGAAACGTCCCTTAACAAAAAGCAATATTTCTACTTCTGTGAATACTCAAGAATCTCAATATTATTTACTTGTATTTGCTTGTTTAGTACAGTTGTTTTTTTTCTTAAGCAACTTTCATATATGAACTATCTACATCTTTCACCAGTAGAACATAGTACAGCTGCTGAAGACACCAGAAACCAAGGCCGTTTAACAAAATACCACCTCCACTTCCATTATAGTTTGGCGTAAACCATTCAGATAGTGAGCATCAAATTCTAAATTTTGTTGCTAATTGTCTAAAACACTATATATCCTATAAGCTGTTAAATGTTTTTTTTTTTGGAAAAAGGTAAAATTATGACTCTCATGCAAATATAAACACGTGAAATACTTTGTTTAAATCATTTATGAGGGAACTAGTAAGATGTTACAACCAGTTCAAAGGAGATTTCAAAGTTGAAATCATATATACATTCATATATATTCATATATTCATAATATTCATATACATATTCATATATGTATTCATATATATATATGAATCAGAAATGCTAAAGTGAATTTGCAAATAAATACAAACAAAACTGATCTTTTCTGTCAGGGCAGGGGTGCAGATAAATCAGTTGTCTCTCCACCAGACAGGAATTTTCACATTTTTTAGACAAGTATTAGACGCTCTGCTATCAGTTGTTTACAACTTACACAGAGTTGTAAAATAGCTCTTATTGTGGAAAATCCTAGGGCCCTATAGAAGCAGAAAACCCCAACGCTTATGCCAGATGCCTTATTTTCCATTGAATACACCCAGTAATCTTTTGTTCTATTTCAAAGTCCTTCATAACTTACCCTTACGAAAACTATGCTCATTATTTGTGCAAGCAGCGGTCAGACTATTTTGTTTTCCCTAGGTTGCAGGTTTCTATTAAAAAAAAAAAAAAGAGTCATGAATATCAGTGTATTTGTAATTTTTTTGGTTAATAGTAGTCATTTTTGGTGACTGATTGTTTAAAAATCTCTTATCAATTACAACATGAGAACAGTAGAAAATATACTACTATAAGCAACTTATATGTGAAAGTGATACGATGAAACAGATTTAGGACAAAATTGACCTTGGAAGCTGGTGGAGCAGAGCATAAGCTCTCAAAATGGACCTGGACGTCTTGATAGCTAAGGTTTGGGTTCTTACCAAGAGACAGCATTTCTGTGTTGCTACTTGTAAATAAAGGAGCATTTTATAAATTACTGTTTAATTTTATCGGAAAGCTTTTTGTCGTTTTTGGTTGAAAATATTATGAAATGTTACAGGATTGGCCTAAGTTTGCATTATGCTAGTTTCAGGGAAATATTTCAGGCAGCATTTTTTTGAATAAAACATTTTTCTGTGTTCTTTTACATTTTCATTGAGATGTGAAGACAGTATTAAAAAAAACAAAAAATAAATTCCCAATGCCTATTTTTTTTTTCTGTACAAGCAGTCCTCACTTTGTATGGTACCATGTTAACTGAAACTGTTGCATATCTGAACTATGTTCTTGATTTGCCCTCTTCCCCATTCAAAGTGAGAGTTGCTTGTCTTTACAAGTTTTTAAATGAAATGTCTTGCTTAAAGAGTAATTTTTCTGTCTTTAGGCTATTAGACCAGCTTCCGAGAGCCAATGTTGTTCTCCTAAGGTATCTTTTTGGGGTGTTACACAACATTGAGCAACATTCCTCATCCAATCAGATGACTGCATTTAATTTAGCTGTGTGTGTCGCTCCAAGTATTCTTTGGCCTTCTACTTCCTCCCGCCCAGAACTAGAAAACGAATTTACAAAAAAGGTAATGAAGTTTTTCATTTTTATGCCCTGGGAGACTGAGTCCCCATTTTGAAACTGAAATTTGGGGTATTCTAAAAGATGATTTCTTAAATAACTTAAGTATACCTCCTTATAAATTTGACTTTACTGGTAGATTATAGGAAAGTGATAAGTAGGAAATGATAGCAGATGGGTTACTTCTCTTTTCCCTTTAAGGAGGCTAAACCCTATGACTAAAACCATAAAGTGAGAAAGCAGCTGATATGATTTTTAAAATGAAAAAAAAAAGGACTTTGGAGTTAGGACAGCCAGGCTTTCATTCTCAGCTCTACCCCCTTGCCAGATGTATAGTCTTGGGCAAAGTTACATTGACCCACAGTGTCCTCATCTAGAAATAAAATGGAGTCGGTGATAATACAGTAGTTACTTGAAATCACACTCCTGTAGTCCCGGGCAGTTAATAAGGGGTGTGGGGTATCAGTTCCCTTTGCTCTTAACATTTCTCCTGCCCCTTGGCCTCAGCTACTGGGGCAAGGAAACTTCAGAAAGGTTCCAGTACCTCTCAATGGAATCACAAAGCTCCCTGATAAACTCTTACCTTTCCCCAGAAGCACCTCTTGTTAGGGAGCCTAGCAGAAGGTGGCAGTACATGGATAGACCTGTCAGCCAAATGCTTGGGTAGAGACTAGTCAGGAACACAGGTTTTCTTCCTAGCTGTCTTTCTCCTTCACAGTGCACTCGCAGATGAGCCCTCTTCCCAAGTTTATGACAGCCTGCCCTTTACACAATAAATAGTTTTTATAAGTCTTTGTCTAATGATGCTTTATAAATTTTAATAACAAAATATATTTCTTTACCTAGTTTTACAAACAGAGCCATTGGTATAAAACGTTAACATTAAGGCAAGGCTACAAATAATAACTTTAGTCCACCGATTACATTTCTATGCCCAAAGTACTTTTAAAAGTATCATAGTTTTTTAGGGGAAACTGTTTAATGTACTTTTAAAGCAGATATGAATTTTTCTGTGGGTACATGTGCTTTTTGTTGTTAAAATCAGGATTTATATATGAAATATGATTTATAAACATGTAATATGAAAAGTAATACTTCATTTGTCCTTTTCTTACAGGTTTCTCTGCTTGTACAATTTCTGATTGAGAATTGCCTTAGGATATTTGGAGAAGAAATCACTTCCCTCTTCAGAGAGGTTTCAGTGAGATGTGACACTAGAGAGAATGCCTCAGGTATTTTGAATAATTGGATTGGTTTTTGTGAGAAACAGACACATGTTTGTAAACATACTGGGATAGGGGTTTTCCTGGAGTCCATAGCAGCTGAAGTGAAGGGAGTCTCTGATCCAGGTCAGTGGGGCCCAGGGCTTTTGGTCCTTCCTTAGATGGCCTGCCAATAGGTCAGCATATGTTAACAGTGTAGTGGGATTAAGAACTATATAAAGATTAGGCTCCAGCCTTCAATAAGTTAGTGGCAGCATGCTGTGGTATGATGGTTTTTGATGGGCTTTTTATGAATAACCCTAGTATGTATAACAGAACTGCTGTGGGTGAAACTGGTGTAGAAAGCCCAGAGGTAGTGGAGGCATGAGTGGTTTTGTTTGTTTGTTTGTTTGTTTTTTGTCTTCTCCTTCCTCATACTGGTCCCTCAGGCACCTCAGAATTCTAGTGTGCTATGAAACAGTTTGAAACAACTAGCATCATTTGGCTGGGAGGGTGGGGGAACATTGAATTCGAAGACATACAGCTGCCTTCAGAACGTGAATCCCTGTGCCATCAATTACTAGATATGTTATCTTTGGCTGGTTATTCTATGCCAGTGAACATCATTGTCTTTATCTCTAAAATGTGGATACAAATAATGTCTAACTTTTATGGTTGTTGTAAAGATTAAATAAGGTAATGGATACTAAAGAACTTTGTAAAAGGACACTGTTAGAGTTAGTAAATGGTTTCCCCAAGACTAGCGTTAAGTATGTGTAACCACCAGCAACCTGTTAGAAGGCAGAGTCTCACTCAGAATCTGGATATACTTATACTATGAAAGCATTAATTCCTTCATATGTTTCACCATTTCTTGGTCATATGACATGTTCATTGCCTTAAGAAAATTTTAAGGAAAGCCCATTTGTCAGGAACTGATATAAATCTCCTATACCCCAGCAATTTTATTTTTATTCTTCAGTAACAATTGAGATTGTGAAAGATTCTTTCTTGAGAGCAGGAATTTGAACACTCCACATGAAAAGGGAATTCAGCTAAGCACCATAGTTTGTTCTTAAGGAAGCATGGGTATATTTGTGGTAAGTAAACATGTTTGTTAATCATGGTTAAATTTTTTTGACAGATATTTCTTGCTTTCAACTGAATGACTCCTCCTATGACAGCTTGGAAAATGAGCTAAATGAGGATGTTGATGCACCATGCAGTGACTTGGTAAAGAAACTTGGCCAGGGGAGCAGAAGCATGGACTCTGTCTTAACCCTCAGTGACTATGATCTTGACCAGCCCGAGGTGGAAGGCCTTTTAACCCTAAGCGACTTTGACTTGGCCCATTCTAAAGATGAAGATGTTCAAATGAAACGGCCTCTTGAATCCAAGCCGGTGAACATTTTAGTGTACACAAAGATCCCACTGCGGGATCATGCCAGGACCCCGTCTGCCATGTGCACACCCAGCTACCTGTCCACAGCTGCAGCAAATGCTGCAAAAAGCCTGAGGCGACACCGGCGTTGCTCAGAGCCCAGCATCGACTATCTGGATTCAAAGCTTTCCTACCTCAGGGAGTTTTATCAGAAAAAGCTACGCAAGTCCAGCTGTGATACAATTCTTTCTCAAAAAGATGAAGACTATCTGAAGCAGAATCAACCCCTCCAGGAAGAGGGAAAGACATGTTTTAAACAGAGTTTAGTCACAGGCACTGATGTCAGCAAGAAAAATGCCACTACTCAAAACACTAAGAAGAAAAGCTTGTCTGGTAGTGAAGGAAATCATATGAAACTTTTCCCTAAGTCCAAGCCAGTGGCCATTTCTGTGGCGTCTTACAGTCCTATGTCCTCACAAGATCATTCCAAGAACCAGCCCTTTGATGTGGATACATCTGGATACTCCCCACCACACACAGCAGATGCCCTCAAGGGTCCAAGGACACATCGGCGCTGCTCCGAGCCCAACATAGAAGACCAGAACCGCAAGCTGACCTATCTCAGGGGAATGTATTCAAAGAAACAACATAAAACCAGCTGTGAAGCTGGTCTCTTGCATGGAGAGGAGGATTATCTCAAACGGCATAAGTCTTTGCAAATGGAGGGGCAGAAGCTTATTAATCAGAGTTTAGTCATGGGGATTGAGGTGGGCAAGAGTAGTGCCACAAACCAAAACACTGAGAAGGTTCTACCCCCAAGACTAAACCTTTGCCCAAGGACCAGCTATTCCAGCTTATCCTCCCCAGGCACTTCCCCATCCGGCTCATCAGTAAGCTCCCAAGACAGTGCTTTTTCTCAGATTTCTGAACACTCTGTGTTTACACCCACTGAGACTTCCTCTCCAATAGATTGTACTTTTCAGGCTCAGAGAAAACAGGAAGAGCTTTCTCCTGACTTTAGCAATGCCAGCCATGTTTCTGGAATGCCCGGTCCCTCATCAGGGCAGGCTTGCAGCCGCCCGGCCTATACAAAGAAGGACACCATGGAGTGGCATTCACAAATGCATTCTGTAACTCTTCATCCCAGCACATGGTTGAGAAATGGTGTGGCCAGTTTGAAAAACTGGTCCCTCAAAAAGAAAGCAAAGGCAGCCAGACCAGAGGAAAAGAAAATAGATTCTCCAAAAGGACCCTTAGAGCCACCCCCTCATGCTTCTGGTGTTCCAGAAGCCAACTCACTGCAAGAGGAACAAAAAGACTTGCCCTTAAGGGCAGCTGAAGGACTGGCCCCTGTGCAGTCAGCCCAAAGGTGTAGTTCTTCTCCCTTCCAGGACTCAGAGAGACACTGTAGCTCTCCATTCAGCCTGGTGGAGAGCAGACTGAAGCTGTGTATGAAGTCACATGAGGAAATAGAGCCTGGTAGTCAGAGCTCTTCTGGTTCTCTCCCTTGGGAAAGAGCCTCAGCCAGCTCTTGGACTCTAGAGGATGTGACCAGCCCAGACTCAGGGCCGACAGTGGTCTGCGACATTGAGGACAGGTATTTAACCAAAGACATTTAACCATATTAAGAATCTGATGTCCACAAGAACAGGAACTGGGTTAATAATAATAGACAATAATTATTATGACCCCTTTGTATAAGATACCTGGGAGAGGTAGCATAAGGATTATCATTGCTAATACTTAGGACAATGAAATAATTCTCTTTATTGAGACTACTTGACAAATAACTTCATGCTAAAACTTTTGTCACCTAAGTGTTTAGGAGGCTTTTTCTTATTAAAGGTTGGGATTGGTCCTGTCATGTGGTTTTAGAGATACTAACAGAGGGCTAGCGAAAGCACCTTCTGTAGAGGAACCACTTGTGGGAACAGTCTGTGAGATTGGTGTCCTGAGAAGACCAAGATACCATGAATAAGGAATAGGGGCCTGAGGAGAGAGGGGAAGGGTACAGAGAAACCATCTACATTCCATGGAATGTTTTTAATAAGTAGGCAAGAAAAATGCCACTAATCAAAGCATTTAGTGTGTCCAGTAATGAAGAACATCATGTAAAACCTTTCCCTAAATCTAAGCCAGTGGCCATTTTTGTGGGATCTTACTAATCACGTGTCCTTACAGAATCATTCCAGGAACCAGCCCATTGCTACAGCTAGAGTGGAGAAAAACAGAGTGACTCAAAAGCCATGGGTACCATGATAATCAGTTTTGTTGGTCGTATTTGTCCATTTGTTTTTTCATTAGTGTTGAAGTGCTTTGCAAAGGCTTCAGGAAACAGAGTTGTGAGGAGAAAGAAGAAAATGGCTGCTCATTTCAGTACCCTTTTCAAAGGTGTCTCTGGCTAGGAACGTTCTTCAGAAAAGCAACTTTTTCTATTTAGAAGGTGACCTCCTGACAGCATTCACTGTCAGTGTGGAGGAAAAGACCACAACAACGGTCCTTTCTCAATTACACGAAGGCTGTTAACATGATCAAACCATGGCATCACTTCGCTGAAATGTTTCTGCACAGTCCTGCCTCTTAGATTATAGTCAGCCAGAAAAAACATAAATCATCCCTTTTCTGATTTTTATAGTTTGGCAGTTGAGAGAGCAATATAGAGGTTGGCAGATTATAAGGAGTCCCACAATAGAATACCCAACAAAGTGGCTACCAGGCCTTCTCAGACAGCCATTTGCTTTGGGTTTTACTTCCAGATGTTGCTTTGTATTTTTGCTCCAAATGTGTCATGGCTTATACCCCATTGGTTTATTTTATATCCATGGACCTTTCTCCGCTTTCTTGACTTAAAGTTTACAGCAGTACATCTCATCACCTAGGAATAGATTATCAGGTCTTGCCAACTAGTATGCAGGGATGGCACTGAAAATGGATGTGCATCTTCTTTCACATTAACTACTTACCTATAAGAAGTTGCTCTGAGCCCATTCTCTTTAGTTCACCACCAGATGGATCTTTCTCTCACAAGCTAGCTTATTCCAAATTATTTGTCTTATCAATCAGCCAGAAAATGGTCATATCAAATGTTCGTTCTTTTTTGTTCTAAAGGTTGCATTTTCAGTTATAGGGAAAAAATGTTTTCTCTAAGATAGAAGAAGTTATTTCAGTATTAGCTATAGGTGCTACCTACCTCATGGGGACATGGCCCTGTTTGTGCTAACCGTTACAATGATCTTTAAGAACTCTGCATCCAAAGAGCTACTTCATGACACTGGCCATCTCAGTCACAGATGTGAAGTCGATTTCACTTTATAACTAACCAGTCCCACATATTAAGATTCCTAAGTGGCCATATGCATCTTTTTTGGTATAATATATAAAGTCAGCAGGGACTCCCCTTTCCCTTAGGGCATACTACTGTCAGAACTGCAAGATGTGAATGAAGCTCTTATGGCTTGGAGTGTCTTTCTGGAAGAAATTGCCTTTTTCTTTTTCATATTAGCAGGTAAAAAAAAAAATCATTCACCCAATTTGAAGCATCAAAGAAAATAGTTGCTGAGGTTTTTTAATAACCATTCCTACTATCTGTGTTCCCTTAGATACTCCTGTAATTCTTAATGTGAATAGTTTGTTAATATTGCTGTAAAGTATTATATTGTATGATTTGAAGACAGACTATATGTCATTTTATTATACTCCATCAATCTATAATATATTAGACTGATGCTTTATCTAAAATGCTTTGAGTTTGTATAATATATCTTGACAAATTTTACTACCATATGTTATGTAATAAATGTGTATTTTTGTACTTGCAGAAACTGCTGCTAACTTTTAAAGTTGTTTGGTTTTCAAGGCACTGATAATGGATATGTATGAAGTCCATGCTGTCTGTTAAATAAAATGCCATTCTGCAGAATTAACCATCCCACCAGAGCAATATTGCCCTTTGTAGAATTGTTCTAGTTAATGATCCCAGTCTCTGCCTAACATTGGAAATTTCACAGAGTATAATTAATGTGGAATTTGAACCTTGAGCTTTTAGTCAGAACCCATGGTCAGTCTGTCTTTTTAGGAAAAGTGGTTTTTTAAAATATTTTTTTCTAATGTTATTTACCAAATAAGTCATGTTTTTGATACAAAGTCTTCGTTTTCTTAGGCATTATGTTTTCATTGTGCTCCTGGAATGAGATACAGTCAGTATTTTTATGTCAAAGAACCATCAGATCACTTCGATTGTGTGATATTTTCTTATCTAAGTTTGGACCATTCTAACCAGAATACCCAGATGACCCCAGACACAGGCCAAGACGTCACTGCTTTTCAGGTCATATAAATGTATTTAATATGACAAGATTGTCATGACTGCTACAGCTTTGCCATCTTAAAGTTGGCTGAGATTCCCTCTGTGTAAAGTTAACCACTATTTCAAAGGGATTCAAAAACATACACTACTTCAGTCCAAAGAATTTCTTCTAACTGGGCAGAAAAGGACACAACTCCAGTCAGGTCATATTTGGGCAATGTACACACACACTGGTGCTGATTTCTCTCAGAAACAACGATAATTTCACTTTCTAAAAAGAGTCTTAATCTAAAAGCACTGAATTTAAGAGATTATCTCTTTTGTGCTTTTCTACTTTTCATGACATGACATTGATTCGAAGGGATCTAATATATATCTTTGAACCAATGCCATATTGTTTCTGCTAAGAAAATAATTCTAAGAATATTATGCATTTTCATCCAAATTTTGGTGGCAAGTGTTTAATTCGTATTTTCCTTCCAGGTCATGTTTTGTTTGTTTTGTTTTGTTTTCGTTTTTTGTTTTGAGACAGAGTCTCACTCTGTAGCCCAAGCTGGAGTGCGGTGGCGTGATCTCAGCTCACTGCAACCTTCGCCTCTGGGGCTCAAGCAATTCTCCTGCATCAGCCTCCCAAGTAGCTGAGACTACAGGTGTGTGCCACCATACCCGGTTATGTTTTTTTTTTTATTTTTTATTTTTAGTGGAGACAGGGTTTCACCATGTTACCCTGAGTGGTCTCAAACTCCTGAGCTCAGGCCATCAACCCGCATTGGCCTTCCAAAGTGCCAGCTCATGTTTTAATGACACAGAGAACATCTTTACAAACTGCCTATTCCAATGAAAAGAAAAAATTCATTACAAAAAAAAATTTTAGTAAATGATTTTTATTCCCTGAATAATAAAGTTGGATAAAATGTTTACTTTCTTCAACATCTATTCTGGCTGTGAGGATTTCTCATAAGGTAAGTTTCTAAGTATTCTTGAGTTCTGTGGTGACTTACCCTGAGCTAGCATTTTACCCTGTTCCTGAGCCACCTTCATGTTGCATTCAGGTTTTTTTTTTTTTTTTTTAATACCATGAATTCTTAGCTCTGCCCTCCATAATGTCAGATGTTATGATAGAATTAATTGACAGAGGGCTCTGGGTTGTAATTTGTAAAGTTTTGTTTTGAAATCCCAAAGAAGTACACACAGATGATGATATTAGATGACCATTGCTCCTTTTTTTTGAGATGGAGTCACCCTCGTTACCCAGGGTGGAGTGCAATGGCGCAATATCGGCTCACAGCAACCTCCACCTCCTGGGTTCAAGTGATTCTCCTGCCTCAGCCTCCCGAGTAACTAGTATTACAGGCATGTGCCACCATGCCTAGCCAATTTTGTATTTTTAGTAGAGACGAGGTTTCTCCATGTTGGTCAGGCTGGTCTCGAACTCCTGACCTCAGGTGATCCACCCACCATGGCCTCCCAGAGTGCTGGGATTACAGGTGTGAGCCACCACGCCTGGCTGAGCATTGTTCTTTAATGTGTGTTCACTTAGTACAGCACCAGAACAGATACACATTTTTAGATCAAAATATATTTTAACATTTGTTAAGGCAAAATATATGTTTTCTGGAGTTGAATTTTGCATGGTAATGTATAGGCTTTGGAGACATTAAGATTTAAATGCTAGTTGTTATAATCTAGACTTGATATTAGATTACAGTAACTTGGAATTCAATTTAGGACTTCTCCTTGCAGCCTCTTTATCTGCTATGAAGTGAATAAATCAGCTAAAATCTTGTGAGGTAGTTAAAGAAATGCGCCTTCTCTGCCAGATCACAGGGGCTGCGATTGTTACTGCCTAAAATTTTCAGGAGGAAAGGAAATGAGTATCTTTTCCCAAGAATGGGATAATTAAGTAGCAGAGAAACATCAAAATACCTGAACACAAGACGCTTCCTGCTTGATGGCACAGCAAGTGAGTAGAGGGGGGGGGAAAGCCTTAAGTAAGCATTCTAATTCATACAAGAAATGGAATCACAGGGAGTTTAAGAAACAAAACTGAAAAGGAAAGACCATGGCTTGGGAAAATGAAAGTGTTAAAAGTGATAAAATGTTATTCAGGCAGCTAAACTTTTATTGCCAGGTACTGTTCCAGACCCTAGTGATACAAGGTGAAAAAGACAAATTATTTCTGTCCTCAAGGACTTTAAACAGGGAAGGGGAAAATTGGGCTGTGTAGAAGAGTGGGAACAGTAACATTTATTGGGTGCTTTGTTGCATGCATGCACTGGTGATGAATGTATTACATGTAGTATTTCATTTAATGCTCACAATAGATATTGCGTTGTGGGTACAGTCAGCTGGCACCTCATTCTGACCAGTCTTTTTTTTTTTTTTAATCTTTTCCTCTTAAAATAGGTAAGACAATACTTCTTTCATCATAAAGCAGGCACAAATTATATATGTGAGGACCATCCAGACGTTCCTAAATTCTTGTGTCTAGGCTGGGTATCTCAAATTTATGAAAATCATATCAGAAATAATTCCAAAAGCTATGATGAATATAAAAATAATTGGACTGAGAATTTGGTTTACACAAAATGGCAGACTTGTGTAAGTCTATCTATGCTCCTCTCTGCTAAGTACAACTGTAAATCCTGTAAGTATACAAGAGACAGCCAAAAGAAAATCTTGAAAGGGGATAAGAGGCAGTGAAACTGGTTTGGAACTCTAGGAGTGGGGGAACAACGCAGTGGCAGAGCATCTCACATCTCCTCACCAGTAGAAGAAGGTGACCCAAGGCCTGACCTTTCCCAACTAGCAACAGAGGGCAGCTCAGAAGTGCCCCTTTCCCTGATCAGTGAGAATCCCTCTGACACCACTGGGTGACGCAGGAATCATCGGCAAGATGGACTGATGAGAGCCCCACTAGTAATAAATGACCTTTCCTGCTAGGCCTGACACTTCCTTCACCCCTGAAAGATAGTTGGTCAGGCAACAACAGCAAGAAGGACCCAGCTACAACCCACAGCTCATCCTGGAAAGCTAATTGGCCACAGCTGCTGTAAGATTCCCCTCCCCTGTCCAAAAGCACTGGAACAGCCAGATGATATGGGAATGATTTCACCACAAAAAATACCCAGCCAGGGCTGTCTCGGGCATGAGGAACAAAGAGGCCTCCCTGACCAGAAACATCAAAATACACCACTAAAGCTCTGAAAATTAAGTTGTCACTGGGCCCACCACCCCAAACATAGGCCAGATCTGTGGGTGCTGAAACTAAACAAGGTGACTGCCTGCTAAACTAAAAAGATTTATGTAGGACCCAGAGTCTCTTAATATAACAGACAAAATGTCCAGGATACAATTAAAAATCACCTGTCTCACCAAGAACCAAGAAAATCACAATTTCAATGAGAAAAGACAATGTCAACATTAAGATGATTTTTAAAACAGCCACTCTAAAATGTGTCAGAAACCGAATACAAATTATCTTAAATGAAAAAAATATAATCTGAGCAAATAGCAGTTATACAAAAGAACCAAATGGAAATTGTTAAACTGAAAAATACAATAGCAGAAATCTCAGTGTATGGGCTCAATAGCAGAGTGGAGATGAAAGAGCACAGAATCAGTAAACTTGAGGATAGATTGATAGAATTTGATGACAATCTGAACAACAGAACAGACTGGAAAAAATAATAATCAGAGTCTTAGGCACCCATGGAACACTAACGGAAGAGCCAACATTTGTGTCAGTTCCAAAAGGAAAGAGGGTACGGCTGAAAACAGTATTCAGGGAAATAATGGCTGAAAACTTAACAAATGTGGTAAAAGACATAAACCTCCACATTCAAGAAAGTGAAACCTAAGCAGGATAAGTGCAAAGGCATCATAATTGAATCTCTGGAAACTAAAGAAAATCTTGAAAACAGAACCAACACCTTGCCTATAGGAAAACACAATTCAAATGACAGGATTTATCATTTGAAGCCATGGAGGCCAGAAGGAAGTAGCACATTTTACAAGTGCAGAAAGAAAAAGAGCTGTCAACCCAGAATCCCATATCCAGTGAAACAAACCTCAGTGAATTAAGAAAGAATAAGGACATTCTCAGATGAAAGAAAATGTCAGGAATGTGTCACTAGCAGATATATTTGTAAAGATTTGGTAAGGAAACTTTTTTAAACAAAGTAAATAACAGAAAATTTGGAGCATCAGGAAAAAAAGAAAACAGAAATAAGGGTATGTATGACAGACAATCCTCAGTTATATAAATCATATTTGATACTTGAAACAAAAATTAAACACCATTTGATACTCAATGATATTGAAAAGTGGAAAAGATAAAAGGACCTAAATGGAAGTGAGGTTCCCATACTTCATTCAAAGTGGTAAAATGTTGGTACCAGTAGTGTGATATGCTACAGGTGTATATTGTAATATCCAAAGCAACTACTACAAAAACTAGATATTTGGAGTGTGTATATCTCAAACAATAAATCAAGATGAAATTCCAAAAAAAATTCTTCAAAACCCACAGGAAGGGAAAAAAGGCAGAATAATAAAGCCAGAGGAAGCAAATAGAAAATAATAAAATGGCATACTTAAGCTCTAATGTATCAAGAATTGCCTTAAATGTAAATGATCTACATATACTGATCAAAAGACAGAGATTGGCAGAGTGTTTAAGTGTGTATGGGGTGGAGGAGGAGCAAACTTTTTAATGACCTATTATGTACAAAAATTAACTTTAAATTCAACAACATAGGTAGGTTGAAAGTAAAATGGTGAAAAAGATATATCATGCAAATATTCATCAAAAGAAAGCAGGAGTGGCTAAATTAAAACTGGACAGATAGACCTATAAAACACAGAAAATTACCAGAGACAGAAAGGAACATTATATGACAATCCACCAAGAAGACATAACAACCCTAAATGTGTATGCACAAACAGCAGAGCTTCAAAACATTAGAGCAAAACATGATGTAACTGAAAGGAGAAATAGACAAAGCCACAATTATAGTTGGAGACTTCCACACTCCTCTCTCAACAATTAAATAAAACTAGACAGAAAACCAGCAAGGATATAGAAGAATTTTCATCAACACCATCGATCATATCTAATCAGCCTTTATAGAATAATCCATGCAACAGCAGAGTATACATTCTTTTCAATTGTTCAAGGAACATATACCAAGAAGCCTTACTCTGGGCCATAAAACAAACATCAACATTTTAAAATAATTGAAATCATACAGAGTATGTTTTGAGACCACAGCGGAATTGAAGTAAATAACAGAAAGATTTAACAGGAGAATCTCCAAACACTTGGAAACCAACACACTTCTGAATAATCCGTGAGTCAAAGAGAAGTTTCAAAAGAAAACTCTTTTAATCACAAAACTCAGTGGAAATACAACATTTCAAAATAGAGCAAGTCCTTGAATAACAATGTTGTTTCATTATAACACTGATGAAGAAAGATAAATTGATTTCCAGCTGGGGCCACTGTCTGTGTGGAGTTTGCACATTGTCCTTATGTGTGCCTGGGTTTTTTCTGGTACTCTGAGTTCCTTCCACATCCCAAAGATGTGTCCGTTAGGTCCACTGGCATGTCTACATTGTCCCAGGATGAGTGTGGGTGTGTGACTGCACCCTGTGTTGGGATGACATCCTGTCAGGGATGGTTCCCGCCTTGCACGCTGAGTTGCCAGGACAGGCACCTGCCACCCGAGACCTTGAACTGGAACAACTAAGTATCTTACTTGTGTTTATTAATCTATTTTAAATATATAGAGAGGGTTAGTATTTATTCCAAGGTTCAATATTAGAATAATTTGGGTCTTTATTTAGAAGTTTGACAGTGTTTTTGTGACCAGAAACACCAAAGAAACAACTCTTGTTTATATCATTTAACCTTAGGTAAAATTGGTTTAATTTTGTCATCCTTTTGCTTAAAGTCACAGTTTCCAAGAACATATTGATGACATTAAATGAAGATTTACTACATATGAGATACTGGCAAAGCACTGCCTAGAGGAAAATTTATAACACTAAATGCTTACATTAAAACAGAGGAAAGATCTCCAGTCAATAAGCTAAGACCCCACCTTTAAAAAACTAGAAAAAGAAGAGCAAAATTAATCCAAAACAAGCAGAAGGGAGAAAATAATAAAGATCAAAGAAGCCAACAAAATTGAATATAGAAAAATAGAGAAAATTTAAAAGGTGGCTCATTTTTAAAAATCAATAAAATTGATAAATCTCTAGGAAGACTAATGAAAGAGAAAACAAATCACCAATATCAGGAATAAAACAAGATATCATTACAGATTCTGCAGCCATTAAAAGGATAATAGAATGCTACAAATAATTTTCACATTCATAAACTTGACAAACCACAAATTACCAATCCACCACCAAGATGAAACTTAATCTGAATAGTCACATAATCACTAAATAAATTAAATTCACAAGGTAAAGCTCCCAAAGAAAAAAATCTCCCAGGCCCAGATGGTTTCACTGGAGAATTCTAACATTTAAAGAAAAATTGTAATCAATTTTATACAGTCTCTGTGAGAAAATAGAAAAGTAGGAAACACTTCCAACTCATTTTATGATGTCAGTATTATCCTGGTACAAATTCCAAAAAAGACAGTATGAAAAGAAAGAAAGAGAAGAGAGGAAAGGAAGAAAAGAAGGAATTACAGACCAATGTCTCTCATGAATTTATATGCCAATTTTTTAATCAGCAAACAATCTAGCAATGAATAAAAGGAATTATTTACTATGACTAGGATTTTTTTTTTCAGATATGCAAGTGGTTCAATATTTGAAAATCAGTATATCAACCATATATCAACAGGCTAAAGATGGAAAGTCATAGTATCATATAAATTGACACAGAAAGACATTTGAAAATCCAATACCCATTAATGATTTAAAAAAATAACTCAGCAAGTTAGAGGGAAAATACCTGTTTGTTTTTTTGCTTTTGTTTGTTTTTCTGAGATGGAATTTTGCTCTTGTCACCCAGGCTGGAGTCCAATGGTGTGATCTCAGCTCACTGCAACCTCCGACTCCTGGGTTCAAGCGATTCTCCTGCCTCAGCTCCTGAGTACCTGGGATTGCAGGCACCGCCACCCACGCCCAGCTAATTTTTTGTATTTTTAGTAGAGACAGGGTTTCACCATATTGGCCAGGCTGGTCTCGAACCCCTGACCTCGAGTGATCCACCTATCTCAGCCTCCCAAAGTGCTGGGATTACAGGCATGAGCCACTGCACCCAGCCTGTTTGATTTTTTTTAAATCTACAAAAAGTCTACAGCTAATCTCATACTGAAATGGTGAAAGACTAAATGCTTTCTCCTAAGATTAGGAACAAACCAAGGATGTCTGCTGTCACCACTCTTGTTGAACGTACTACTGGAAGATATAGCCACTGAACTAAGGCAGGAAAACAAAGGCATACAGATTGGAAAAGAAGAAATAAAGCTATCTGCAAGTGTCATAATTGACATGACTGTCATAGAAAATCCCAAGGAATTTTTTTTAATACCTCCTAGGACTAATAATTTAATTCAGCAGGGTCACAGAATACAAAGTCAACACACAAAAATCATTTTATACTTATATATGCCAATAACATGCTGAAAGTAAAATGAAAGACAATACCACTTATAATTACTCTAAAGAAAATGAAATACTTAGGCATAAATCTAACAAAATATATATAGGATATGAATGCTGAAAATTACAAAATATTGATCAAATGCTGGTGAAAATAATCAGAGGACCTAAATGGGGAGATATGCAATATTCATGGATTGGAAGGCTCAACGCAGGAAAGATGTCAACTCTTCCCAAATTGATACATAGGTTTAATTCAATTCCAACCAAAACACCCAGAAAGGATTTTTGTAGCTGTAGATAAGTTTCTTCTAAAATTTATTGGAAAGGCACAGGCCTTAGAATAGCTAACATCACCTTGCCAAAGAAGAATAAGGTGAAAAGACCACATTTCTCAAAATTAAGGCTTACTGTACAACTAGAGCAATCAGGAGAGTACAGTATTGGTGGAGAGATAGACAAACATGTCAGTGGAACATATCTGAAACACATCCATAGACTTAGATATGGCAGAGATGTTGGAATTATTACACCAGGAATTAAACAGCTATGATTAATATACTAATGGTACTAATCAAAAAATTAGACAACATGCAAGAACAGGTGAATACCATAAGCAGAGGTATGGAAACTCTACAAATAAAAAAACTCTAGAAATCAAAAACAGTGTAACAAAACTGAAAAACGTCTTTGATGGGCTCATCAGTAGATTTGATATGATTGAGGAAAGAACCAGTGAGCTTGAAGAAATGTCAGTACAAACTTCCAAAACTGAAAGGCAAAGAAAAAAAGGAGTGAAAAATATAAAATAGAATATCCAAAAACTGTGGGAAAATTACAAAAGGTATGACATACATATAATGCAAATGCCAGAAGAAGAAAAACAGAAGAAAAGCACTTGAAACAAAAATTATTGAAAACTTCTCATGATTAATGACACACACACCAAACCACAGAGTAAGGAACCTCAGGACAAACACCAAAATATCTACACCTTGGCATATCATATTTAAACTGCAGAAAAAGTCAAAAAGAAAATACTGAAAGAAGGAAAAAACAAATACCTAGAGGAGCAAAGGTAAGAATTACAATAGACTTCTCATCAGAAATGATGCAGCAAAAGAGAGTGAAATATTTAAAGTGTTGAAAGAAAGTAATCACCATCGGCCAGGTGCAGTGGCTCGTGCCTGTAATCCCAGTACTTTGGGAGGCTGAGGCAGGTGGGTTGCCTGAGGCTAGGAGTTCGAGACTTCCTGGGCAACAAACATGGCAAAACCTTGCCTCTACAAAAAATTACAAAAATTAGCCAGGCATGGTGGTAAGCACCTATAGTCCCAGCTACTCAGGAGGCTGAGGTCAGAAGATCACTGGAACCCAGGAGGTAGAGGTTGCAGTGAGCCAAGATCACACCACTGCACTCCAGCCTGGGGAACAGACCAAGACCCTGTCTCAAAAAAAAAAGAAAAGAAGGCTGGGCGCGGTGGCTCACGCCTGTAATCCCAGCACTTTGGGAGGCCGAGGCGGGCGGATCACGAGGTCAGGAGATCGAGACCATCCTGGCTAACATGGTGAAACCCTGTCTCTACTAAAAATACAAAAAAAATTAGCCGGGCGTGGTGGCGGGCACCTGTAGTCCCAGCTACTGGGAGGCTGAGGCAGGAGAATGGCGTGAACCCGGGAGGCGGAGCTTGCAGTGAGCTGAGATCCGGCCACTGCACTCCAGCCTGGGAGACAGAGCGAGACTCCTTCTCAAAAAAAAAAAAAAAAAAAGAAAAGAAAAGAAGAAAGAAACCACCATCCTAGGATTTTTTATCTTGTGAATTATCATTCAAAAGTAAAGGGAAAAAAGACTTTCTCACACAACAAACATTGAGGGAATTTGTCAGCAGTAGAACCGCCTTACAAGAAATGTTAAGTTATTCAGAAAGAGGACTTACATAGAGCATTAGAGAAGGAATAAAGAAGGATAAAATAAAATATTGTATTTTTCTTACTCTTAATTGATCTAACAGGTAACAGTTCAAAATAAAAATACCAACAATGTATTTGGAGATTATAGCTTATGGAGGAGCGAAATGAATGACAGCAATGTTACTGAAGATGGGAGGGAGAAATACTGTATTATAAGATACTTGTGCTATCTGAAATGACACAGTGTTATTTGAAAGTGGACTTCGATTCACTATAAAAGTATATTGGAAACTCAAGGGCAACCACTAAAAAAAAAGTAAGTTTTAAAAAAGTATAATTGATATGCTAAAAGGAGAAAAAAATGGAATCATAAAATGCCCAATCAAAAAGAGAGAGGCTAAAGGAGCGGAAAACCAAGGACAATGAATAGAAAATAGTAAAATGATTGATATTCATACAACTGTACGAAAATCACTTTAAACATCAGTGGCCTCAACATACCAAAGAGAGACTGTCAGAGTCAATAAAAAAACCAAGACCCAACTCTTTGGCCACAGGGAACTCGCTTTAAATAGACGAAAAGTAAAGGGACACAGAAATGCTAACATGAATCAAAAAAAAAAAGCTGGAGTAGTTATGTTAATTTCAGTAAAGACTTCAGACCAAAGGAAATTATCAATTTAGGAAGAGTTGACATCTTTACTGTGTTGTCTTCCAATCCATGAATATTGCATATCTCCCCATTTATTTAGGCCTCTGATTATTTTCAGCATTCACATCCTGTATATATTTTGTTAGATTTATGCCCTTCTCCTATAGCAGGAGTAGCTGATGGGAAAAATAAGAAAAAGCAAGGTCTTTTTCATCTTTTCTTAGGTTGGAAACCCAGACTAGATTATATGAGCTTAGACCAGTTTCGGATGCCACTAAACTAAGAGCTTGAATAGATCTGGGTTCCTAGAGGTGAGGCCTGGCCCGTCTGACTTGAGGCGGTTGTGTCTTTCCAAGCCTAAAAAGTATGTGAGGATTCCCCTCCCTCTTGTGGCCCTTCTGCTTCCATCCACAGCCCTCCCCACTTTTAGTGCCAGTCCTGAAGGCTAACCATCTCTTTTGGCTTGGTGCCCCACTCCCACTTTTGGGCACAGACCTGGCAGGCTGAGTGCTCCTCTGGTACCTACCCAGACTATTGGTCCAACCCTTTGCGATCACTTAGAAACGGTTCTTCCCCATAATCCCTCACCTCAGCAGCCCACTGATGACCCCCATCTCTCCTCACTGGTCCCCAGATGGTGCTCCAGCCAGGCTGACATCTGAGGGCAAACTATGTGTGTGGTGACACCATGAGTGGACCCACCTCTCAGGGACATGACTGCCCAGAAGAGATAAGGTCACTTTCTCAGCAGAAAGCACAGCTCTCAGCCCATCCCAAACCCAGTCATTGGAAATGAGCGTAGATACATTCTACTTCAATTTCCTCTGCTGTAACATCTACTCAAAGAACATAAAACATTGATTTAGTCATTTGAAAAGTGTGTATTGATAACTTGCTATGTGCCAGGTACTATCCTCACCAGGTACAGCAGTGAACAAGCAGTGCACAAGGAAATCTCCCCATCCTCATGGAGTTTGCAATCTAGTGGGGAAATCAGACAATGAGTGTGACAAATGAGAAAATATTTTGTGTATCAAATGATAGATAGTAAGTGCTAAGTAGAGAAATAAAACCAGGAAGGGAGATAGAAGTGGCAGGAGCAGATGGAGTCAGTAAAACATGGGGTCAGGTATCCAGAGAAGCCTCGCTGAGACAGGGGGCTGGCTCTGTGGATATCTAGGGCAAGAGCATTCCAGGCAATGGGATGAATGGGAAAGCTGTCCAAAAGTCTAAAGCCCTCTATGTGTGCATGGGTGAGGGAAAATTAATTGGACATCTTAGGTATTTTGTGGAGCTCTTTCCCTTCCATTGCCTCCAGGTTTTGTCAAAAGATTAACTCTATTATCTAGAATCTGAGCCATTTGACATGACCTCAGAAATCAACAGACCAGTCTCAGATGACCACAGGAGAGGCCTCATCTAGCAAAGATTCCACAGTTAGGAGGTGGCAGGATGTTTCTCGTGCCTTCCCCATGGTCCACATTTATTCCTGGCATTTGCCTACCTGAGAAGCTGGTGATTTGATGTTTACTCAGAACCCACCCTGGGGATAAGCCACGTCCAGGTTATGACCCAGAGACTGGCTTCCCTGCAACCTTCTCCAATGCCAAGTGCTGTCTTAGGTGAGGATCTGTGTCTATGCTGCTTTGGTTTCTAATCCTCTCAGTTGTAAGCACAGCGCTGTGTTCCTTCTGCTCTCTGTAACTCCTGACACCCAGGGACGCCCACAGAGGCTATACATATACTCAGAGCTGTGGCAGTGAACAAAAATGCTTGACCCTGTAAGACTGGGGCACCCCAAAACAGTACCCAGTCTCAGGGCAGTGATGTTTGACTCGGCCTGAATCTGAGGAAGTCTCTAACATGCGTCTTTACCTTCCCTCCATGTGGTACCAAGTGCAGGCTCCACAATGTCCAAGGAGCTAGTTTTAGTCAAAATAGCTCTCCTTACCGTGTGGCACCAATGTAAATAACTGGTTGGTTTGGTGTCGTGCAGACAAAACAACTGCTGGATGGATTGCGGTTTCGCTCTTTACCCAGCTCAAATTGGCACGCGTCTGGGTGGGGCCTGCCAAGTATGTGGCAGGTTGGGGCCCTGCACACGCTACCATCTGCAGTGCTGGAGCTTTAGAGGCCTGAGGTACTTGGGAGGGTGGGGGCAACTTGAAGGGGGCTAAATGTGGGAAACTGATAACCAGGCTAGGGGCTGAGCATCAGTTCCCTAACCTGGAAGTCTTCGGTTTTCCCCAGGTTCACCCTCTTATCCAGAGTGGGACCTGCCAGAGCTTTGACGTTCACCCCAGCCCAGCCCATGCCTGCGTGTGACTGACCAGGCTACAAAAGCTCTCTCGGAATCTGAGGTTAAGAAAGATGAAGGGCCAGTGCCGCCTGTCTGTCTGCACTGGGCATATTGCATAATCACAGCTTTCTCTGATCTTTCTTGTGAGAGCTCTTCGTTTCTTCGCTTCTTCCTCTCAGCTTTGTAATATGACACCCGGCCACTGGCCTCTTATCTTTGCTGCCTCCCCGCCTCCCAACTCCTCTCTCAGATATACACAGAGAACAGAGACTACTCCTGCTTTGAGGCCTCAAGGATCAAGTTCATTCCCTTAACACCCTTTGCTTGCTGGACTCACTGCTGATACCACAGCCAGGCGAGGACCTTAACACTTTCCACCCCGCCTCCCACGCCACTTCATCCTGCCCTCATCTCCTCCCTCTCCAGATTATACAGCATCTCACTCAGGCTCTGGGGACCCATCTCGGGGTGGAGACAGGGTCTGGATTTGAATATTTGTTAGGGAGTTTTTTGGCTTCTCCATAAACTAAGAAGACATGAAAAAACAAGACTGCTGTTTTTCTCAGACCACTTTCATGTTTTGAACACTCCTCTGGAGGGTAATAACGAGGAACCCTGGGCTATCAGGCTAGATCCCCACATCTGGCTGGAGGAGGGGCAGCCTGTATGGTCCAGCTTAACACTTCTAGGCCTCAGCTCAGCTGGGCACCATGGGAGCAGATGTTTTCCACTATCAAAAACTTTCGATCATTCCCATCACAAATTGGCAATCTGCATCATGAAGACTCCCTGCCTGCCCCCTTTGCTCCTAAGAGGAACTGCACTTTAAAGCAAGTAAAAAGAAAAGCATTGTCCTATGTAGCTCTTCTCAAAGGCGTGGACTGCAGTGAGCAGGGAGCATCCTTCCAAGGTCTCAGACTGCTTAGGTTTCTCAGAGGTAGGAGCAGGATACCCATAACGTGTTCAACATTTTGAAAAAGACAATTACAAAACTACACAGGTTAATGGCACTTACTTTTGGTTGTATGTAATTCGTGAACCCATGTTAACTTGTGGGAAAGTAAGGTCTGACTCCTGACAAAATAAACTACCTGCAATCCCATGAGTTTTTTGGTGAAAAAGGTATGTTAAAAACTGAGGATGCAGAGGGGGAAGAAAAATCACAAAAGCAGCCATGAGAGGTCACGAGGCTAGACACCCATGGCAGCCTGCTCAGGGGCCCATTCTGTGTCCCCATCCATTGTGAACCTCTCAGATTCTCATGTGAGCCTCCCACTGCACAGCTCAACGCCCAGCACACAGCACCATGGGACTAATACACCTCAAGAGTGTTTCTTCTGGAAATACAAACAGGTGACAAAAAAAAATGGATTCAAGTGGGAAGTCTTTCCTTCCCACCTGTCCCCCAAGAAAAATGCTTTTGAACATGAAATGTTCAGGAGTAAGAAACAGGGAAGCAGGAATTAGATAACACAAACAAGACAATGGACTACTGTAGGGTGGATAATAATAAGAGTGGTGGTTATTATATTACAATACAATGGTGGTTATAATATAATGGTGGTTATAATATAATGTTAGTTATAATGGTGGTTATAATATAACAGGGGTTATAGTATTATAATACTCATGATCACTTGTTGAGCACCTTTGGCTTTCAGTTTATTCAAAGCCCACTGTGATATGGGCTGAGTAAGCTCAACAACAACCCCCCATCTTACAGATGAATAAATCGGTCACTCAAGTAGTAAATGGCTGAGCCAGGCCTTCAGTTTAGATCTCCTGATTACTCACTAACCTTGTGCCCTCTCCAAACACCAAGCTACAGGGCTGCTGTAACCTTAAAAGGTGAAGGTTCTACCAGCCCCTTCCACTCCCAATTATTCCAGGTTCTTTTTGGTATCTCAGACCTTCTCTCACAGCTAAAAAGAGTCTCTCATATGAAAATTAGATCAGCCAGCACGAACCATTAAAGACAAAAACTGATAAATTGATATAAATAAAATTAAACATGTCTCCTTATCAAATTATACCATTAAGAAGATGAAATAGGCCACAGGCCACACACTGCTACATACACACACAGCACATATCTAACAAATCCAGAATATATAAAGAAATCCTACAAATCAAGTAAAGACAAAAAAAAAAAACCAAGTTATAAATTGGGCAAAGATCTGAAAAGAGACTTCACCAGAGGAGATTTACAAATGACCAATAAAACACTTGAGAAATGCTTAAGGTCATTAGTGATAGGAAAATGCAAATGAAAACCACAATAAGATAGCACTCCATACCTACTAGAGTGGATCAAACTTAGAAGACATCATCCAAAGATGTAGGGCAACTGGAACATACATTACTGGGGACAGGTGTGGGGTGGGGCAGAAGAGTGTAAAATGGCATAGCCACTGAAAAATTGTTTGAAAATTTCTTGTAAGGTTCATGCATTTACTCTAGATACTTACCTAACAGGAGTGAAAACCATATGTCCACACAAAGACTTGCACACAGAGATTCATTATAGTGTCTGTTCACAATGGCCAAAAACTTTAAACAATCCAAACATTTGTTAACAGGAAAACAGATAAATAAATTGTATGTTCACGAAATGAAATACTATTTGGTACTGAAAAGGAATAAACTGCTGATACATACAACGACATGATAGAATCTAAAACACACTGTGTTGATCAAAAGAAGACAGACACAAAAGAGGGAATGCTGTGTGATTCTATTTCCATGGAGCCCAAGGACAGAAATTACTAGTCTGTCATGGTAGAAGGCAGAAAGTGGTTAGGAAGGTGATGGACTAGATTGGGAAGGGGCACCAGAGAGCTTTGGGGTAATGGAAATGTTCTGTATCTTATTTTAGGCAGTGTTTAAGCAGGTGTCTACCACTTTCAAAACTCTTTGCACTGAGCCCTGAACAGCTACTTATTTTATTGTATGCTAATTAGCTCTCAATAAATTTAAAAATGGACCCTGCTGGGTTAGCTATAAGGGTCATCGCCTTGCTCCTTGGAGGCCAGTTTCTTCCCCTCTGACTGAAACCTGAGCTATGAGCTAATGAACTCCCCACATAGCCTGGGCTTAAGGGGTAAAGTCAATGAAGAGTTTCAGCGAAACAACTCCAACCAAAAGCCGTTTCTGTCCAGCAGTGCTGAAAAGGCAGCCTTCGGCCTGCCTCTCCACCCCACCCCAGGGATGTACAGGCCCCTTATTTATTATCTTCAAAATACAGAGGGGGAATGCCAGAGGCACTTGCCTGTCACCTCCGAAAAAGGAATAAAGTACAACTCTCTGCAAAGTGCTACCAGCTTAAGAGGCTCAGGGTCACAGGTCCTGCTGGGCAGAGATGTACCTCATTGCTGGCATAGAAGTCAGCTCCAATGACAGACTGGCTCCTAATTTTAGAATTCAGTGGACCTCACAGTTTTATAGGTTGATTGTAAAACTCTGGAAAAGGATGATTAAAAAACAACAACAACAACAACAATAACAGGGCCTCTGGCCATTTCTATATGTGCTGGACCAGAGTGCCTGGGTCCCTGCAGAGGCATAGTCCGATGGTGTCTAAACAACTTCTGGGGGCCAAGGAGTTCCTATTCCAGAGAGACCAGAATGCCAGGGGGCTTGGAAACCAGTCATAGAAGGGACAGTCACAAGAATCACACGCCTTTACCTGGGAAAGTGTGGGAGACGCTGCAATCATTCAAACACTTGAAAAGCTGGCTAAGGGTAGAAGAAACAGGCTTCATTTATTCCAAATGGCAAAACGTCAACTAATGTATAGAAGTCACAAGAAGCTAGATTTTAATGCAACAAAACAAGGACCTTTGCAACAACTGAAGCTGCTTAACATTCCATTCACATATCAATTCATTTAGCAAATAATTTCTGAACACCTACCACCTGTGCACACAGCAGGATGGATCAGCTGCAGACTTAGCCCCAAAGAGTGTTTAGTGCAGGACAGGGGACAAGACATGACTAGAAATAACTCAGCTACAAGTCAACAGGGGACAAATACAGACGAGAGGGCCAGAGCAGGAGAGGAAGGAATTATTTCCACTGCAACGGGGCCCTCTGTGATGCTCACCAGTCATTTTGCTCCTCTGTGTTCATTCTTTCATCCACTCAATATTTATCAAGCCCTGCTTTGTGTCAGGCACGATCCTAAATGCTGAGACATAGAGTGAAGAAGACAGACAACTTGTCTGCATGGAGTTTATATACTACTGAGGGAAAAAAAAACAGCCAAATGCCACACCAGTATTACGTCAGGTGGTGACAGGTGCTGTTACAGAGAAACAGCATTGCTCTGAATCTTTATCACTGTCTTAAACCTATGGAACAACCCCTACTTTCTTGCTTTCAACTGCAATGACCTCCTACCTCACTGAGAACATTGTGGCCTAAGCCCCTCTCTCCTGCCCATCACAACTGTCATCATCTCTCCCATCCTGAAGAAATTCCTTTCGGATTCTGAGGAAAGAAAGATTCTTCCCCCAACACAGATCTCTCCACTAGTCTCTTCCCACGCCTCAGGGACCTCGCTGTATCAACTGTCCCAGCCCCTGCTTATCTCTTCTCTCTTCACTTAGTATCGAGACCTCAGTTCACAGACCTGTTCATTTCTCAGACCCAAAGCAACATGCCTAGTCTATCCCCAAGAAGGCAAGTAGGTGTTCGTCAAGAGCTAAACTTAGACCATTCCCAGGATCACATATGGACTTGCAGAAAAGCTACATCTGGTGGATTGGCGTATGCCCCCATGGCCACAGGGGCACCAGGTATGTGGGGATCATTGTGAGATCCTGCAGGTAGTTCCCAGCTCCCAAATTCTTCAGAGCTCTCACTACTTGCCTCTACTGCTTCATTTCTTCTTCATCACCTCACCTGCCCCACCATGCTGTCTACTGAGGCTGGTTGTGTAAAGATCACCCAATGATCACCTGATTGCCAGTACAATAATTTTCCCTGTCGTTGTGTTTGGTGTCTTCATAGCATTCCATGTGGGTTTCCCAAGCTTATGTCCTCAGCTCTCTACTCAACTTTCTGTCACTCCTCAGACAATCTCATCCATTCCATAGATCCAAATATAACTTGTATTCTGGAAGCTTCTGCATTGCATCTCCTGCCCAGATAGTTCTCCTGAACCACTGGGCACTACCACTTGGATCTCTTGCTAAGCATCTCGAACTCTGGGTCACCAAAATTGGACTCGTTTTTCTTCTTAAATGCCCTGTTTTCCTGAATAACGTATCATAGTATATAGAATCACCAATCTTGCAGTTAACCAAGCCAGGAAAATTTAAGGGATTGTTGATATATTTTATCTTATCTTCTACATCATATTCATGCCAACTCCTTTCTGTCAATTCTACCTCAGAAATCTCTCTTGAATCTGACCTCTTCCCCATCTTCATTGCCACTTCCTTAGTTCCAGTCCTCATCTCCCTCTTGTCCTATTGAAATGACCTCCTGCTTGTCTCCATTTCTCTTATTTATACTAAGTACTATTCTAGTCCAATTTCTTCTTCCCCTGCCTCTAGAATCCTCTCCTTAGAGGAAAAAAGTCAGCATGCTATTATTCCCTTAAGTAAAGATCTTCTGGGAACTACCCAAATGTCCTTTAAATGATGAATGCTTAAACAAACTGGTACATCCATACCATGGAATACCACTGCACAATGAAAAGGAGTGAACTCAACTCTTGATGTACACTGCAATTTGGGTGAACCTCAAGGAAATTATATTGACTGAAAAAAGTCAATCTTAAAAGAATACATGTTGCATAATTCTATTTATGTAACAGTTATGAAATAACTTAATTAGATGAAAGATATATTGCCAATTACCAAGCATTAGGGATGGGGGCATAGTGTGACTACAAGGAGGAGACACGGGAATTTTGTGGCAATGGTAATCAACAAATACCATTCCCAAGATACTCAACAATCAAGTTGAAATCTAAATAAGTTCTATGAATTGTAGCAACATCAAGTTCTTGGTTTTGATATTGTGCTATGGTTGTATTGGAAGGGGCTGGGTAAATGGTGTATAGGACTTCGCTATACCTTTCTTTGCAGCCTCCTGCAGCCTGATCAACATGGAAAAACCCCATGTCTACTAAAAATACAAAATTAGCTGGGCATGATGGTACATGTCTGTAATCCCAGCCACTTGGGAGGCTGAGACAGGAGAATCACTTGAATCTGGGAGGCAGAGGTTGTGGTGAGCCAAAATCACACCATTGCACTCCAGCCTGGGCAAGAAGAGCAAAACTCTGTCTCAAAAAAATATTTTTAATTATACAATAAATACATAATTATTAAAAAAAATTAAAACACACAGCCAGGCAATAAATACATAATTATTAAAAAAATTAAAACACACAGCCAGGCGCAGTGGCTCATACCTGTAATCCCAGCACTTTGGGAGGCCGAGGCAGACAGATCACCTGAGGTCAGGAGTTCAAGGCCAGCCTGGCCATCATTTAGTAGAAACCCCATCTATACTAAAAGTACAAAATTAGCCAGGCATGGTGGGGCGTGCCCGTAGTCCCAGCTACTCAGGAGGCTGAGGCAGGAGAATCGCTTGAACTCGGGAGGCAGAGTGAGCTGAGACTGCGCCATTGTACTCCAGCCTGGGCGACCAAGCAAGATTCAATCTCAAAAACAAAACAAAACAAAAAACACACACAAGAAAAACCTTCAGCGGCTCCCCATTTTTTACAGGACAAAATAAAACCTCCTTTGTTCAACATTCAACCTTTAGCAATGACACTTCACAGTATCTTTCCAGCCTTGTATCCCACTGCTCTTCCTTTTATTACCTTTTCATTTATTCATTACAACGGTTGCGAACCCACGATGGGTCTTCAGTGTGATGTTGAAAATACAGTGGTAAGCAAGATAGATGAGACCCGTGCCCTCAGAAACTGACAGTCTTTAGTGAAAGCCAATTTGGCAAGCAATTTCAGTGAAATGGGCCAAATGTTACACTTGGTACATGCAGCTATCTAATTATTAATACTCTCCTCATTCCTTTTCACTCACTCTGTTCCCTTTACCAAAAATGCCCTTCCCTGCAATAATAGACTTCCTCTCTCAACTCTTCTATGAGATCTTCCTATTATTCAATCATTCATCAAACATTTACTGAGCTCCAACTCTGTGCCAAGCCTTGTTTCATTAGAGCATTGGGGCTACAACTATGAACCACACAGCAAGACCTCTGCCTTCAAGTGTCTTCTGTTAGTGGGAGAGACAGATGATCAACAGCCAAATAGGATGAATGCCAGCAATGAGCTGTAGGAGTGTGGCTGGACAGCTGGTTATGACTGGATGGGTCAGGGAAGTACTCATCAAGTAGGAGATATTTAAACAGATACTGAAATGGCAAGAGCAAGCAGGGAAAAGCATTATAGATAAAGGTGAAAACTGGTTCAGTGTCTTAAAAGGGAAACACTTGGGCTGTTTAAGGAACAGAAAGGTTAGTGTGCTGAAGCAATGTGAGAGATAGAGGCAGATAATGGAGTCCAGAAAGTCAGAAAGGTGGACGACGCCCGTTTTGAGGGGCATTTGTAAGTCAGGATGGTGGGTTTCGATTTTATTCCATGTACAACAGCAAGACTCTGGAGGGGTTGAAGCAGGGGAGGAACATATCAGTCAGAGTCAACCCTCTGACAGGTGTAGAGAGAAGAAATTGTAAGGTGGGGGACAAGAGAAAGCAGAAAAGATCTAAAATTGGCACCCTAACATCACAATTAAAAGAACTAGAGAAGCAAGAGCCAACAAATTTAACAGTTAGCAGAAAGCAAGAAACAACTGAGATCAGAGCAGAACTGAAGGAGATAGAGACACAAAAAATACTTCAAAAAATCAATGCCTGTAATCCCAGCACTTTGGGAGGCCGAGACGGGTGGATCACGAGGTCAGGAGATCGAGACCATCCTGGCTAACACGGTGAAACCCC
>NW_012120709.1:16961971-16962880 GCF_000951035.1 Colobus angolensis palliatus | reverse complement strand
AGCTGGTTTTTTTAAAAAAGATCAACAAAATTGATAGACCACTAGCAAGACTAATAAAGAAGAAAAGAGAGAAGAATCAAATAGATACAATAAAAGTTGATAAAGGGGATATCACCACCAATCCCACAGAAATACAAACTACCATCAGAGAAGACTATAAATACATCTACGCAAATAAACTAGAAAATCTAGAAGAAACTGATAAATTCCTGGACACATACACCCTCCCAAGAGTAAACCAGGAAGAAATTGAATCTCTGAATAGACCAATAACAGACTCTGAAATTGGGGCAGTAATAGCTTACCAACCAAAAAAAAAAAGTCCAGGACCAGATGGATTCACAGCCAGATTCTACCAGAGGTACAAAGAAGAGCTAGTACCATTCCTTCTGAAACTATTCCAATCAATAGAAAAAGAGGGAATCCTCCCTAACTCATTTTATGAGGCCAGCATCATCCTGATACCAAAGCCTGGCAGAGACACAACAAAAAAGAGAATTTTAGACCAATATCCCTGATGAATATCAATGTGAAAATCCTCAATAAAATATTGGCAAACCGAATCCAGCAGCACATCAAAAAGCTTATCCACTATGATCAAGTTGGCTTCATCCCTGGGATGCAAGGCTGGTTCAACATTCGCAAATCAATAAAGATAATCCATCACATAAACAGAACCATCGACAAAAACCACATGATTGTCTCAATAGAATCAGAAAAGGCCTTTGACAAAATTCAGCCATTCATGCTAAAAACTCTCAACAAACTAGGTATTGCTGGAATGTATCCCAAAATAATAAGAGCTATTTGAGACAAACCCACAGCCAATATCATACTGAATGGGCAAAAACTGGAAGCATTCCCTTTGAAAACTGGCACAAGACAGGGATGCCCTCTCACACCACTCCT
>NW_012120709.1:16942098-16961921 GCF_000951035.1 Colobus angolensis palliatus | reverse complement strand
ATCATACTGAATGGGCAAAAACTGGAAGCATTCCCTTTGAAAACTGGCACAAGACAGGGATGCCCTCTCACACCACTCCTATTCAATGTAGTGTTGGAAGTTCTGGCCAGGGCAATCAAGAGAAAGAAATAAAGGTATTCAATTAGGAAAAGAGGAAATCAAATCATCCCTGTTTGCAGATGACATGATTGTAAAGGTAGAAAACCCCATCATCTCAGCCCAAAATCTCCTTAAGCTGATAAGCAACTTCAGCAAAGTCTCAGGATACAAAATCAATGTGTAAAAATCACAAGCATTCCTATACACCAATAACACACAAACAGAGAGCCAAATCGTGAGTGAACTCCCATTCACAATTGCTACAAAGAGAATAAAATACTTAGGAATGCAACTTACAAGGGATGTGAAGGACCACTTCAAGGAGAACTACAAACCACTGCTCAAGGAAGTAAAAGAGGACACAAACAAATGGAAGATCATTCCATGCTCATGGATAGGAAGAATCAATATCGTCAAAATGGTCATACTGCCCAAGGTAATTTGTAGGTTCAATGCCATCCCCATCAAGCTACCAATGACTTTCTTCTTCACAGAACTGGAAAAAACTACTTTAAAGTTCATATGGAACCTAAAAAGAGCCTGCATTGCCAAGACAGTCCTAAGCCAAAAGAACAAACCTGGAGGCATCACACTACCTGACTTCAAACTATACTACAAGGCTACAGTAACCAAAATAGCATGGTACTGGTACAAAAACAGAGATATAGACCAATGGAACAGAACGAAGGCCTCAGAAATAATACTACACATCTACAACCATCTGATCTTCGACAAACCTGACAAAAACAAGAAATGAGGAAGGGATTCCCTATTTAATAAACTGGCTAGCCATATGTCGAAAGCTGAAACTGGATCCCTTCGTTACAACTTAAACAAAAATTAATTCAAGATGGATTAAAGACGTACATGTTAGACCTAAAACCATAAAAAACCCTAGAAGAAAACCTAGGCAATACCATTTAGGACATAGGCATGGGCAAGGACTTCATGACTAAAACAGCAAAAGCAATGGCAACAAAAGCCAAAATTGACAAATGGGATCTAATTAAATGAAAGAGCTTCTGCACAGCAAAAGAAACTACCATCAGAGTGAACAGGCAACCTACAGAATGGGAGAAAATTTTTGCAATCTACCCATCTGACAAAGGGCTAATATCCAGAATCTACAAAGAACTTAAATTTACAAGAAAAAGGCAAACAACCCCATCAAAATATGGGCAAAGCAATATGAACAGACACTTCTCAAAAGAAGACATTTATGCAGCCAACAGACACATGAAAAAATGCTCATCATCTCTAGCCATCAGAGAAATGCAAATCAAAACCACAATGAGATACCATCTCACACCAGTTAGAATGGTGATCATTAAAAAGTCAGGAAACAACAGATGCTGGAGAGGATGTGGAGAAACAGGAATATTGCACTGTTGCTGGGAGTGTAAACTAGTTCAACCATTGTGGAAGACAGTGTGGTGATTCCTCAAGGATCTAGAGCTAGAAATACCATTTGACCCAGTGATCCCATTACTGGGTATATACCCAAAGGATTATAAATGATGCTACTATAAAGACACATGCACACGTATGTTTATTGCAGCACTATTCACAATAGCAAAGACTTGGAACCAACCCAAATGTCCATCAGTGATACACTGGATTAAGAAAATGTGGCGCATATACACCATGGAATACTATGCAGCCATAAAAAAGGATGAGTTCATGTTCTTTGCAGGGACATGGATGAGGCTAGAAACCATCATTCTGAGCAAACTATCAGAAGGACAGAAAACCAAATGCCACATGTTCTCACTCACAGATGGGAACTGAACAGTGAGAACACTTGGACACAAGGTGGGGAACATCACACACCGGAGCCTGTTGTGGGATTGGGGGCAGGGGGAGGGATAGCAGTGGGAGAAGTACCTAATGTAAATTACGGGTTGATGGGTGCAGTGGGCCAGCATGGCACATGTATACCTATGTAATGAGCCTGCACATTGTGTACATGTACCCTAGAACTTAAGTATAATAATAATGATAATAAAAGAAATGGTAAGGTGGGGGAAATGGGCAGGAGAAGAATCAGAGAAAAATTAGGAGACAAGAGATGCTGGTGACTCCAAGGTGGCTCCCTAAGGCCTTGTTCTCATTGATGATGTCTTATTGTCACCTTGGTTTGGGATTCATTATTTATATGCTTGCCTTCCTGACTAGGTGTTCCTGATAGAGGAGAGGGAACATGTGTTATTCTTTTTTGCCTCTCTCATGCCCAGCAAGCACAGTAGTGTCTTTATTTTCCAACCTTCATTTTAGGTTCAGGGAATACATGTGCAAGTTTGTGACATGGGTAAATTGCAGGTCACGCAGCTTTGGTGTACAGATTATTTCATCACCCAGGTAATGAGCATAGTACCCAATAGACAGTTCCTATTATCCTCACCCTCCTGCTACCCTTCATCCTCAAGTAGGCCCGGGCGTGTTGTTCCTTCTACTTGTCCATGTGTCCTCAATGTTTAGTTCCCACTTCTAAGTGAGAACATGCAGTTTTTGAATTTCTGTTCCTATGTAAATTCACATAAGATAATGGCCTCCAGCACCATCCTTGTGGCTACAAAGGACACGATTTTGTTCTTTTTTATAACTGCATAGTATTCCATGGTGTATATGTATCACATTTTCTTTATCCAGTCCACTGCTGATGGGCATCTAGGTTAATTCCATGCCTTTGCTATTGTGAATATTACTGTGATAAACATACACATGCATGTGTCTATGTGGTAGAACGATTTCTATTCCTTTGGGTATATACCCAGGAATGGGATTGCTAGGTGGGACGCTAGCTCTATTTTTAAGTTATTTGAGGAACCTCCAGACTGCTCTCCACAATGGATGAACTAATTTGCATTCCCACCAGCAGTGTATAATCATTACTTTTCTCCACAACCTCACCAGCATCTGTTATTTTCCGACTTTTTAATAGCAGCCATTCTGACTGGTGTGAGATGCTATCTCATTGGGGTTTTGATTTGAATTTCTTTGATAATCAGTGATATGGACATTTTTTTCCTATGCTTGTTGGCCATGTGCATGTCTTCTTTTGAAAAGTGTCTATTCAGGTCCTTTGCCCATTTTTTAATGAGGTCGTTTGTTGTTTGCTTGTAAATTTAAGTTCCTTATAGATTCTGGATGCTAACACCCAGACTTTTGTCGGACACATAATTTGCAAATATTTTCAACTCTGTAGGTTTTCCGTTTACTCTGTTGATAGGTTTTTCTTGTTTATTTGCTTGCTTTTTGCTGTATGGAAACTCTTTAATTCGGTCCCACTTGTCAATTTTTGTTATTGTTGCAACTGCTTTGGAGTCTTCATCATAAAATCTTTGCCAAGACCTATGTCCATAATGCTATTTCCAAGGCTTTTCCATTGAGTTTTTATAGGTTTAGGTTTTATATTAAAATTTTTAATTCATCCTGAGTTGGTTTTTGTATATGGTGAAAGGAAGGGGTCCAGTTTCATTCTTCTGCCTAGAGCTAGCCAGTTATCCCAGCACCATATATTGAATAGGAGGTCCTTTCCCCATTGCTTGTTTTTGTCAACTTTGTCAAAGATCAGATGGTTGTAAGCATCTGGCTTTATATCTGGGTACTCTATTCTTTTCCATTGACCTATGTAACTATTTTGTACCAGTACCATCATGTTCTGGTTACTGTAGCTTTATAGAATAAAGTCAGCTGGTGTGATGCCTCCAGCTTTGTTCTTTTTTATTAGGATTGCTTTCACAATTTGGGCTCTTTTTGGTTTAGAATCGTTTTTTCTAATTCTGTGAAAAACATCATTGGTAGCTTGATAGAAATAGCATTGAATCTGTACATTGCTTTGGGCAGTATGGCCATTTTAACAATATTGATTCTTCCTGTCCATGAGCATGGGATGTTTTTTCATTTGTTTGTATTATCTCTAATTTCTTTCAGCAGTGTTTTGTTATTCTTGTTGTAAACAAATGTTTGTGTTATCTCTTTTTCATTTGTTTGTGTTAGCTCTGATTTATTTCAGCAGTGTTTTACAATTTTCATTGTAGAAGATCTTTCATCTCCCTGGATAGCTGTATTCCTAGGTATTTTATTCTTTTTGTGGCTATTGTAAATGGGATTACATTCTTGATTTGTTTCTCAGCTTGGACAATATTGGTATATAGAAATGCTACCAATTTTGTACATTGATTTTGTATCCTAAAACTTTGCTGAAGTTGTTTATCAGATCTAGGAGCCTTTAGGCAGAGACTATGGGAATTTCTAGGTATGGAATCATATTATCGGCAATCAGAGAGAATTTTACTTCCTCTATTCCTACTTGGATGGCTTTTATTCCTTTCTCTTGCCTGATTGCTATGGCAAGGACTTCCAGTACTATGTTACATAGGAATGGTGGGAGTGGGCATCCTTGTCTTGTTCCAGTTCTGAAGGGGAATGATTCCAGCTTTTGCCCATTCAGTATGATGTTAGCTGTGGGTCTGTCACAGATAGCTATTATTGTTTTTAGGTATGTTCCTTTAATGCATAGCTTGTTGAGGGTTTTTAATGAGAGGATGTTTAATTTTATTGAAAGCCTTTTCTGCTTCTATTGAGATCATCTTTTAATCCAGTTTATGTGATGAATCACATTTATTGATTTGTGTATGTTGAGCCAACCTTGCATCCCAGTGATTAAAGCCTACTTGATTATGGTGGATTAGCTTTTTGATGTGCTGCTGGATTCAATTGGTTAGTGCTTTGTTAAGTATTTTTGCATGTATGTTAATCAAGGATATTAGCCTGAAGTTTTTTTTTCATTGTGTCTCTGCTAGGTTTTGGTATCAGAATGATGCTGGCCTCACAGAATGAGTCAGGGAGGAGTCCATCCTCCTCAACTTGCTGCAATAGTTTCAGTAGAATTGGTCTAGCTCTTCCTTACAGATCTGGTAGAATTCAGCCATGAATCCATCTGGTTCAGGCCTTTTCTGGTTGGTAGGCTTTTTATTACTGCTTCAGCTTTGGAACTCATTATTGTGGTCTGTTCAGAGTCTCAATTTCTTCCTGGTCCAATCTTGGGAGGTTATATGTTTCCAGGAATTTATCCACTTCTTCTAGGTTTTCTAGTTTTTATGCACAGAGGTGTTCATAGTAGTCTCTGAGGGTTTTTTTGTATTTCTTTGGGGTCAGTGGTAATGTCCCCATTGTCATTTCTGATTGTGTATATTTGGATCTTTTCTCTGTTTTTCTTTATTATCCTAGTTTGTAGTGTATCAATTTTATTGTTTCAGAAAACAAACTTTTGGTTTTGTTCATCTGTTGTATAGTTTATTTGTGCCTCAATTTCATTCAGTTCAGCTCTGATTTTGGTTATTTCTTTTCTTCTGTGAGCTTTGGGGTTGTTTTTCTCATTTTTCTGGTTCCTCTAGGTGTGATGTTAGGTTATTAAGTTGAGATCTTTCTAACTTTTTGATGTGGGCAGTTAGCACTGTAAACTTTCTTCTTAACACTGCTCTAGATGTATCCCAGAGATTCTACTATGTTGTATCTTTGGTGCATATGCACAGACCTCACTGCCATGCCATCACTGGACAAGCACTCCACCACCCCACTGC
This sequence comes from Colobus angolensis palliatus, assembly GCF_000951035.1. Classification (NCBI taxonomy): domain Eukaryota; kingdom Metazoa; phylum Chordata; class Mammalia; order Primates; family Cercopithecidae; genus Colobus; species Colobus angolensis. Next base: position 16,956,237 of record NW_012120709.1, on the reverse strand, counting down.
CACCAGTGTCCAGGTGTGCATGCCAACTCTGCTGTGCCACTGCACTGCCACCCTCCTGTACATGCAGGTGGATGTAATGTATCTTTTCATTAGTTTCAAAGAATTTCTTGATTTCTGCCTTAATTTCTTTGTTTACCCAAAAGGCCTTCAGGAGCAGGTTGTTTAATTTCCATATAATTGTATGGTTTTGAGAGATCTTCTTGGTACTGATTTTTTATTGTACTGTAGTCCAGGAGTATTGTTGGTATGATTTCAGGTTTTTTTCCTTAATTTGTTGAGAATTGCTTTATAGCTGAGCATGTGGTTGATTTTAGAGTATATGCCATGTGCTTTTGGGTGGAGTGTTATGTAGATGTCTGTTATGTACCCTAGAACTTACAGTATAATAAAAAAAAATAAAAAAATAAAAATAAAATAAAATAAAATAAAACCTTGCACACTCATTCTCCAAGCACATGTGTGATCCGATTCTTCCAGTACACCAAGGCAAAAAACCCCAGGATACAGAAAGCCCTCCGTCCTTGCAATAAGGCAGGGGTCTAATTGAGCTGAGTAACACAAGCCACCTGTGGACGGCTGAACTAAAATAGCACCCCGTAACGCACGCCCAATGGGGCTTCAGCTGCAAACATTCACCCCCAGACACTGCTGTGGGGTCAGAGCCCCACAACCTGCCCGTCTGCATGCTCCCCATAGAGATTTGAGCAGGGGGGCACCGAAGAAGCGAGCCGCACCCCCATTGCACACCCTGCAAGGGGGACAAGGGAACTTTTTCCATTTTACCTAGAAATAAGATTTCTCTGTTGTAGGGTATAGGTTTTGTTTTTGTTTATTTGTTTGTTTGTTTTGACAGAGTCTTACTCTGTCGCCCATGCTGGAGTGCAGTGATGCAATCTCGGTTCACTGCAACCTCTGTCGCCTGGGTTCAAACGATTCTCCTGCCTCAGCCTCCTGAGTAGCTGGGACTATAGGCGCACGCCAACATACCCAGCTAATTTTTGTATTTTTAGTAGAGACGGGGTTTCACCGTGTTGGCCAGGATGGTCTCGATCTCTTGACCTCGTGATCCACCCGCCTTGGCCTCCCAAGTGCTGGGATTACAGGCATGAGCCACCATGCCCGGCCAGGTATCTCCATTTTTTGTTTTATTTTAATTTCCTGCAGTCTGTCTTCAAAGTGGTAGTATGAGTTTATACCCCCACTGGCATTCCACCTTCTCACTATCACTTGGCATTATCAAATTCAGAAGCAAATATGTCATAATCTAGACAGTGGTCCACGGATGCATTATGTTATTTTGTGGCATCTGCTGATAACACAAAACCTAGATGAGTGTGATAGATGAAATCTAGGCATCCAGATTAAAAGTAACCACAACAGAAATTGACCAAATTAACAAAATTTAATGTAATGGAGATAGATTAAAGTGTAAAAATAAAAGATCACTTTCACATGCACAGGATAGACAGATGTGGCTTAGTGACAGCCTCAGTACAAAGTAATCAGGGGTGGAGTAGGGTAAGGATGGATTTGGTTAACCAGAATCTTAATATGAATGATTAATGTAATACCTATTTATAATAAAGAAGTGAATGCCATCTGTACCAGACAGGGTTCTTGGGTTGCATACAACAGAAGCTGATTTTGACTAACTTAAGTAGAAAACAGACAACTATCTCTGCACAGAAAGTTAGCAAAAGGCTACAGAGTCTGGACTAGGAAATGAGACTGGGAAAAAGACTGGGAAATGAGAAAAATCCTCAAGGACCAAGGAAAAAGAAGCCACAATGAGAGATGGGGTAGCAAGAATGACAGGGCCTGGGCCCCCACTGTAAACAGAGAGGCAGGTCCAAGGCAAGAGAAACATTGTTCCTGCGAGGTCCTGAGCTGGCCAGGCCCAACCTGAGCTGAAGTTCTCAGTGCCCACCTCGCTCTGCAAAGCAACACAGTTCCAAATGGAGCATTCAGAAGAGGCATCTCTGGGAAACCTGGCTTTCACTGGACACTTTGAAAGCTACTGCCAAGGGCATTCAGTCCTGGTCGAAGAGACCTGCCTCTTGCTAACCCACAAAATAGAAAGAGGGACAATTAGTACAAGTTTTGAAGAGACTGAGTTGAGATCAGTATGACCAGGGACTTTCTAATAAATGGAGCATTCAGCAATGGATATAGCAGACATCCATGGTTTTGAGCTTGCTGGCCACTGCAACTGTTCAAGAAAAGACTGAATACCCTCTGATGGGATATAAGGGAGGAGATGGCTACATTCCCAGGAAAGAGACTGGATGACCTGTGGGGTCCCTCTCAATTCCTTGACTGGTGAATCCTTTCCTACAAATGAATATTCTTTTATTGTCATTTCCCACCCCGCTATTGGCTTGATCAGATATCCTGGTGCCTCCTTGGTGGCCCCATGGGGCCTTGTTCTTATTGTTGATGTCTCACTTGTCACCTTAGTTTAAGGTCCATTGTTTATGTGCCTGCCTTCCTGACTAGGCATGGCTGATGGAAGACAGGTTGAATTGTTATGTAGATATATGACCATGAATGCAAAAGCATCTATAACCATCCTTGAAAACAATTAGTATTATTCTCTTAGTACTATTTTTAATTCATTGTTCTATGATAAACATCCTAATCATACTAGAAAGTCTGGGGGGAAGAAAGACAAGAAAGGAGAAAAAATGTACCTATAATTCCAACCAAAAGGTATGGCCATTTGAGGGTTTTCTTCCAGTTTTTTACATACATGTATTTTTTCCTAAATGAAATAGCTAATTTCTTCTGATTATAAAGATAGCACACCCTGGGAATGTTCAATCAACACAGGGACGTATAAAAAAGAAGAAAAGATTATCTAAAATGTCACCATGTCTGGCTGGGTGCGGTGGCTCACGCCTGTAATCCCAACACTTTGGGAGGCTGAGGCAGGCAGATCACTTGAGGTCAGGAGTTCAAGACCAGCCTGGCCAACGTGGTGAAACCCTGTCTTTACTAAAAATACAAAAAATTAGCCAGGTGTGATGGCAGGCACCTGTAATCCCAGCTACTTGGGAGGCTGAGGCAGGAGAATCTCTTGAACCCAGGAGGCGGCAGTTGCAGTGATCCAACATTGTACCACTGCACTCTAGCCTGGGCAACAGAGTGAGACTCTGTCTCAAAAAAATAAAAATAAAAATAAAATGTCATCGTGTCAAACATCTTGGAACACGTCCTTTGTGATATTGTTCTGTGCATAAATATGCATAGATTATATTTTTTAACATTTTATATAAGTGGGATACTACTATAAATGAATGATTTGTGACCCTTTTATTACTCTGCGATATGTCATGGAGCTCATTCTGTGCTAGTGAATAGATAAATCTTGGCTTCTGTTTTATAGACCCCAGGGCATTCTTTAGATAGCTGTTTCATAATTTAACTGATAAGCTATTGATGAACATTGAGAACATTTAGGTTGTATCCAATTTTTTACTCTCTAACCAATGCTGCATTGAACATCCCTGTACATTTGTCTTTGTCTACTTGTCTGCTGATCTTCTCAGGCTGCATTTTCTCAGAATAACTCTAAGAGAACATCAGACCAAAGGCAGACTAGAGTGGTAAGCTGAATAAAAGAAAATTGGCCAACTCCAGCAGTCACCGTAACAAGGGTATATTTGTGTATGGGCAGAAAAACATTTCTCTCCCTGGCAGAGTGCCTGCTCCAAAAGTGGGTGCTCATACAGTCCTTGATATAGTTTGGATATTTGTCTCTACCCAAATCTCATGTTGAAATGTAATCTTCAATGTTGGAGAGGGAGCATGGTGGGAGGTACTCGGATCATGGGAGCAGATCCCTCATGAATGGCTTGGACCATCCCCTCGGTGATAAGTGAGCTCTTGCTCTGAGTTCACACAAGATCTGGGACATCTGGTCATTGACAATCGTGTGCAGCTTCCCCACCCTTCTTGCTCCTGCTCTGGCCTGTGACACGCCTGCTCCGCCTTCACCTTAAACCATGATTATTAGTTTCCTGAGGCCTCCCAAGAAGCTGAGCAGATGCCAGCACCATGCTTTCTGTAAAGTCAGCAGAACCATGAGCGAACTTAACCTCTTTTCTTTATAAATTACCCAGTCTCAGGTATTTTATTATAGCCAGGCAAAAATGGCCTAATACACTCCCAGAACACTTTCTGACATACCTTCTACAGAAAGCTCCCAGAACTCACCATTGGTGATACAAAGTGCTAAAGGCCCCACCCTCCATCCCCACCCCCAGTCTCCCTACCACCAATAAAGTTCTGCCACTTCCTTCCTGCATCCTGAACCACTATGTTTCCAGCCCTTCTTGTCCCTGAGAAACTGTCACTGCCATACTTGCTTTCTTCCTCTATAAATTAAAGATGAAGAACCTACTTTCTGCCCTTCTCTCCATCCAAATTGTACAGCAAACTCACACCATGTCAGCTGGTGCCCTAGTGCCCTCTGGGTTAGCCCAGGTCAGCACACCTGCCTTCTAGGAATGAGCAAGTCCCAAATAGCCCCAGAAGACCTGGAGGGCTCTGAGTTACATTAGAGATCTACCTTATGTGGGGATTGGATTTTAAAGTCAGCTCATAAGCAAAAAAGTCATAGCAGAGGCTGTCTTCTCCCCAACACTCATTCTCCCCTTCTCACCTGCTAATAGAACCCCAAGACTAGTCTGGGTAACAGTATGCCCAGTCTCCCCTGAAGCTAGGTGTGGCCAATGCTATACAGGCTGAAGTCATCATTGGAGTTGCTGGGAAAGCATCTCAAAGGGGTTTACTTGACTGGGAGGATCACCTTTGTGCTCTTTCCTCCCTTTTTCCTTCTTCTTGCCTAGAACGTGACTCTAAGATGTTACTGTAATCATCTTGGGTCATGAGGTAGCCTTGAGTTGGAAAACATGTGCCAATACTAGAAGAACCAGAAGACAGGCAGAACCTGGGTCTCCCACAGCCGCAGAGTCACCAACCCGGACCATTTTTTTCTCTGGACACTTTTTGTTGGAAAGATATCAAAATTCATCTTAAGTCACTAATTTGAGTTTTATATTATATGTATCTAAAACTAAACTTATACAAATGATTAAAAGTACTCTTGAAATTTCCTTAGGACAATACCATGTTGAAGACAGTATCTCTCAATAAGTCCAACAGAGCCAAGGTTTCCTCCATGATTACAACAGATTCATTTCTTCAGTGAGTATGAAATGAAGTAGATTGATCATTTTGAAGCAAAACCAAAACAAAACAAAAACCTTTCAACACCAAAGCAACAAAAGACTCACTCTGTGTATGGTTCATAAAAACTGAGACCTACTGGGTATATTACCCCAAGGATTATAAATTATTCTACTACAAAGACACATGCACACGTATGTTTATTGCGGCACTATTCACAATAGCAAAGACTTGGAATCAACCCAAATGTCCATCTGTGACAGACCGGATTAAGAAAATGTGGCACATATACACCATGGAATACTATGCAGCCATAAAAAAGGATGAGTTTGCGTCCTTTGTAGGGACATGGATGCAGCTGGAAACCATCATTCTTAGCAAACTATCACAAGAAGAGAAAACCAAACACCGCATGTTCTCACTCATAGGTGGGAACTGAACAATGAGATCACTTGGACTCGGGAAGGGGAACATCACACACTGGGGCCTATCATGGGGAGGGGGGAGGGGGGAGGGATTGCATTGGGGAGTTATACCTGATATAAATGATGAATTGATGGGTGCTGATGAGTTGATGGGTGCAGCACACCAACATTGCACAAGTATACATATGTAACAAACCTGCACGTTATGCACATGTACCCTAGAACTTAAAGTATAATAAAAAAAAAAGAAAAAAAAAAAAAAACTGAGACCTACTGAAGAAAGCCTTTGTTCTAATTTCCCGTTCATGCTCACCAGGTATATAAGCACTGAGACTGGCAGGGACGATGGCCCCAACCGTTTAAGAGTGAGTGAGTGTGTGTATGTGCTCCCACGTGTGTTTCTTTCTCTTTTATCCAGCAAATTGTTGAGTGTCCATAAATTAAATACGTGCTTGATGAAATCTCATTTTTCCATAAGGAAATTTGTTAGTTATTAAATCAATGGGTTTTTTTTTTTAATTCCTACACAAATCTCTTCTTAATATCTATTCTGTGCAGGTACTTAGTAGCTTTTTCTTTTCAAAATGGCATGCCCCAGTGTTCTCATTCCCATGTGCTCGGGCTGGAGGACTTGGAGCTGGGCCCCTGGCCAAAGGGTTAGCTGGGAAGAAGCCAAATCTCCCTTCCAGCAACCTTTCCCTTTGGTTGCCTTCCCCAAGTATACATCTTGCTTAACCTCCTTCTGCAATATGCTTAACTATACCAAGAAGATGTGACCTCTTTGGAAAAACAATTATCGAATATATAGCAGTCCCTCAGTAGAGTTGGGGGATTCATTTCAGGATCCCCTTGGATACCAAAATCCACACATACTCAAGTCTTGAAGTTGGCCCTGTGGAACCTGCATATACACAAAAAGTTGATCCTCCCTATCCACAGGGTTCACATCCCAAGAGCACCATACCTTATTAATTTCTTTTGAAACAGGGTCTCACTTTGTCACCCAGGCTGCGGTAGAGCAACCACAGCTCACGGCAGCCTCAGACTCCTGAACTCAAGCAATCCTTCTGCCTCAGCCTTTCAAGCAGCTGGGAGCAGCTGGGACTACGGACACATGCCACCACACCTGGCTCATTTTTTTTTATTTTTTGTAGAGACAAAGTCTTGCTATGTTGCCCAGCGTGGTCTCAAACTCCTGGTCTCAATCCATTTTCCTGTCTTGGCCTCCCAAGGTGCTGGGATTACACGTGGGAGACACTATGCCCTGTATATTAGTCTGTTCTTGCGCTGCTATGAAGAAATACTTGAGACTGGGTAAATTATAAGGAGGTTTAATTGACTCATGATTCTGTAGGATATACAGGAAGCATAGCGGTTCCTCCTCTGGGGAGGCCTCAGCAAGCTTTCATTCATGGCTGAAGGCAAAGCGGGAGTAAAGCACTTCACATGACCAGAGCAACAAGGAAAAGAGAATGAGAGTGGGAGGTGCCACACACATTTAAACAACTGGATCTCATGATCACTCACTCACTATCATGAGGACAGCACCATGGTGCTAAACTATTTATGAAGGATCACCCCCATGATCCAATCATATCCTACCAGGCCCCACCTCCAATATGCGGATTACAATTCGACATGAGATTTGGTGGGGACACAGATCCAAACCATAACACCCAGCTTTGACTTTCGACTTCTATATCAGGGGCACTTGGTAAATATTTGCTGGCTGGATGCAGTGGCTCATGTCAGTAATCCCAGCACTTTGAGAGGCCAAAGTGGGTGAATGACTTGAACCCAGGAGCTCAAGACCAGCCTGGCCAACATGGTGAAACCCCTTCTCTACAAAAAATACAAAAATTAGCCAGGTGTGGTGGTGTACCTGTAGTCCCAGCTACTTGGGAGTCTGAGATGGCAGGATCGCTTGAGCCTGGAAAGTCAAGGCTACAGTGAGCCGAGATCACACCACTGCACTCCAGCCTGGGCAACAGAGCAAGACATTGTATCATATATATATTTGCTGCTGAGGTGAAGAAGCCTTCATCAAGTAGCATCCATTCTACCTGATGATACCAGGTATTCTCCTACACAACTCCTCTCCAGATACGAATTTGAGAGGATTTTATCTGCAAAGCCTGGAAGGGGCCCATGTTGCTTCACTTGGCCTTCCCATTCCTGCCTACCCCATATCTGGTCCAGGCTATGTCCCTAAATCATACTCTTCTCTAGTCCCTGTGTTGTGGGATACGCTCCGCACAGTCTTCTCCCCATTTCCCACTTCCCCTCTGGAGAGAGAGGTGCTGTGTCCTTCTCTGAACAGGAGGCATCCACAAAGCCAGGATGAGTGAGCTGCCTTTCCCAGAGCACTGCACATCTTGAAGATATTTATAATTTTACTCACAACTGGAGGATATAATTCATTGCTTTCTAAATCAAAGTCTACCAGCTGCCAGTGGACTCCCAAGACCATTTGTGCAATACTTAAAAGTAAAAACAAAGTGGAATTATTCCATTCTCACCCTATCTTCCCTTGCACACAAATATAGACACTCAACCGAGTCATTGGCTCTTGCTCTCAGACAGAATAAGCCACACTGCCTCCTGCTTGGCCCCTGCCCCACACCCCTTGGTCTCTAAGGAGAGATGGTTCAACTCCTAAATAAGACATAGAAACTTTATGGATGCAAATCAGGCCAGGAAGACTGCAAGGTTAAGAGTGAAATGCTGCTGGCTACACGGAACTTAAGGGAGAGAGGCAACTGCAGCCAAGGAGAGGGATGCACACTTGCTCCCCCATGCAATTAATCATCTTTAAGCACAAAGGGATCGCTGCTGGGAAGATTAGGTGAGTCACAGCAGCTTGCCTAGTCTCTGCTTCCCAGCTGGGACCACAAGGACAGGGCAGTCTGGCTAAGCCCTCCCCCATGACTGGCCTTGAGGGACAGCGAAAAAAGCAGATTGCTAATCAACGGGACAGATTGGAGAATGGGAGTGTCTTCCCTGCCCATCCAAGGCTAACAGGCACTATCCTGGGCACAGCTGCTCTGGCCTTGAAATTTTGCACGATTTCTGCATGCAGAAGCTGAGTGAATGCTAATGCTCAATCACACTCAAGAGATTGCTTTCAAAACCTGATTAAGTTCAATAATAACAAGTGCTGTCACATATTAAAGACTAATTATGTGTCCCACACCTTACTAAATTCTGGGTATATACAATCACAGTTAATTCTCACTGTAGCCCTTTGAGGTGATACTTGGCTTATCCCATTTTTTTATAGATCAGGAAAGTATGACCCAGAAAGACTCAGTGAGCCCAAGGTTACTCAGTTGTTGAATGATGGATGCAGTATATGAACTTAGGCTGGTCTGATTTAGAAGCCACCATGTAAAACTACCAACATCTGCCTCTCCCCAGAAACTGAAGGAAGCTTCATGAGATCAAGTTATTTTTGAGCTAAAAATAAGATAAAATATTTTTTCTTATAAACAAATAGTAGATTGTGTCTACTTCAGGGAAGGTAACTGTAAAAATAAATAGGAGACAAATTTGTGGCTCAACTATAGCAGCAACCAATTATGTCATTTCTACATAGTCTGAGTTTTAGTCCCTTTCCCATTTGCAACTTCTTAGCTTCATAGACCTTTCTAATCCTCTGTGTGCATGTGCTTGTTTTGTTTCCTTGTGTTTTCTGTAATCCACTGCAAATCTTTTGTGGAATAAGATAAGCAATAGAAATATGGAAAGGACAGGTGGACACACAGATAGATGGCAGATAGATGGATGACTAGACTAAGAGATGGATAGATGAGTGGAAGGACAGACATACACAGGTCAACAGATGAAGAGATGGACAGGCAAATGATCAGATGTGGACAGACAGACATATAGACAAATATAGATAATGGAGTGGACAAACAGGTAGATGGACAGAGCTTCCCAGACCCATATATGGCCTGACCCTGACTAATACCCACACCAGCTGCCTTGACCCTCTGAGAGAATTACAATTGAATACAAGGTAACATCCCCACTAAAGGGCAGAGAGGCCTGGGAGATTCTCTGAACTGACACCAAGTCGGTACCTGTCATTGGGAGTTCGCTTTCTCATTCCTGCTCAGCAAGGAGGGAGTAGGAATGACTTAATATTACTGTTCAAGTCCATTTCCTATGCCAGGCCTTGCCTGGCCACCCTGGCTCTTGCCTCCCCTAATTCTCTGTACTCCAAGGGGACCCAATCCTCTCCATATGGACAATGTTACTGTATTTGGTGTTTATGTTCTATGCACGGGTTTTTACACCTTCCCCCACTGGCCAATCCCAGCCAGATCATAAGTTCCCTGAGGGCAAGAAACACAACTCTTACCTCCATTTGCCCAGCACTTATTCAATGCACTGCTGATGACATGATGGAAAATTGTCTCATGGAGCACATTATATAGGTGCAAATCACAGGCTTCTGTACTTAGGAAGTTTCTTTAGCCTCTGGGAGACAGTGTCACAGAATATGTTCAGTTCTCAATGACATTGTCTGCAAGTAGCAACCACTGTTCATGAAAATGTCTCAGTGCCATGACAATGGCTTTTTATTGAGTGTTTACTAAGTGCATTATATAATAACAGTTACTAATTGTAGAGTGTCTGCTACTGATCTAAGTATCTTACATACAATAATTCAATCTTCATAAAAAACTATAAAACCACATTTTATAGGTAAGAAGACTTACAACGAGCAAGGTTAAACAACCTGCTCAAGGCCACACATCAGTAAGAGGCAGAGCTGAGATTCCAATCTCGATCTAACTCTAAGTCTATGGTCTTAACCACCAAGCTGTGGGCCACTTTTGATGCTTCCAGTAGAGAGCATGCTCCTGACCTTCTGGGAAGTCACTAGATATTAAGAGGAAAGATTCTAGCACTAAGTGTCCACATCAAAAAGTTAGAAAGATCTCAAGTTAACAACCTAACATCACACCTAGAAGAACTAGAAAAACAAGAGCAAACCAACCCCAAAGCTAGCAGAAGAAAAGAAACAACCAAAATCAGAGATGAACTGAAAGAAATTGAGATGCAAAAATATACAAAAGATCATCAAAATCAAAAGTTTGTTATTTGAAAGAATAAATAAGATTGATAGACCACTAGCTAGACTAATAAAGAAAAAAAAAAAGAGAGAGATGATCCAAATAAATATAATCAGAAAGACAAAAGGGACATTACCGTTGACCTAATAGAAATACAAAAAACCCTCGGGAACCACTACAAACACATCTATGAGCAGACCAATAATGAGTTCCAAACTTGAAGCAGTAATAAAAAGCCTGCCAACCAGAAAAAGCCCAGGACCAGACATATTCACAGCCCAATTCCACCAGATGTATAAAGAAGAGCTGCTACCATTCCTACAGAAAATATTCCAACAAATTGAGGAGGAGGTACTCCTTCCTAACTCATTCTATGAGGCCAGCATCATTCTGATTCCAAAACCTGGCAGAGACACAATGAAAAAAGAAAACTTCAGGCTAATATCCCTGATGAACACACATGCAAAAATACTCAACAAAATACTAGCAAACTGAATCCAGCAGCACATAAAAAAGCTAATCTACCATGATCAAATAGGCTTTAATTCCTGGGACACAAGTTGGTTCAACATATATAAATAAATAAATGTGATTCATCATATAAACAGAAATAAAAACAGAAACCACATAATCATATCAATAGAAGCAGAAAAGGCTTTCAATAAATTCAATATCCCTTCATGTTAAAAACCCTCAACAAACTAGGCATTTAGGGAACATAACTCAAAATAATAAGAGCCATCTATGACAAACCCACAGCCAACATCACACTGAATGAGCAAATGTTGGAAGTATTCCCCTTGAGAACCAGAACAAAACAAGAACGCCCATTGTCACCACTCCTATTCAACATAGTACTGGAAGTCCTGGCCATAGCAATCAGACAAGAGAAAGAAATAAAAGCCATCCAAATACAGATGAAGTCAAACTATCTCTGTTTGTAGACAATATGATTCTATACCTAGACTTCAAACTATACTACAAGGCTACAGTAATCAAAACAATAAGGTACTGGTACTAAAACCAACACATAGACCAATGGAACAAAGTACACAGTCCAAAAATAAAGCCACACCTCTACAACCATCTGAATTTTGACAAAGTCAACAAAAACAAGTAATAGGGAAAGGACTCCCTATACAATAAATGGTGCTGGAATAACTGGTTAGCTATATGCAGAAGATTGAAACTGGACCCCTTCCTTACACCATACACAAAAATCAACTCAAGATGAACCAAAGACTTAAATGTAAAGTATAAATATAAAAACTATGGAAAATACCCCAGGAAATAGCATTCTGAATATAGGCTACAGAAAAGATTTTATGATGAAGACTCCAAAAGCAATGGCAACAAAAACAAAAATGGATAAATGGGACCTAATTAAACTAAAGAGCTTCTGCACAGTAGAAGAAACTACCAACAGAGTAAACAGACAACCTACAGAATGGGAGAAAATATTTGCAAAGTATGCCTCTGACAAAGGTCTCATATCTAGAATCTATAAGCTTAAATTTACAAGCAAAAAACAACCCCATTAAAGAGTGGGCAAAGAACATAAACAGACTTTTCAAAAGAAGACATACATGCAGCAAAAAGCATATGAAAAAATGCCCACATTACTAATCTTCAGAGAAATGCAAATCAAAACCACAATGAAATACCATTTCACACCAGTCAGAGCGGCTATTACTAAAAAGTCAGAAAATAACAGATGCTCGCGAGGTTGCAGAGAAAAAGGAATGCTCATACACTGCTGTTGGGAATGTAAGTTCGTTCAGCAATGTGGAAAGCAGTTTGGCGATTTCTCAAAGAACTCAAAACAGAATTACCATTCAACTCAGCAATCCCATTATTGGGTATATACCCAAAGGAATCTAAATCATTCTACTATAAAGACACATGCACGTGTATGTTCACCGCAGCACTATTCACATTAGCAAAGACACGGAGTCAACCTATATGCCCATCAATGGTAGACTGGATAAAGAAAATGTGGTACATACACATCACAGAATACTACACAGCCATATTAAAAAAATGAGATCATATCCTTTGTAGCAACATGGATGGAGCTGGAGGCCATCATCGTAAGGAAACTAACAAAGAAACAGAAAATCAAATACTCCACATTCTCACTTGTAAGTGGGAGCTAAACACTGAGTACATGTAAACACAAAGAAGGGAACAACAGATACTGGGACCTACTTGAAGGTATGAGGTGGGAGGAGGGTGAGGATCCAACAGCTATCTATCCAGTACTCTGCTTATTACCTGGGTGATGAAATAATCTGTACACTAAACCCCTGTGACATGCGATTTACCTGTATAATAAACCTGCACTTCTACCCCTAAACCTAAAACAAAAGTTAAAACAAGTCACTAGAGAGTTTTAGCGGGTGCCTTCTTCCCAGTTCTAACCACATAACCCCTGTCTCTGATCAGACAAGCATGGCTGGAGGCCAACACAGAAACATAGCTGGCAATGGCTCACAGGGCATTTCCCATCCAGTAATGACCTGTCTGCCTCTGCTTAACTCCCAACACCACAGTGGAAAGGGCACCTGAGGGGAAAGTCAAGCCCTTTCCTGAGTTGAAAGTTCACAGCAACCATTCAACGGTTTTGTGATGTTGCACAAGTCACTTAACTTCAGTGAGCCTCAGATTCCTCATCTGCAAATGAGAATAGTAACATCCGCCTGGGATACAACGCAGTGATGTTGTGAGAGTGAAATCAAAAACAGAGAGTGGAAGACGCCTTGCAAAGAGGGGGACTCTGTGTGCCTCCGCCAAAGCTGTTGGCAGCATCTCTGCATTGAAGCCTATTAGAAAGCATGATCTAATTGGGTGATTCAGACGGGCTTCCCAAATGCATTACAGATCATTATTAGGAAATGCTAAGTGGTGTCTGAGAGTTCAACCAGCCCTAAAGGTTACTCTGAAAGCCTGTGAGTAAACCACAGTTATATCACTTTGGGCTCCTGGCCACCTGGCTGTGCTGCTAGAAATGCTTCAGACTTGCTCTGTTCAGACTTGGTTTGACCACAAGCATATTAAATATTAAATCATGCAGAGGCAATGGCAAGGAAAATAGCTATGTCAGGTGTTAGTTACTCTGCCTTTTGTTGCTATTCATAACAGTTTCCTACGCATTTAGAATGCTCCAACTTCAAGCCCCAGGCTTAAAAGAAATGATATCAAGCCTAAAGGAACTTTGTCCTAATTTCACTGGAAATTGAGAGTAGGCCCCCAGACATTGACGCTGTGTTTCTTTTTTTTTTAATTATTATTATACTTTAAGTTCTAGGGTACATGTGCATAACATGCAGGTTTGTTACATATGTATACTCGTGCCATGTTGGTGTGCTGCACCCATCAACTCGTCAGCACCCATCAATTCGTCATTTATATCAGGTATAACTCCCAATGCAATCCCTCCC
>NW_012120709.1:16926618-16941303 GCF_000951035.1 Colobus angolensis palliatus | reverse complement strand
CTCTTTAGTTTAATGAGATCCCATTTGTCAATTTTGGCTTTTGTTGCCACTGCTTTTGGTGTTTTAGACATGAAGTCCTCGCCCATGCCTATGTCCTGAGACACTGTGTTTCTTCATGCCCTTGACAAAGGAAGGGCTCCAGGACAGATGCAGGCCCTCTGCTCCTGGGGGAGAGATTGCTGCGTCTCAGTGCTGGGATTCAGCCCCTAAGACTTCCTGCCCCACTCACAACAATGATTCCTGGTTCTTCCTCCACTCTTCAGGCCCTCACCTCTACAGCGCTGACCCTACTTCACCTAGAGCAGTACTTCATTTTTATTTATTTGTTTCTGAGACAGGGTCTCACTCTGTCACCCAGGCCGGAGTGCAGGAGCACAGTCATGACTCACTGCAGCCTCAAATTCCTGGATTCAAGCAGCCCTCCTGCCTCAGCCTCCTAATTAGCTGGGACTACAAGTATGTACCATCATGCCTGGCTAACGTTTTAAATTTTGTATGGAGATGGGGGTCTCCCTATGTTGCCCAGGCTGGTCTCGAATTTCCTGGGCTCAAGGGATTCTTCTGCCTTGGCCTCCCAAAGTGCTGGGATTACAGGCGTGAGCCATCATACCCTACATTACTCTACAGCAGTAATTTAATGAAGGAATGAAACAGCCTGACCAATAGAGGGAGAAACTGATAGGAGCCTTCTCCTGGCCTGCAAAAGCAGTAAACAATACCCTCTCTGTGGTCATCTTGCCGAAAGGGTTTCGTCAACACGTAATCATGAGGAGGCAACCAGATAAATCTAGGATGTGGGACGTTCTAGGAGACCATTGGCTTGGACTCTTCAAACATGTCAATGTCACTTTCTTAAAAGGCAGGAGATGTATAGATTAAAGGAGACTAAAGAGACACAATTAAATGCAATGTGTGGGTGAGTCTTGATTGAATTTAGGCCCCCCCCCCCAAAAAACAGCTCTCAAATTCTTGGGGAAAATTGGAGAAGTTTGACTATAAACTGCACAATAGATGATATTATTGAAAGAAGATGAGTTATCCTGGATGAGATAATGGTCACGTACTTGCGTTGCAGAATATCCTTATTCTTAAAAGATGCATTCAGGGGAAGAAACATAGTGTCTGCAACTTTCACACATACATACAGCTGATACTCATCACTGACATTCTATATTTGCAGATTTGCCTACTTGCTAAAATTTATTTCAGAATTATAGCCCCCGAATCAATATTCATAGGGCTTTGATGGTTACTTGCAGACGTACACAGAGTGATGAAAACTTTGAGCTCCCTGATGCAAATATTCTCAGCTGAGGTCAAGGAAGGCTGACCAACACTCTGTCTTCTTGTTTCACACTGTAAACAAGTGTCCTTTCTGAGGTCTATTTAGTGGCACATTTTTTGCATTTTTGTTTTTGTTGGTGATTTCACTATTTAAGATTGCCCCACGCACAAGGCTGAAGTGCTGTCTAGTGTTCCCATGAGCAGGACAGCTGTGATGAACCTCATGGAGAAAATACATCTCAGAGAAGCTTCGTTCAGACATGAGTCATAGCACTATCGGGCATATGCTCAATGTTACTGAATCAACAATATACATTACATAAAGTGTCTTCAAACAGAAATGCACACAAAACAAGCTTAATGAAAATGTCAGCAGAGGCTCTTAGCAATCTAGCCCTGTTATCTTCCTTAGGAGAAATGGTTCCATGTTCTCTAATTCAGCGTTCACTTTGACTCTCTAGAGTATAACTATATGTGAATAATGGGAATCAGTTGTGTGTGTGTACACACATATGTACATGTCCATATATGTGTGTATTATATTCATGTACATAGCATAAATAAATGTGACAAGTGATGAATCTAGATAAAGGGCATATGGATGTTCTCTATTCTTTAATCTTTCTGTGAATTTAATTTTTTAAAAAAAAGTTGGTAAACACACACATGCACAAACTTGATCTGTTAAAGGGTTGTAAGATCAATTTAGATGGTCTGACCAGCATTTTTTCAATAAAAGAGACTAGAATTGAATAGAACAGATCAGTGCTTCACGGGTAGTAAAATAAAGTACTTTTTGTGAAACTTGTTTTCAGACAGCATGTAATGTGTATTTATTTGCTGAACTGTGAAGTAGAATGTTTTCCTTATGATTTATGGTCCAAACAAATTTGAAAGTCACGAGCCTATAGGACCAAAGACATCCATCTACCAGGTACTCTCTGTCATCTCCTCTTCTCTACAAAGTGTCTCTGCTCCAGGTCCTCCCAGCATGCACCTCCAGAGCCAGTTCTCTTCCCAGGCTAGCCCCATCATGGGCTGTGGCTCCTCCCTGTCTGCTCTCACCCCATCCATTATCCTCTGCTTCTCCATCACCCATCCCTTTCCACAGCTCCTTCCAGGCACCTATAATCATGCTGTAGTCTCATGCTATCACTCCTGGGGCCAAGAGACCCTTTGCTCTAAGGCTCCACTAATCCATTACTCAGCCATCATCAAGCCCTTGTGCTTATCTCTGATCAGTGCACCATGGAGACAGATACGGAGTCTATGAGAGCAGAAAGGAGAGGAAATCAAGGAAAGCTTCCAGAGAGAGGTGCTGTTTCTGGTGTCCAGAGTCTCCTTTACTAAATTACTAACAAAGTCCTGCATGAAAAATAAAAATGTGGAGTCATGTTGATGCCAAGACCCAAGTTGGCTGGGCCAGGTGGTTCACGCCTGTAATCCCAGCACTTTGTGAGGCCAAGGTAGGTGGATCACCTGAGGTCAGGAGTTCAAGACCAGCCTGGCCGACATGGTAAAACCCTATCTCTACTAAAAATACAAAAATCAGCTGGGTGTGGTGGCATGCACCTGTAACCCCAGGTACTCAGGAGGCTGAGGCAGGAGAATCGGCTTGAACCTGGGAGGCAGAGGTTGCAGTGAGCCAAGATCGTGCCACTGCACTCCAGCCTGGGTGACCAAGTGAGAATCCTTGTCAAAAAAAAAGAAAAAAGGAAGAAAGAAAGAAAAGACAGGAGCCAGCATGGTAAAGGGGTGCAATGCCAAGAGATTCAAGGCAAAGGGAACAGCTAGCATAGCTAGCAGAGGGAAGAAGCAGCAAGAAGGGAATTGGCGGCAGGGGTGTCAGAAGTGTGATAACCCAAGAATGAGAAATGTAAGTTAGGTTCCCTTCCTGATGTCTCAGAGGCCAGAAAGAATACTGTAGCTTCTTTAAGTTACAGGAAGCCACCAGTGAGTAGGACAGAAACCACACACTGCTCTATTAACAGGCACTCACGACTCAGGAAATAGAAGGTGTCTTGCTAATTGGGAAAATACTTCCTCATTTCAGCTTAAGGTGGTACTAGACAGCTCCCTGCAAAGTGTCTGTTCTAGAGATATGTGTTTACATTTACTACTAGGCTCAAAAAAAAAGCCAGCTAAAATCACGAATATGAAGGACACATCTTGGAACACCAGACCCCCTTCTTCACCCTCAGCTCAGGTCTGTCACCAAAGCCTTCTGACCCGCAGTAGATGCCAGGATGTTCTTCTGGCCTGAATGTCTCAGGCTGGGGGAGGGAGACGGGTGGAGAGGAGGGAAGGGAGGTACTCCCTATAGGAAAGAGGGTGATTCCAGGAGGAGTTGAAAGGAAGCACAGGGGCAGGGGGCAGGTGAGGACCTGGCATGGCCCCAGAGAAGGCCTAATTCCTCCTGTGCTTTCCCTGGGACCAAAGGAAGTCTAGGGTATAAAAGGTAGAAAAGTCTAGGGTATAAATGATGAGGGAAGGAATTGCGGACTCAGAGGGAGATATGACCCCTTGAGTAGCTCTGTAGCTTAGGCGAGGATGCCCCTGAGGGGATTCCATCCTGCTTAGCCCCGAAGCTTAGAGAAAATCTCTGAGCATAAGCTCAAGAACACGAATTCTGAGGCAGGACTTGGGGCAAAGTGAGGAGACTGAGGCAGACAGGGCCAAGGCACAGAAGGGGATGTGTACCTGCAAGGAGCAGGGACCTTATTCTGCAGGACGATGCTCTTGATCTTGGCTGGTCTGCTGAATTGCAAAGTGAGGTATTTTAAAATATGCCATCCAGGCCCTTTCCACACTTGCCAAATTAGAATCTACAGGTATTCAATGACCTGACGTATTTTATCTCTACGGTTAGGTCCTGGCTCACTGAGGGAAGATCAGTGTGGTATAAGAAACAGCTGGTTCACATAGAAAGGTGATCGGCCAGGCCCCATGGCACAAGATTGGCAGGGGAGCCCCAAGAGGACAGCGGTGCTTTCCTTTGCCCACTCCAGGCCACATGATCCTGCCTTTGCTTCCTTCTATAGGTTTGCTCCCCTGTCCATCTTCAATGCAGATTTCCCTAAATCTTACTGCTTTTCTTCAGCTTGCACACAACTATTATTCTGCATAACATTTTAATTCAAGAGCTCAGTGCCATCCAGCCATGGTTCTTGAGTCTCTTGGTAGGAAGTGTTTAGAGAGAATAACTGGTTTCTGTCCAGCTGATGGACTAGCTCTCCTGGGTCAAATCAGTTAGGAATTGGAAGTGGAGTAAGAACCAGATTCTTATAGAACGTAAGTGCCCACATAAGCCCACCCACTTCAGTGGTGGTAATCAGAGCTGAGAAGACAACACAAACCACTCTCATGACAGCCCTGCACAGACAGTATTCTATAAAAGCAGCAGAAAGCTGTGGCTTAGAAAACTTCGGCCTTCCACATACACACCATGGAATACTATGCCGCCATAAAAAAGGATGAGTTCGTGTCCTTTGTAGGGACATGGATGCAGCTGGAAACCATCATTCTCAGCAAACTATCGCAAGAACAGAAAACGAAACACCACACGTTCTCACTCATAGGTGGGAACTGAACAATGAGATCACTTGGACTCAGGAAGGGGAACATTACACACTGGGGCCTATTATAGGGAGGGGGGAGAGGGGAGGGATGGCATTGGGAGTTATACCTGATGTAAATGATGAGTTGATGGGTGCTGACGAGTTCATGGGTGCAGCACACCAACATGGCACAAGTATACATATGTAACAAACCTGCACGTTGTGCACATGTACCCTAGAACTTAAAGTATAATAAAAATAAATAAATAAATAAATAATAAATAAATAAAAAGAAAACTTCAGCCTTCTTAGAAAAATATACTGTCGGCCGGGCGCGGTGGCTCACGCCTGTAATCCCAACACTTTGGGAGGCCGAGACGGGTGGATCACGAGGTCAGCAGTTCAAGATCAGCCTAGCCAAGATGCTGAAACCCCGTCTCTACTAAAAACACAAAAATTAGCCGGGCGTGGTGGCATGTGCCTGTAATCCCAGCTACTCCAGAGGCTGAGGCAGGAGAATCGCTTGAACCCGGGCGGCAGAGGTTGCAGTGAGCCGAGATTGTGCCACTGCACTCCAGCCTGGGTGACTCCAGAGCAAGACTCCGTCTCAAAAAATAAAATAAAAATAAAAATAAAAAAATAAGAAAAATATACTGTCTTCACAAATTACTGAAATTATGAAGAAGAATATAAGCTGTGCTCTGAAGGTGGTTAAAGTCAAACAGAAGCTACTGAAAGCACAGAAAAAAATTTGATGGGTAATCTTGTATAAATAAATTTCACAATCCAAGGAGTAACTAGAAACAAGTTACCCATGAGATGAGAAGGCTGGCCCACGTAGGGGTTTGTTACATTTGTCCTCTGAGTCCACACAGACTTATTTGCATGGACTGTATTTGCTAAGGGCCAGTCTCCTTATGCTATCTGCCTTTGTCCTGACCATTCTAGTGTTTTCTCACAATGCAACATGGGAAAACTCAGTGCCTAGTTGCTCCCAGGCAAGGATGAAACAAACGGGGCCCTCCAGACTGAGGTTCCCTGCAAGGAGAAAATACTTGGTATTTGTGGATCCAAAATAGCTATCAGTAGTTTTCTTGAGTGAATTCAAGTATACTCAAGTATACTTGAGTCTAAGTACATAGTACATGAGATGCCAACGTATTCCAGATCAAGTAAGGTCCTTTGGCCTCTCAGTGAGAGCCTTCTTGCAATTAACATTCACTTTTTGAAAACCTGCTGTAATTCTGAGCACCCCACTAATCCCTGTGCGTGCCATCTCTCTGCAAAGAAATCTCTGCCCTCCTTGCTGGTTCTCTTTTGTCCCATTGGTCATCGACCACCTACCATTTATAATTTCTTTAAGTTGAAGTCTCAAGCTGGTGTCCTATGGGAACAAATTCAGCGATCGTGTTTGGCCTGCACAGTATTGGCCGGCATTGTGGTATTGCCATTGTTGTTGTAAAATCTTGAATTAGGTGTGGCATTTAAAACTTAGGAGATTCCACGTGTTCTGGTTTTCTATTGCTGCATAACAAACCACCCAAACTTAGTGGCATAAAACATAGCTGTTTCTCATGCTCATGCAGGTCAGGAATTTGGGCAGGGTACAGCATGAGTTGCTTGTCTCTGTTCCCTGACATCTGGGAGTGCAGCAGGGAGGATCCAAACAGCTGGAGTAGTTTAAAGAGCTGAAGGTGCTGCTCAGAGCAGTACTATCCCTGGTGTTCCCAGGATTCGTCTAAATGAGCCCCAGTTTATTTAAAATGTAACTATTAAAACATGAACCAGAGGGCATTTATTCACTTTAAGAAAAGAGCCAAAATTGTATTTCCTTTCCTGTTGTCGTTGTTTTGTTTAGAGTCGGGGTCTCACTCTGCCACTCAGGCTGGAGTGCAGTGATATGATCCTGGCTCACTGCAACCTTGACCGCCAGGCTCAAGCAATCCTCCCACCTCAGCATCCCAAGTAGCTGGGACTATAGACATGTGCCACGGTGCCTGGCTAATTTCTAAATTTTTTTTGTAAGTAGCAACAGGGTCTTGCTGTGTTGCCTAGGCTGGTCTCAAACCCCTGAACTCAAGTCATCCTCCCACCACAGCCTCCCAAAATTTTGGGATTACAGGCATGAGTCACCACATCCATCCCAAAATTATATTTCTTAAATGATGAGAGAGTACAATAACGGCAAACATAAAGACTTGTAAATGATTCTCTTCACCATCCTCAAAAGGAGGCACTGCTGAAAACCCCTCCTTTCAGGGCCTCCTTATTGGCATATTGTGAGTGACATTTTTGCCTAGGAAGTATCCTCACAATGAATCTAAGCTCCTTGCCCACACACACTGAAGAGGAAGGCTTCCAGACACTGTAAAGTCTTTTCACACCTCTCCTGGGCCTGGTTCCCCTGCTCGCCTCCACTTGGTTGTTAATTATTTTTACACATATTTTCTGGGTCTCTTGAACTTTTGTGACAGATGTTAATGAATATTGCCAAAGAACAATTTTGGTGTATACTCAAAATTTGTATTCTCATCCTCAAGTATCAGGCCCCAAGCTGTCTATTTCATCATTGTCTGTTGCTTTAATAAATATTTCACATTCTTCTTTTAATGTGTCATAACCTAATGGGTTCGTTGCTATGCTTCACATTTTATCCAATGAGACCTAGGAACCATAAATTTGGGGTTGCATAATTATTAGTGGACTCCTGAGACTTTTATTTGCTTAAATGCAAAATACTTCTCATGCTTTCAGTGAGTTGAAACGGCTCTCTTAACACAGTACCAGATTCAACAAATCCCTTCTAAATGTGATGCTTCCTCTTGATGTTAAATTTGTTTTTAAATGGACAGAAGTGGTCAGTATTATGAAAATGATTAAAAGTCTTTGGTCCTGCGGGTATCACAAAATTCCACTCGTACATGCCCTGTCCCGAGGAAAGTCCAACCAGCCCTTCCTGTGTCCGGTGGAGACAAGGAAGGTGCTGCTCTCACACAGGCTTTGGTGTGAGACAGACCCGGCTTCAAATCCCTGCTGGGAATCTTTGGGAAAGTCTGGGTCACTCTTCTCACAACAGGAAAATCAGGATAGTGATGCCTGCACCTCACAAGGCTGCGGGGAGAACTGAGTATCTCTTAGCTGTCTCATATGGTTTAGTGGTTTGGTGCTTAAGCTGTGACGTCAGAAAAACCTCGACTGAAATCCTGGCACCAGCACTTACTAGTTGAGTAACCTTGGGCAAGTCACTGAAGCTATCAGCCTTAACTTCTTCATCTCTAAAACGGGACTGGTAATAACGCTGTCTATTGTTGAAGAGTATAAATGAGATCAGAATACATGTAAAATGCTAAGTCCAACGTCAGGCACACAGTAGGCCTTGCTATCTATACTAACTCCTTTCCCTTCCTCTTAGTCCATGTGCTTCTAGACCCCACTTGCCCCTGCACCTCAACTTTATCTTAATCCTGGTTTTCTAGGGCCTGGATTTTTCAAGTATCCTGTTTATGTGTCAGAATGATAGTCTAATATCCAACTTAAGAACCAGGATTATAAAGCCCCAAGGGTCTGATCCCAGTGTTAAGAGCTCATTTCCAGCATATGGTGGGCCCCTGGGGTCACAGAGGACCCTGCTTTTATCTGGGAAGCAGCTACCACCTGGGTAGGAGCTCAAGAAACAAGCAGCTTCAGTTTGGCAGCAGCCTTGCACTTAGCGAAGGAAAAGGCAGACTGGAGAGGCCTCTCTCCCGCAGTCCACATGGCTGTGGTGGCCAAGGAAGCTGGAGGAGAAGCAGAGTCAGGAGGCAGCCGGCCCCTCCCCTTCTTTTCCACAGCTCCTTCTTGACAAGCGTGAACCCCTGTGAGGACCCCTGCTTCCCAAACCCTACACCCCAGCATGGTGCTCCATGTCTCGGTTTATAACAAGTGACTGCTTTATGGCCAGACTTCAAAGAAGCCTCTAGAGAACCATCTACATGAGGGGGCCTCTCCAGGGTAACTAAGCTGGTTGCAGGCAGTGCCTGCATTAGAAACCAGGTCTCGGCCAGGCACGGTGGCTCACACCTTAGGAGGGTGGATCACAAGGTCAAGAGATCGAGACCATCCTGGTCAACATGGTGAAACCCTGTCTCTACTAAAAATACCAAAAAAATGAGCTGGTCATGGTGGTGCATGGCTGTATTCCCAGTTACTCAGGAGGCTGAGGCAGGAGAATCGCTTGAACCCAGGAGGAGGAAATTGCAGTGAACTGAGACGATGCCACTGCACTCCAGCCTGGCGAAAGAGCAAGACTCCATCTCAGAGAAGCCAGGTCCCAACTGAGTCACCTGGCTCTTGAATGGTTACTTTATCTGTGACCCCAGATAAAGATGCGACGTGTTGGAGGAGGGGTGGAAGTTATTCATATTTTTGTATACAGCATATGCACACACTGATATACACCCATTGACATATCCTATTTTTATAGCTACCATTTACTGAACATTTCCCAAGTGCTAGATCCTAATTAAATCTTCATAATATCACTATGAACTTGTTGTTGTTATTCTTACTTTATAGGATTTTTTTTGGTTTTTTTTTTGTTTTTTGAGACAGAGTCTCACTCTGTCCCAGGCTGGAGTGCAGTGGCGCAATCTCAGCTCACTGCAACATCCACCTCCTGGGTTCAAGCAATTCTCTCACCTCAGCCTCCCAGGCAGCTGGGATTACAGGCACGCACCACTAAGTCCGGCTAATTTTTCCTTTTTTTTTTTTTTAGTAGAGATGGGGTTTCACCATGTTGGCCAGGCTGGTCTTGAACTCCTAACATCAAATAATCCACCCGCCCTCAGCCCCTGAAAGTGCTGGGATTACAGGCATGAGCCACTGTGCCCAGCCCTTATAGTTTATTTAAATGAAGTTCAGAGAAGCAACTCACCCAAAATCACACTGCTGGAAGTGAGTAACCGAGCCAGAGTTAGAATTCAGGCGTGTACACTCCAAAGACTGGCTCTTCACCACCGAGAAACTGTCTCTCAAATCCAGAAACGAAGTTGTGTTAAAAGGGCAGGCTGCTACTGGATAACTGTCTATTTCTATAGAAATTGAATCATGGTAATCATTCCAGGAAACTTCTTGCGAATCAGAGAAGAAGGTGAATAAAGATACCCAAGTCTTTGGAAGCTGAGAGCAGTCTGCTTAGGGTCAGGGGAGAGGCACAGAGGCCAGAGATCGGGATCTGGGGGAGGCCAAGCCAGAGGTTTGAGGGTGAGATCAGGAGCAGAGAAGAGCACGGCCAAGTTGGGTATCACAGGTCCTCATGGGGAGCATCCTCAGCCACACAGGCGCCAAAACAAATGGCCCAGGGACTTAGATGGTTGGTGAGGTGGCACCTCCTCTTCCTTCCTGAGCTGGCTGGCAAGATCTTATAAATGGCAGGCATCAAGGCATCCAAAGTTACCTGCAAGGTCGTCCTTCATACAGAGTACCAGGTACTGCACCAGGCATGCTTTACAAGTAATTTTTAAATCCTAATGACAGCTCTGCGGGTGGGTATCCATGTCCCCAGTTTATCTATGAGGGATTAGGCTTTGAGAAGCTAAGAAACATGTCAGTCAGTGGCAGAGAGAACTCACCTTCTGTCCCCCTGTACACCACACAGTGTGGACAAAACATTGATCATCTATATACCTGAGCATCATATTAAACCCGCTGTTGGTCACTGACATGTCACTGGTCTCACATTTCTTTTCTCCTGTGGTTTTTTTTTTTTTTTTTTTGAGATAGACTCTCAGTGTGTCACCCAGGCTGGAGTGCAGTGGCACGATCTCGACTCACTGCAACCTCTGCCTCACATGTTCAAGCAATTCTCCTGCCTCAGCCTCCCAAGTAGCTATGACTACAGGCACCCGCCACCAAGCCCAGCTAAGTTTTTACATGTTTAGTAGAGACGGGGTTTCACTGTATTGGCCAGGCTGGTCTCAAACTCCTGACCTCAGGTAATCCACCCGTGTCAGCCTCCCAAAGTGCTGGGGTTACAGGTGTGAGCTACCATGCCCGGCCTCTCACTTTTTTTCCTCACTGGAAAAAAAGTTTGCTATCACTTTAGGGAAAATGATTCCATTTTCTCAGTACTGCCTGCTCCTTTTATTTATAAAGATCTCTTCATGTGCCTTTCTGTCCAGCTTGCCATCACCATTCAGGCAGCTACCTACCTACCTACCTACCTGCCTGTCTGCCTACCCACCTAACCACCTACCTACCATCAGCCTGGGGCTTCCTCGCCTGCCTCAATTCCTGGGCTGCAGCAGACCAGCCTGTCAGTCCCACTGCAGTTGATAAATTGGCCTTTTCGCTGGAGTTGTCCCAAAAATTTCTCCATCTGTCTTTGCCAGAATGCATGTTTCCAATTATGTGAAACTCTTCAGGAGAAGTTAACTCTTTTTTGAATTGGTTAAATCAAAACCGCGGTGTTTGGGAAAGCACTGCCAGTGCTATAGGGGCCTGTGCTGGGGCCCACCGAGCCAGCCACCGCAGGATTACATGCAGCACGCAGGGTTCCTTTCTTAGGCTCCATTTTCTCTCATTTGCGGACAAGACAGGGGTATCCACTGTGGGGAAATGGGTCTCTGTGGTCACCGAGTCTTGGGTAAGCGGCTGGAGGCAAGAAGGGTGGGTGTGCCTCACCCCTCGCTCACTCCCACACCTTTGCTTTTCCAAGGCAATGTGGAAGCAGGATTCTGGATGGGTAGTGCAAGGAGGTGCAAATCTTAATGTCAGGCTGCCTGGTAAAGAGTTTTTAAATGAGGTGACCCACCCTTTCCCCTTCTCAGCTGAGAGCCTAGCCCTTCCTTCCCCTACTCTGAAGGCCTTGGCTTCCTCCCAGCCTCTGGTCGTCCACACTTAAGCATCTGTCTCTCTCCTCTGCTCTCTCCTGTCTTGAGCCCCATCTCCCACCCCACTACAAATTCACACTGAGATTTCCACAAGCACCAAAGCAAGAAGCATGGAAGGCTCAAGGGACCAGAGACCACGTCTGCCACCCTTTGCTGTCCCCCAGATAGATTTCTTCCAGCCAGCAGCATCATCTCCTTCAACCCCACTCTGGTTTCACATAGGCCAAGGGCCAAAGTGCTGGTGCCAAATTCAAAGTAGAGTTAATCCTGGATCACCCTCCCTTCCACTGATGATTTCCGCTGAGCAAATTTTTCATATCATTGCCTGCCCAGCTGGAACTCCATCCCCCACACCCCCTCCCTCAGCCAGCCAGTTGCTGCTGAAATAGGAGACACCCACCCTGTAAGTGCTCAGCCAAGTAGGAGAGGACGGGGTGGTGGTCAGGAAAGGCTTCAGCAAGCCTGCATCAGAACCAAGTCTTAGAAGGTCTTTCAAGACTTTAAGATGCCTGTGATGGGCTGTTTGGGAACTTTCCAAGTGAGGGGGATATGAAAAAGGCATTGGAGGGTGAGGGCTCATGAAATTTCACAGCCTGATGCAGGAACAGTATAACAGCATGAGCTTACCACGGCCAGGCTGTGAGTGGGGTGCCAGCCAAGGGGAGGCTGCAGAGAAGGGCAGGAACCCCTCATCAAGGTCCCTGTGTGCAATGGCGAGGATGTGGGACACGACCTTACAGAGTAAAGGAGTCACTGAGGAATTTTAATCACGAGAGTTTTGCATTTTCCAAATATCACTATGGGAGTACATGGAGAAAGATACAACTGGAAGCAGAGAAACTCTTGAGAAACTGATGTAGCCATGGCGCAGGACAGAGATGTCAATCAGAACCAAGGCAGAAGCAGTGTCGATAGAAAGGAAAAGACCCAGCAAGAAGAAATATTCAACATACAGAACATGGAAAGTGACTGTGTCTGAGATTTAGAGGTGGGCACAGAGGGCATCCAGGTTTCTGGCCCAGGGACTGGGTGGTTAATGGCTCCATTAATTTACCAAGATAATACCAACAGAAGAGAAGGCTTGGGAGAGCATACAATGAGTTTGGTCATGGACATGAGAAATTTGAGCTGTCTGCAGGACATGTGAGTAGAGACATCCATTGGCAATTGACTTTCCAGGTCTGGAGTTCAGAAGAAGGGTCAGAGCTGGGTGGCATCCATGTATTGACCCCTGGGCTCCAGAATTCTAACCTGGTCTTCTTTCACTCAGCATCTAACTGCTCTTGCCCAATGACCCAAGTAAACTGAAATGATTTGGGGAATCACATGGACAATATGGTCTTTAATGCCAAGAAGCCAAACTCCTGTGTAACTCTCCATCCCCCACCCACTCACACTGCCAATTATCTGTAATCCAACAGGAGGAAATGTTTATTAAACTCTTGAGTGTCTCACTAGTGAATGGTGGAATTTTATGCAGCTACAGCTAATCTGGGATGAAAGAAACGTGGCTTTTTGATGGTAATGCTGTTTGGGGGACTCTCTGGAACTTTATATGTTATGTGACCTAAAGCAGAGAGAAAATTATGTGCAAAGCTTAAGAGACTAGAAACAGCTTAGCACATTTGGAAACTGCAAATAGAGATCGTGGGGAGGTGGGACCGGAAGGGTGAACAGACATGAGAACTCGTGAGGTCTTGTAAATCATTTAAAAGAGTTTGGAGCAGAGACGTGACATAATCAAATTTAAACTTTAGGAATATTATTCTAGCTGAGATATCAGACATAATTTCAGGGAGTGGGGGAGACAATCCAGGAAGCAGGTGGCAAGCTATTGTGATAGCTCAGGCAAGAGATAGTGATGGCCTGGCCTATAGTGGTAGCAGTGGGAACAAAGAAGTAGAGAGATTTGGAAGCCTTTCAGGGAGGGGGAACCACAGTACTTGAGTAGTAAGGCTCCTACTAAAGTTCATTGTCACCTGAGTTCTCTACCCCTTACCTGGCAAGATGAGACCCCCAAGGTTAGGAATAAGAATGAGGTTGTCCTGTGACTCTAAAGCACAGTTACACAGCAGAGGGCAGGCCTCACACTTGGCTGTAAGATGAATGTAGCAGGTAGAGATGGTCAGCAAGATCCCCAAAGGAGACACAACAAAATGAGCCTTTAAAGAGTCCACCTATTATCGCTTATACTGTGAATCCCAAAGACTGCTTTCTACGTGTTGTCCGGTGAGACAAAATAAATAAAAAACAATAAGCCTTCCATCTGGTTGTAACTACAAACATAGGCATAAATAGTTAAAATGAAATTGTACAATGAGGTTTTAAAACAATGGAAACACAAAAGACCAATCAGAATGGAGAAGAGCTCATAAAAATAGCTACCAATTATTGATCACGTACTATAGGTCAGGCATTTTCTCCTTTTAAGATTGGTACGATAACCTTATGAAGAAGGTACTGTAATGCCCACTTTACAGATGAGGTCTCTCTACCATGTGGGCCACTTCACAGGGCCACTCCAGTGTCCTCACAACATGGTGCCTGGCTTCCCCCAAGAGAAAGCAACCCAAGAAAACAAGGCGGAAGCCATAGCCCCTTCATTAGCTAGCCTTGGAGGTCACACAGCTCAGCCCGGATTCAAGATGGGACAGAACATCCAACAGCATAAGGGCCGTAAGGTGAGTGTCATTGCAGGCCGTCTTGGGGATGTGCAAACAGACCTGCCTTCATTCAAGATGCAAGCTCAGGTCTGTGGACCACGTCTGCTTCACACCCGTGTTCACAAAAAGTGTTCTGTGGTCAAATGAGTTTGGGAAACACTGGATTAAACAAAGTGACACACTTTAGGCCAGGCACGGTGGCTTACGTCTATAATCCCAACACTTTGGGAGGACAAGCGGGCAGATCACTTGAGGACAGGAGTTCAAGACCAGCCTGGCCATCATGATGAAACCCTGTCTCTACTAAAAAAA
>NW_012120709.1:16912320-16925648 GCF_000951035.1 Colobus angolensis palliatus | reverse complement strand
AGTCCCAGCTACTCGGGAGGCTGAGGCAGGAGAATGGCGTGAACCCGGGAGGCGGAGCTTGCAGTGAGCTGAGATCCGGCCACTGTACTCCAGCCTCGGTGACAGCGAGACTCTGTCTCCAAAAAAAAAAAAAATAAAGATCTTCCCTAGATGATTCTAATACGTGGCCAGAATTGAAGACCATTCTTTCTACTACTCTTGTTCTAGCATATTCTGACTCCCCCTCTTTCTCTGCATGTCACCCCTAGCCAAAATGTCCAACTACCTAGAAACCATCTTTTGTTTTCCTTCTCAGGACCCAGCACAGAGCTTGGTGCATGGTTACTGATGTGAGTTGAAGGCATTTCCCAAGGAGCACCATTGTCCCCTGACACTTCTCTGGTTTGGTCTAAAATAACATGCTCTTACTGACAGTCTGAGACCCTGAAGGGACAGAGGGCATGACTGGCCAGAGATCATTCTCAGGGCTTTAACATCTTATTGCCACTTTGGATGAGTTTTGACATGGTATTTATCATTGACTACATGGACCTCAAGATTCCAACTGACACGCAACAAATCTTTCTGGGATTTTGAGACACAAAACTTCTTATCAGGTCATCTGAGGTCAGTGGAGACTCTGGCTTATAAAAATACCAGGGAAGAGAATTTCAAGGATGGCAACACTGTCTCAGTTATGTATCACATACCATTTTTTTTTTAAAGCAAAAATCTTCTCAAACGATAATGTGAGAAAATAGTTTCTTTTTTTAATCTGTGGGATAAAATTAAGTTAAAACTAAGCCCAGGGGAGGACAAATATGGTTAGAAAGACAGATTTTAGTCATTGAAAAACATTTGAATTGTGGTTCTTTGTGGGGCAGGGCAGTTGAGGAACAAAGTTGGAAAGGAAACTTTCTGTATACATTTTTATAATTACTGGTTTGTGAACCACATGCATGTATCACCTATTCAAAAATTAAGTAGGTTGTAATCAATTATGCTATGTATCAAATGAAAAGAAACGTCATCATAAGATTAATGAATTGCTTCAGTCTATTAGTATTTATTTTGCTTTTCAAATTTAAAGTAATTGAAAACTAATCTCTTCCACATTGCTGAATGAGTTCGCTGAATCACATATTCTTTGCCCTTTGCCTTTTTTGTAAGGTTTTTTTTGTTTTTTCTTTTCTTAAGCCCTATCCTTTACCCTGGGCTTCTTTGCTGAGCTTCTGGGACTCTGAATGCAGGACTTCAGGAGGTCTGATGCCCAAGAGATGGGCCAGAGAGCCATGTAATGAGCCAGGAAAAATAGGAAAAAATTCAGAGTCTGATGGAAGAATCTCACGTTGGGCAAACAAACACATCAGATTGAAAAATGATCTGGCTGGCATTTTCCCAACCAAATTGGATTGCCTGTGCAGAGGATCTGGCCAACTGGGCAGAATAATCTTTAAGGGAATCAGAGAAGCCAACATAAGTGGAGAACAATTGCTTAGAGGCATCAGCCCTTGTGAGGCAGATCATAGGCCAGCCTCACACAGTGTGACTGCAGCCCCCAACCACGGCTACTCTCTCTCACCAGCTTCCTGAAACTTCCTACTTCTGTACCTGGGATCTAAGCCCTTCCTTCCAGGATAGTAGAGTTGGCAGCTGCTGACTGTGGACGGCACCACATCAGAGCTTCCCTGGCTGGTACCAGGCCCTTCTAGGAGCAGTGGGGAGGCAGCCGAGAAGACAAAGGAGGCTGTGGGGAGGCAAGGCAGGGTTGAGACCTGGAAAAAAGGTGGGCTGTGACTCCAGGACCATCCTAGAAGCTGAAATGGTGGCCTAAGCAGGCCCACAGCCATCTGTCAGTCCGGGCTCAGTGGTCACAAGGGACAGAAACCAGCTCAAAGAATGTTTATTAGGTGATGCTGGGCAGCGGTTAGGGAAGTAGGCAGGATGGAGCCAGGATAGTCCCTGACATCTATGTAGCAGGAGCTCCATGGCCATCTTGTCCCAGAGCCGAGCTGGAGTGAATCCACTCCCTCCACTTCCCCCATCAATG
This sequence comes from Colobus angolensis palliatus, assembly GCF_000951035.1. Lineage (NCBI taxonomy): Eukaryota > Metazoa > Chordata > Mammalia > Primates > Cercopithecidae > Colobus > Colobus angolensis. Next base: position 16,923,619 of record NW_012120709.1, on the reverse strand, counting down.
AGCCTCTCCTCAGAGTCCCGGGAAGGAGAGTTTGCTTATCCTGACTTCGGCACTTGCCTGACCCCAAGATTAGGGAACGACAGGCTTCCTGATTAACATTCCCACCACAGCTCACACAATAGGAAGGAAAAACAAAAAGTGTGCCCTGAGGAAGAAGAGAATGAGGCTGAGGGTTCTCAAAACATATTTACTTGAGTAACACTACATAAGCTACTTACCTGACCTAAGCCTCAGTTTCCTCACATGTAAAATGGGGATGCTGTTAGTATTTACCATAAAAGGCTGTTATGAGAACTTATCAGATAAAGGAGGTCAGATGCTTAGTGAGTGCTTGGCTCAATGCATCTTAGTTATTGTTGTTAGGAGCTCCGACTCTTGATTGGCCCAAATCTTTGTTCAGAGGTGCCCCACCCCCTGTCTGGCTGGGCTGCTGTTTCCCCGCAGGCTCTGGAGGGGCCGTGTTGTCACAGGGTGACCTGGATCCACATGCCCACTTACGGCACATGGACAGGTTCTGTGGTCACCATTCCTGCCAAGTTCCAACACAGTAGGAGCAGACTCCTGCTCTCATGAAGCCACACTCATCATCCCTGCCTTTTCTTTTGGGACACCCCTGAAGGAGCCCCAGTAAGTTCCTAGCAAAGCCTTCCATTTGGGCAAACACACTTCATCCCAACAAGTGTACTGTTCCCCTCTTGTCAGCAGGAACAGAAAACATGATTTTACATCTGTCACCCATAATCTATCTCTTTACGCACAAGAGACTTGCCCCTGCCCCATCACCTGTGACTTCTGTCTCAAGGCAAAGTGAGCAACTCTCTATAGCTCTTTCTCAGAAGTGTCTTTTTAACTTCACAATTCATTTAGTGGCTTGGAAAATCATGCGTCAAAGGCATACACATCGACTTGTGTTCTGCACTCTGTATTTTTCTAAAGAAAAAAAAGTCCCTGCTCTCAAAGAACTTAGGATTTAGTCGGAAGAGAAGGATATATAAAAAAGAAAATGAATAACAATAAAAATAAATAGCACTGATAATAATGACATTATAATGTTGACCATCCCCTACTCTCTGTGTCATTATCCTAGGCTTTCACAGACGTTGCCTCATTTTAATCTTCCCTGCACATCTCTGAGATGGATGGGTGCTTATGGAGGGAAGGCCCTCAGGAGGAGGCCACAGGGTAAGCCACAGCTGGACAGCAGCAGGGCTGGGCTGCCTCTCTGACTTCAGTTGCACCCCCTGGGGCACCCTTGGGCCAGCCCATGTAGCCTTCCTTCAGCTGGACCTGGGGCCTAAGCCAATCAATCTTGCAGTCCAGGCAACCTGCACTGGGGCCTCAGCAGAGCCTGTAATTCATCTGGCTGGAAACACAACTTATTTTTACACCTCTTCACATTAGTCCCCATAGAGCAGGCCTGAGCTCAAAGTGAGAAAATGTGAATTGATCACAGCTGTGAAATCATGGTAATTAGTGCCGTCTGCTGAAACCCTCATTCCTGTGGCTGGAACCCCTGACTTTCTGGACATATATGATTCTTAACACAAATACCTATGCCCTAGTCTTCCACCTTAGTGGCCAGGCCCCATCAGCCACCCCCTGCTCACCTCCTGACCAATGACAGGTCAGCTCAAGGATAGAATCATTTAAATGGAAGGGCGCTGCTAAAAGTTGCTGCTGCCACAACCAGAGGCCAAATATCTGTCAACGGGGTGAGGAGCTGCTTCTTACTGCTCACGGTATGGTCCCTGAGACCATAGACTGGAAGTCAGGTCACCTGGGTTTAAATTCCAGCACCTACTTGTTAACTGTATCCTGGGGCAAGTAATTAATCTAAGTTTGTTTCTTCATCTGTAAAGTGGAAAAAATAATAATATTATAGAACAGTACTTTCAAGCTATCCAAACAAAAGGACTAGTTTTTGTTTATTGGTTTTGGTTTTTTCAAACTTGGACTGACATTTTTGTAAAGCTCAGTGAAAATGATCACCTACCTTCAAGTTGCAGCAACGTCAAATTGCTATAAAAATGTTTAAATGTTTATTCTTGATTCGTGTACTTATTGTCATGGATCATTAACAAACAGATCATGGACCAGCAATGATCCACAGCTCACACTCTGAGTAGCACAGTGCCTGGCACAGGGTAAGAGTAAGTGTGGGCTGCTTTGATTATTTTGAGACCCCTTGCAGGTGCATAAGGTGTTGGCCTCACTCTTCAGGAGCTTCTAGACTTTGTAAATCTCATCAAGCAAATGCACTGGAAGGGAGAGAAATAATCTATTAAACAATATTATTGTTTGTTTTTTGATTTACTTTTCACTGGCAGGGCTCTTACTAAAATTTGTTGCTTAAATTTATTGACATTTCTGTTCACAAGTTATGATTTAAAAGAAAGCCATTTATCTTAATATTTAAATTCATATAATGCTGACTCTCCCAGTGTTTCTTATTTAGGGAATGATTAGGTCCAACACATCAGTCCCAGTTGCTCTTTGAGCACTGGGTGGTCCAGAACAGACCTTCATACCACAGTTGAAGCTACCAAAGTTGAGAAGTTGGCATCACCACTGAAAGCCCAACAGCCTCAAGATACCTCTGTCTACCATCACTACGGCTATTGATGCTGGGCACATTATCATCATCTGTTAGATCTAGGAACCGGTCCTGGTTGCTTTCATTTCACTATTAGAACTGAACTGGATAACCTTCTATGATCACCAACAGATATTAGTTACCTTTGTCAAAGTTTTCTGGGGATCCCATAGTTGTGGTTCTTTAGTGAAGTAAATCTTTTAGTTTATGGCTCTACAGGTGCTCACACACACACACACAGTGCCCAAATAACTGGGTCAGAGGCAATCTAGTGTAAGTGGCATCTTGGAGTGGAGTAAATTTAAAAGATGATTTAAATGTATTTTTGCTTCTAATTTTTTTCTTCTATATATATTAAAAGATAACTGAAATAATTATTTTTTAAAATATAAACTGCATTGATACATTATTATATATAATGTAATTTGTATATGAGTAACAACATGAAGGAGAGGAGATGGGGTAGAGTTATATTGGAGCAAACTTCTTTAAACTATTGAAATTAAGTTGGTATTAATCCAAACTAGATTTTTATAAGTTAAGATGTTGATTGTAATTCCCAGGGTAGCCATTAAGAAAATATATAGCAAACTAAAATATATAGTAAAAGAACTAAAAATATGTGTTAAAAGAAACCATGGAAATTGAAACCGTATTCTATAAAATAGAGATTTAATGTTAACAAAGAAATAACAAAAAACTAGAGGAACAAAAAAATACATAAGACAGAGAAAACAACAAAATGACAGATGTAAACTGACCATATCATAATTACATTAAGTGCAAATAAACAGTCCAATCATGAGGCAGAAATTGGCAGAATAGATTTTTTAACCTGACTACATGCTGTCTATAAGACATATTTTTTATTCAAAGACACGAGCAGTTTAAGAGTCAGAAAATATATACCATGCAAATAGTAACCAAAAGAGAGCTCAAATGGATATCCTAATATCAGACAAAAAAGACTCTAAGACAAAAAAAAAAGTTATTAAAGATAAAGAAGAACTTTTTATAATGATTAAAGTGTCAATTCACCAGGAATAAATAACAACTATAAATATATATGGACCTAAAAACTGAGACCTAAACACATGAAGCAAAAACGGACAGAACTGAGAAGAGAAATAATTATGCCTTTTAAAAAAATGAGAAAAAAGAGGAGATTAAGCTTAAAACAAGTAGAAGGATGGGAATAATAAAGATTAGAGAAGAGAGAAATGAAATGGAGACTAGAAAAACAATAGAGAACACCAATAAAATAAAAAGTTTTCTTTGAAAAGATAAACAAAATTGACAAACCTTTACCTAGACTAAGAAAAAAGATGACTCAAATTACTAAAATCAGAAATGAAAGCAAAGACATTACTACTAATTCTACAGAAATAAAAAGAATTATAAGGAATACTATGAACAATTAGGCACCAATACATTGGGTAACTTAGATGAAATGGACCAATTCCTAGAAACAAAACCTACCTAGAATGAATCATGAAAAAATTGAAAATATAAATACATCTATAACTAATAAGGAGATTGAATTAGTAATGAAAAAATATCCCAAAAAAGCAAAACATATGGCTTCATCAGTGATTTCTATCACATTTAAAGAAAAATTAACACCTATCTTTTTCAAACTTTTTGAAAAATTTGAAAATAGGAACACTTCCTAACTCTTCCTATGAGGCCAGTGTTGTCTAAATACCACAATCAGACAAAGATGTTACAAGGAAAAAAAAAGTACAAACCAATATCCCTTATGAATATTGATGCAAAAATCCTTTAAAACAATACTAGGAAACTGAATTCATCTGCATATTAAAAGGATTATACACTATGACCAAGAAGGATTTATTCCTAGAATGTACAGATGATTCCAGCATACCAAAATGAATCACTGTGGTACACCACATTAACAAAGGGATAAAACCCAAATGATCATCTCAAGTGATGCAGCAAAGCATCTGACACAATTTAACATTTTTTTATGATAAAAACATTCAGCAAACTAGAAATACAAGGAACTTCCTTCAACTTTAACGTAAGTTGCAGTTAACACCACACTCAATGGCAAAAGACTGAAACTTTTCCTCTTCAATCAGGAATAAGACAGGAATGCCAGTTTTCCCCACTTCTATTCAACACTGTATTAGGATCTCTGGATAGTACAATTAGACAATATAGATAGACAAAAATAGAAATTCGGCTAAAGAAATAAAAGGTATCCAAGTCAGAAAGAATAAAATTATCTCTGTTCACAGATGACATGATTGTGTATGTAGACAACCCTAAAAATTCCACATTCAAGGAAGCTGTCACAACTAATAAACAAATTCAGCAAAGTATTAGGATAAAAAAATCAACACATAAAAATTAGTTGCATTTCAACTCACTAGCAGTGAACAATCTGAGAAGGAAATTAAGAAAATTTCATTTATAATAACATCAAAAAGAATGAAATACTCAGGAATTAACCAAGGAGATGGAAGACTTATATACTGAAAATTATGAAACACTGCGGAAAGAAATCAAAGAAGACATAAATAGAAAAACATTCCATGTTCATGAATTGGAAGACTTAATATTATTTAAATGACAATATTAGTTAGCCAAAGCAATCTACAAGTCAATGTAATTCCCACACAATTCTAACAACTTTTTTTTTGAGATGGGGTGCCTCTCTGCCCCCCAAACTGGGGTGTAGCAGCATGATCTCAGCTCACTGCAGCCTCCACCTCCTGAACTCAAGTGATCTTGCCACCTCAGCATCCCCAGTAGCCGGAACCACAGCCATGTGGCACCAGGCCCAGCTAATTTTTGTACTTTTTTTTTGGTAAAGGCGGAGTCTTGCTGTGTTTCCCAGTCTGGTCTCAAACTCCTAGGCTCAAGCAATCCACCCACTTTGGTCTCCCAGAGTGCTGGGATTACAGGCATAAGCCACCATACCTGGCCCTAACAACCTTTTCTGCAGAAATAGAAAACTGCATCCTAAAATTTATATGGAACCTCATAGGGCCCTGAGGTTACCAAAATAGCCAAAACAACCTTGAAAAAGAAGAACAAAATTGAATAACTCACTTAATGATTTCAAAATTTATTACAAAGCTACAAAAATCAAAACAGCATGGCATTGACATAAAGACAGACATATAGACCAGAGGAATTGAACAGAGGGCCCAGAAATAAAACTTCATATATATAGTCAAGTGATTTTCAACAAGAAAAATGCCAAAACCATTCAATGGGAACAGGACAGCCTTTGCAACAAATTATACTAGAAAAAGAAAACCAGGTATCCTATATAAAAGGATAAAATTGGACCCTTACTTAACACCATATATAAAAATTAACTCAAAGTGAACCAAAGACCTAAAAGTAAGACCTAAGTTGTAAAACTCTGGGAAGAAAACAGAAGAAATCTTTATGACATTGCATTTGGCAATAATTTCTTGGATATGACACCAAAAACACAGTCAACAAAAGAAAAAATACACAAATTGGACTTCATCAAAATTTAAAACATTTGTGCATCAAAGGACACTATCACAGAGCAAAGAGGCAACCCAGAGAATATGAGGAAAATGTTTGCAAATTACACATCTAATAAGAGATTAACATCCAGAATATACAAGGAACTCCTACAACTCAACAACAACAAAAAACTATTTAAAATGGAAAAGGGACTTGAATAGACATTTATCCAAAAAAGATATACGAACGGCCAAAAAGCACATTAAAAGATACTCAACGTCATTAATCATTAGGGAAATGTAAATCAAAACCACAATGAAATACTACTTTGTACCCATTAGGATGGCTATCAAAAAGTCAGAAAATAGCAAATATCGATGAGGATGTGGAGAAACTGGATCCCTGGTGCATCTTTGGTAGGAATGTAAAATGGTACAGCAGCTATGGAAAACAGTCTGATGATTCCTCAAAGAATTAAGCATAGAATTTCCATATGCTCCAAAAATTCCATTACTATATATACTATCAAGAAAATTGATAGCTGAACAGAATTATTCACAATAGTCGAAAAGTGGAAGCAACCTAAATGTTCATCAAAGGATGAATAAACAAAATGTGGTATATACACACACAATGGGAAACTCTGATACGTGCTACAACATGGATCAGCCTTGAAGACGTTATGCTAAATAAGCCAAACACAAAGGAAAAAATATTGTATGATTTCATTTGTAGGAAGTAACTAGAATAGTTTAATACACTGACTCAGAAATTAGAACAGTGATTACCAAGGGCTGGCAGGGGTGGAGGGTGAATGGGATGTTATTGTTAAATGGGTACAGGGTTTCAGTATGCGATGATGAAAGAGTTTTGAAGATGGATAGTGGTGATGATTGCAAAATAATGTGAATGTGCTTAATGCCACTGAACTGTCCATTCAAAAATTGTAAAATTGGTAAATTTTATGTTACATATATATTACCGGCAGTTTAAAAAACAGGCAAAAGAAAAGTATATTGTTCAGGGATTCATACTTGGTTAATGAAACTATGATTAAAGCAAAATGATCATGAAAAAAAGAAATGAAGTACTGACTCATGCTACAACATGAATGAAACTTCTATACTAAGAGATAGAAGCAAGCAGACAAAAGTTGTATGATTCCATTTGTATGAAATGTCCAGAATAGGTAGGTCTATAAACAGGTTATTGCCTGATGCTAGGGAGAGGAGAATGAGTGACTGCTAATGGGTACCGTTTATTTGCAGGGTATTAAAAATATTTTAAAATTAGGTAGTTGTGATAGTTGCACAGTTCTGTAAATATACAAAAGACCACTAAATTTCACCCTTTTAAAGCATGAATTGTATGATGGGAGGGAGGGCTCCTTGGCCCATATGCAAATTCTCCCTCTCGCTAGATTCTTTCAGGGATAGCATTTGTCAAGTTAAAAAGAAAGTTTTGCTCTTGACCCAATATAATTTCTAACTGCATAATTGGAACACAGCATTTCATGGTTCTACCCAAGGTGACACATCTCTACTAATAGAGAGAGGTGGCTGGCAACTTTTGAGTACCAATTTTTCTCACTGAAACAACAAAAATCTGAGTTCTCTCTGAGTATCCCTGATGCACATGTTTATAATGGTGAATGGAACTCAACTGAATTGAGCCCCTCAAAAAATCTAATCCTCTGACATCCCTCCATACACTCAATTCCTGCCTCTTGAGGGTTAATTAGTTCTACCTCCTGTGTGACTGAGACTTTGGGAATTTATTTTCTTATCAAATGCTTGATCCTAAAAAGGAATATACTTTTAAAGATAGCTTGGTTCTGTAATTTTTCCAGAAAGACTGATTATCTGGATCCAGATATGCAGTTTTCTTTAGTGTGATTTTTTTTTTTTCAATCCTGTCTGATAAGAGTCCCATTCCTTTTGCAGGATAACTTTTATGAGAATTTTATTTCATGGGACAGCTTTGAAAAACACAGGAATGCACCTTTAACAGATTACAAATCCTGGATTGAAAGAGGAGAATAAGGTGGGATTATGAGCAATGGGTACCCTTACATTAGTTATAAATGTGTGGAGGGAGGAGGATGTGCTGTAATTTCTGAAATATAATGAGGGTGTAATTTATAATATAGAGCAATAAAGTGCACAGTAAATTGACATGAGAGACACATATGGATCAGTTAGCAGTGGTTAACTCTGAAAAGTGAGACTGAAAGAGGGATTAGGCTGGGTGCAGGGGCTCATGCCTATAATCCTAGAACTTTAAGAGGCCAAAGCAAGAGGATCACCTGAGCCCCAGAGTTCAAGACCAGCCTACACAACAGAGTGAGATCCTCATCTCTACAAAAATACTTAGCCAGTGTGGTGGTGTGTGCCTGTAGCCCCAGCTACCTGGGAGGCTGAGGGGGGAAGTCTGTTTGAGCTGGGAAAGTCGAGGCTGCAGTGAGCTGTGATTGAGCCACTGCACGCCAGCCTGGATGACACAGTGAGATCCTGTCTCAGAAAAAAAAGCAAAAACAAAAACAGAGAAGAAAGGGGGCTTCGAATTTTACTCCCTAAACTACTATAAGTATTTGTTTAATATAAGGGAAACTCCCAGATAAGCAAAAGAAAAGCAAGATAAATTAGTTTAAACAATAGATAAAAATTATTGGCTCATGCAACGGTAATAGCAAAGGTAGGGTAGACTTTACCTGTGGTTTGATCAGGTTCTGACTCCATTTTTTCTCAAGTCTTTTGAATCTGCCCTCTTCAAGCAGTGGCCTCACCTTTGGATGGCGCCTGTCATTAGAGTAAAATAACTGCAGCAGTGTCCAGACTAATACCCACACCCACGCTATCCCCCAGTCACTGAAACAAAGTCCTGAGCTTTACTTTGTTTGAATCACCTGCTCACTCATGAGCTAATCTATGTGGCAAAGAAGAGGAGATGAAACCAATTGTCTTAGGTCAATCAAGGCTCACCCCTGGTTAGCCCCACCCAACACCAGCTGTTGGGAAGTAAAAGGTGGAGTTGATTCAATACCCACTGAAGCTCCTGCTCCAAGCTGTATTTTTACTTGGGCCCTCCCAATCTTATCTGCTTAGGAAAACTGAGGCACTGTTGAAATTGTGGAGCCCTTATAAATTCAGATATTTGTGCCAAGTCTATGCTTACACATCCTAATGCAAACCCTGTCTCTTCCTGTTGCTGCAAGCAAAGTTCCCAGAATCTCATGCCAAGCCCTTGTTTGAATGATCCTGAGTTTACTACAATAGTTTACTACAATTTCTTGCTCTTATACTAGCTAGATTTAGCTAATTGAACCGAAAAAAGAAAATATGCTCAAGCTAATAGTTTAAAGCCAGACTCCATAAAGAGTTTATTATCCCTTTGCAAAATGAGGAAGTCCCTGCAGACTTCAGGCTGTATGTGGGAGGCAGAACACCCTGATTCGGGAAATTTCACCAAGACTGACAAGAGTGAGCCCAGTCCAGCAATGTTGCATAATAATGAAAACTTTGGGCCACAATACTCCCCCTAACTGGCTCCACTTCCACTGGTCCCAAACCTGCTCTCAGAGACTCTGCCCATGATGCTTCTGCTATTCATGACATTCAGCCTGTCCCTGCCCCACCTCCTCACCAAGTCTCCAAGACTTAAGAACTGCACATACACTCCACTACACCACTGATGCCACTCCCTGACGTACCTACTCAAAGATTTTTCATCAGTCCTTCTTAGGACAGCTTCATCCTCCCAATTCCCATCCCCCTTGAAGTCGAGGCCAGCCCCACCTTCTCCATGAAGATCTCCCCCACGTAAACAACCCATGTAGATTTCTGCTAAATCTGAACGATAATATCTGGAGTAGAGGCTATTAAACAATGCCTCAAATATTGCTCTGGCCAGGCACTGTGGTTGGTACTGGAAATGGAGCAATATTTCTGATTCTGTCTTATTCCCCACCTCTGTCAACTTCACAATTTGACTGGAGACTCCAGTAGAGGGTTTTGGTTTTTAGGATAAAGACGCCTGTCTTCTTTTCTGTTTTCCAATCAGTTCCCAGCACAGGATGCTGGTGTTGCCTCATTCTCACCTGCGTCCTCACTGGTAATTTCCATGTTCTTGCCTTTTCTGACCTTTTTTATGACATAAATACAAAACTTGAGCAGTACCTTGTTCCTTCAGGGCCCTGTTAGGTGACTAGGTCAATTTGTAAACCAGGAATTATAATAAATTGTGTGTTAGTCTTCTTAAAATGCTTTAGCTCGAAGAAATCAGTCATATAAGGTACAAAGCAAGGCCATGGGGGTTGCTATGAGGAGGTACAGGGGATGGTTTAGTGTCTTCTGACCACACAATTGTTGGAAGGGTAAAATAATAAGTTATAACCACTTATGTTTTTACTGCATCGTGTAAACATGCTTTCTTTCCCATGGATTATACCACCTTGCAAGGTAGGCAGTATTATTCTTCCCGTCAGAAGGTCGGTTCCATGAGAACAAGGATTTTTATGTTTTGCTCACTGTTATATTTCCAGCATCTAGAACAATGCCTGACACATAAAACATCAGTGAATATTTGGTGGGTGCACAGACGAATGAATGATCAAACATTCTATAGGAAGAAGAGTTAGGGTCCAGATAGACTAAGTGATGAGTCAAATGGCTAACTCAGTTTTAACCCAATAGATGCCTGGAAAACAGACACAAAAACACAATTTTCCAGAGAATAGTCAAAGGTGTACTAAGAAAAACTGTTAAATCTTATTAGTTGTCAAAAAATTTATAAAACAGAGACTTGTGTTATGGACCAGGTCTATCTTTGTAAAAGTCCCAGGTGCACTTGAAAAGAATTTGTATTTTATAGTTGTTAAGTACAATGTCCTATAAATAATAATTAGGACAAGTTGGTTGATACTGTCATTCCAATCTTCCATATCATTACTGATTTTTGTCTATTTCTAGTATTTGCTAACAGAGAGATGTTGAAATCTCCAAATATAAATATGAATTTGTCTGTTTTCTCCATCTATTTTTATTTTACATATTTTGGAGCTTTGTTATTAAGTACATACACTTTTAGTATTTTTGTGTCTTGACTCACCATCATGGAATGTGCCTCTTTAATTCTAGTCATGTTCCTTATCTTGAAATCTACATTTTTGACATTATTATAGGCACACTAATTTGCATAGTAGACCTTTTTAACCATTCTTTTACTTTTAACCTATCT
>NW_012120709.1:16900067-16912270 GCF_000951035.1 Colobus angolensis palliatus | reverse complement strand
ATCTACATTTTTGACATTATTATAGGCACACTAATTTGCATAGTAGACCTTTTTAACCATTCTTTTACTTTTAACCTATCTGTATCTTTATATTTAAAGTATATCTCTTAAAAGCAGCATATAGTTGTCTTGCTTTAAAAAAAAAAAGCAAAAGCCTTATAATCTCCCCTTTTTAATTAAAGTGTAGTCTTTGTTTTGTTTTGTTTTGTTGAGACAGAGTCTCGCTCTCTCACAAGGCTGGAGTTCAGTGGCGTGATCTCAGCTCACTGCAACCTCCACCTCCCGGGTTCAATCGATTCCCCTGCCTCAGCCTCCTGAGTAGCTGGGACTACAGGCACACGCTGCCACGCCCAGCTAATTTTTGTATTTTTAGTAGAGATGGGGTTTCACCATGTCGGCCAGGATGGTCTCCATCTCCTGACTTCATGATCCACCCACCTCAGCCTCCCAAAATGCTGGGATTACAAGCCTGAGCTACCATGACCGGCCTACTTAAAGTTTAATCCATTAATGTTTGTAGTGGACTGAATAATGTACCCTTGAAATTTATGTTTTCCCAGAACCTCAGAATGTGACCTTATTTGAAAATTGGTTTTTGCAAATATTAGTTAAGATGAGGTCATCCTAGATTAGAACAGACCCTAAATCTAATCCAATTATAAGAAGAGGAAAGGATACACAAAGATACACAGAGGTAAGAAGGCTATGTGAACCCAAAGGTAAGGATTAAAGTGATGTAGCTACAGGCCAAGGAGTACTAAGAATTGCTGGTAATAACCAGAAGCTAGAGGTATGAAACAGATTCTCCCTCAGAGCCTCCAGAAGGAATTAATGCTGCCCAACGCCTTAATTTTGTACTCTGGCCACCTAAACTATAAGAGAATAAATTCTGTTGTTTTAAGTCACCTAGTTTGTGGTAATTTGTGTCAGTCCTAGGAAACTAATATATTTATTGTAATCATTGATATGATTGTGTTCACGTCTAATGAAATGATTAATTTCATGTGTCAACTTGACTAGGTCAGTGGATGCCCAGATAGCTGGTAAAACATGACTACTGTGTCTGTGAGGGTGTTTCCAGAAGAGATTAGCATTTGAGTTGGTAGATTAAGTCAAGAAGATCTCCCTCACCAGTGTGGGCAGCTATCACCCAAACCATTAAGGACCTACCCAAATAAAACAAAAAGGAGGAGAAAGGGAGAATTTGCTCTCTTCTTGAGTTAGACATCCATTTTCTCCTTCCCTTGGACATCAGAGCTCCTAGTTCTCGAAACTTTGAACTCTGGGACTTACACCAGCATTCCTGCCTTCTCCCCTACATCCCACCTTCCAGTGCTCAGGCCTTGGAGTAAAAGTTACACCATCAGCTCTCCTCAATTACACCATCAGCTTTCCTAGTTCCCCAACTTGCTGATGGCATATCATGAGACTTCTCAGCCTCCTTTCATGTGAATGAATTCCAATGATACATCTCCTCTTATATGTCTCTATATATTCTATTGGTTCTGTTATTCTATTAGAATGCTGACTAATACATCTACCATGGTGATTTTTGATTCCCTATTTCCCTTGTGTTATTTCTTTTTCTTCCTTTTCTGTCTTTTAAAATTTTACATTAATATAGCAATTTTTTTGTATTTCAAATTATTTCCTCTGTTGGTTTTTTCATCAATATTTCTTTGTTGTATATATTAAAGTGGTTGCTGTGGAGATTATAATATAATATGGCTCTTTAACTTATCACAGTCAACCCAGAATTAACATTATACCACTCCACAAATAATGAATAAATCTTTTCTTTTCTTTTTTTTTTTTTTTTGAGACGGATTACTCTGTTGCCCAGGCTGGAGTGCAGTAGTGAGATCTTGGCTCACCTCCCAGGCTCACCTCCCGGGTTCAAGTGATTCTCCTGCCTCAGCCTCCCAAGTAGCTGGGATTAGAGGCATCCACCGCCACGCCCAGCTAATTTTTATATTTTTAGTAGAGATGGGGTTTTACCATGTTGGCCAGCTGGTCTCAAACTCCTGACCTCATGATCCACCCACCTTGGCCTCCCAAAGTATTTTTTAGTAGAGATGGGAGTTTCACCATGTTGGCCAGCTGGTCTCAAACTCCTGACCTCATGATCCACCCACCTTGGCCTCCCAAAGTGCCGGGATTACAAGCATGAGCCACCGTGCCTGACCATAAACGAATCTGAAAGCAGTATTATTTCAGTAACTCCTCTTATATCTTTTGTGCCACCAGTTGCTATAGTTTCCTCTCCCTCAAGCCTTCCATTTTCCCTTCCCATTTTCTTTTCTCATCTTTCTCAACGCCAAATGATCTCATCGTGAGGCCGGGTTTTCATCCCATCTTACAGACTACAGCATATCTGTTAATGTTGGATTTTCTCATAAAGTAATGATACAGACAGAAGATAGAAATTATTTAGGCAGATGCTGGGGGCAAGAGAGTCCTCAGCAGAATTTTCCTTGTAACAAAAAGCAGCCCAAGAAATCATATCTTTTCTAATCAAGAGCAGCCTAAAAGATCAAGCTGCAAACATAGATAAGGAAGCTGGAAGCTTGCACAGGGGAATACCAGCAGTGGTGCCCATAGAAAGGGGTCTACTTGGGGCCAGACATGTCCACCATGGAAGCTCCACTTTCCCTTTTTTGTTAGCACATGTATGGTAAGAAAGAACTGGGCAATATGGAGAAGCTCAGGCAGAGAACCCCCTGCATAATAAAAGATTGGGGTGGAGGCTGCCAGAGATTCACACCCTATGCAGATGGCACACCTGGTCCTGACCTGGTTTTCACACAGTATATGGATCAGATACCACCTCCTCACTAGCTTATCTATAAAAATGCCTGCATTTCACCACAGATCAACAACGCATTTTTCCAAAACCCCTCTCTGTAGCAGAGAGCCATTCTCTTTCTTTCGCCTATTACATTTCTGCTCTTAACCTTATTCTTTGTGTGTCTGCATCCTTGATCTCCATGACCATAAGACAATGAACCTCGGTTATCACCCCAGACAATGAGGCTGCTTCAATAACTGAGAATTCATTTAAGAGTTGATCTGTTTAGAGAAAATGATCCACTCATTATGACAGCATCACCAACACTCAGATTGATGGATCTGGGGAGAAATGGATGAAATGGTCCAATGAAGGCTACAAGTGACAGAAAAGAATGCTGTGATTAGGCCAGTAGAGGGATGAGTTCTGTGAGCTGTGGCTGACCAGGTAGGTCTGAGGTCACAGGATCTCCTGAGCCTCCCTCAGAAGGAGCTTGGAGTTTATCCTGATTGAGATGAGGGGGAAAAAAAATACTAGAGGAAACGAAGTCGGGGAGTGACATGGCATGACTGTCATTTTAAGAAGATCCCTCTGGCTGAGCTGTGAAAGGCCTGGCCTGTAGGACAGTGAGAATGGAAACAGGCAAGCCAGTTAATAGGCAGGTGCCATTATCCAGGAAGAGGGTTGGGAAAGATTGATTTCCCTGAACTTCCCAGAAAAACTGTTTTAAAACTCCATTTCTCTGACTCAGTAAGTGTATTTAATAAGGGAGCAGCCTCAGACCATGAGGTGAAAGACGAGATGGCTTGCCTGCACCACAGCTGCAGAGCCAGCTGTCAGATGTAATAAACTGCATTTGCCTGAAGAGCTGGGGAAAGTGGCAGCAGAGATCAGCCGCTTGGAACGGCTCATTCCCTCCACCCACAGACCCCTCCAATTGACTTGGGCATGCTAAAGTGAAGGAGGCCAAATGTAATGGATTCTACTGGTTGCCTTGGCAATAGCTTATTCCACCTTTTCTAAAGTTGAGGAAATCCTCTTCCAAGTTGAAAAAGCAATCCTTGAAGCATTTGGCAAGATGCAAACTGTTACAAAGGCAGTAGGTTAACTTTTAATGCGTGTTTGAAGGAAAAATTTGCCCTTTTTAAGGTCTGCTGACTTCTTTTTGAATGTCAAAACAGGTAGCCCCAGACATTTTCCTTTCAGGAACTCTCTTCAGGGGCTTTGCCTCACAGCAGATGTGGGGGATCTGGTGGTGGCAGCGCCAAGGGAATAAGGAGTGATTAAGGCAGTCTGCGGGAAGTAACCTGGCAGAAATAGTCCTGCCATTCAAGACCCTTCTCCTCCCAGCACAGCAATCAACAGGCCCTCCTGTCAGCATCTGCCTACCCCACTGTATCTGAGTGGAGAGGATATTAGCACCCGCCTCTTACTAACAAGAGGGGACTGAACCCATGCCTTGCTGCTTGTAGATTTAGGATGTGCTGGAGGGACGCAGTGGCTCACGCCTGTAATCCCAGCACTCTGGGAGTCCGAGCTGGGTGGATCACAAGGTCAAGAGATTGAGACCATCCTGGCCAACATGGTGAAACCCCATCTCTACTAAAAATACAAAAATTAGCTGGGCATGGTGGCTCGTGCCTGTAGTCCCAAGTACTCGGGAAGCTGAGGCAGGAGAATCGCTTGAACCCAGGAGGTGGAGGTTGCAGTGAGCTGAGATTGTGCCACTGCACTGCAGTGTGGCGACAGAGCGAGACAACGTCTCAGGGGAAAAAAAAAAAAAAAAGATTTATGATGTGGTAAAATCAAACCACCACCAATTACAAAATATTTGAGAACTTGTTATGCAACTGTCACTGTGATATGTGCTGGAGATAAGAGTGGCTGACAACAGAAGTATGTGTGTCCACTCTCAGGGAGCTTACCTTCCAATAAAAAGAATCAGAAGAGAAAAATTTCCTCAGAAATGATTTTGCAAGGACCCTGTTCTTAACCCCGCTCCTCCCTGCAGATGGAGCCACTGTGTCATGCTCTCCTTCTACTCATTTGTAGGGGCTGTATCCTGATCTTCATGTCCCTAAACACTAGCTGGGCCATTGCCTTACATAAACTGTTTGCTCAGAACCAGAAAGCAACTGTCTACCTGACGTATGCCTTCCTGCTGAATTTACTCTCCAGAGTGCGAATACTTGCCCAACTGCCCTCCAAGTTTTCCAGGACCTTTGGCCCATCTGAGTGCCATTTGAGCTAACCTAAATTTTCCCATGTCTATCCCACCAGTATCTGCCTGGCTATAATGAAGCTCAGGCCCCAGTATGCTTCCTGCTTGAAGCTACCTTAAAGTAGTTCTGGCCCTTGAATATGGTTTATCTGCATGAGGCCATCTACCTGTTTTTTACTTTCCCTTTGATTACTAAAATAAAAATAAAAATTAATTTGTCTAGAATTTTTTTTCTCAACAATATTTCTTTCCCTAATTGCAACTTGAATCTGCACCATCACATCCCAGGGCAGTGGATATCAAATCTGGCTACACATGAGAATTACCTGGTGCTTTTATCCTACCCTAGACAAATTCAGAATTTCTGGAGGTAGGACCATGGCATCTGCATTTTTTAAAAGCTCCCCATGGGGCCAGACACAGTGGCTCACACCTGTAATCCCAACATTTTGGGAGACCAAGGCAGGTGAATCACTTGAGGCCATGAGTTTGAGACCAACCTGGTCAACATGGCAAAACCCTGTCTCTACTATTAGAGATGGATAATTGCTATTATAAGTAATGGCAAGACCACAATTACTTATGCATCAACCTAATAAAAAATACAAAAAAAATTAGCCGGGTGTAGTGGTATATGCCTGTAATCCCAGCTACTAGGGAGACAAAGACACGAGAATTGCTTGAACCCAGGAGGCGGAGGTTGCAGTGAGCCAAGATCTGTGTCGTAAGACTGTCTCAAAAAAGAAGAAAACCTCCCCATGGGATCTACCGTTCATTCTGGCTTGACAATCACTTCCTGAGGAGTCCATATCCCAGTTGAGATGTGTGAAGGGCGAGGGCTAGCAGAAATGCAATCAGGGACAATCTGCGGATTGCAAAGGTAAGGACAGTCCAGGACAAAAGTTAACCAGCAAAATAAACCATAAACCAGAGCCTGATTGCCTTAGAGGAAACATACACTGCTTTGGTCTGATACTGATTTCTTTTTGGCAAAGTTTTTGTAGAAATCCAAGTCTGGGGAATTCTTGAGTTCTATACTCAGAAGACATGTAAGATTAACTATCACTGATTGGGCACAGTGGCTCACACCTGCAATCCCAGCACTTTGGGAGGCCGAGATGGGTGGATCACCTGAGGTCAGGAGTTCGAGACCAGCCTGGCCAATATAGTGAAACTCCGCCTCTACTAATAGCCAGGCGTGATGGCAGGCGCCAGCTACTTGGGAGGCTGAGGCAGGAGAATCACTTGAACCCAGGAGGTGGAGGTTGCAGTGAGCCGAGATTGTGCCATTGCACTCCAGCCTGGGCAACAAGAGTGAAACTCCGTCTCAAAAAAAAAAAGGTTAACCATCACAAATGTGTATTGGAATCAGACCAACCTGCATTTGAATCCCAATTTTGCCACTTAATAGTTGTTTAATTCTCTGAGCCTTCTTTCATGTGTAAAATAGAAATAATAACACAAATCTTGCAGGATTCTTATAAGAATTAAATTCCAAAATACATGTAAAATGCCCGATACATAAGGGCTACCATATGGTAGTCATTTTTATGATCTTCGCTTATAAATTCCTCTTCTGGTACTCCACACTCAGGAAATAACCTGAAATATGAAACAATTTTATGATCAAAGAAGTTTTTTACTTTTTTTAATGTTTTTAATTTTTAAGTTTTCTTTTTCTTTTTCTTTTAAAGATGGGGCCTCACCCTGTCACCCAGGCTGGAGTGCAGTGGCATCATCACTCCTGGCTCAAGCGTTTCTCCCACCTCAGCCTCTTGAGTAACTAGGACCACAGGAGTGTATCAACATGCTTGGCTCATACTATTTATAATATGAAAAATGCCCAACCATAGAAGAATTGCTAAAGAAACTACAGCTGGAGAGAATATTAAGCAGCCATTAAAACTGATTATTGCAAAGTATCTTTAACACTATATGAAAATATTCATGCCATATAAAGTAATAAAAGCAGGACACAAACATTTTATACATTGTATTTGTTTGACTATGGTATACATTGTATTTGTTTGACTATGGTTAAAAAAGGACAATAAAATATTTCAAAAGAAAATATTACAAAATATTAAGTTTTTTTTTTTTGAGACAGAGTCTTGCTCTGTCACCCAGGCTGGAGTGCAGTGGCACAATCTCAGCTCACTGCAACCTCCACCTCCCCGGTTCAAGCGATTCTCCTGCCTCAGCCCCCTGAGGGCTAGGATTACAGGCACCTGCCACTACACCTGGCTAATTTTTGTATTTTTAGTAGAGACAGAGTTTCACCATGTTGGTCAGGCAGGTCTTGAGCTCCCAATCAGGTGATCTGCCCACTTTGGCCTCCCAAAAGTGCTGGGATTACAGGCGTGAGCCACTGCACCTGGCCCAAAATATTAAGTTTTACAATTGCTTTTTTCTTTCTGTATTTTCCAATGCAACAATGACTTTGTATGTTTTAATAATTGGGGGAAATTAAAACAATTGTTTTGACCATGGAATACTATGCAGCCATAAGAAGAGATGAGATCATGTCCTCTGCAGGGACATGGATGGAGCTGGAAGCCATCATCCTCAGCAAACTAACACAGGAACAAAAGACTAAACACTGCATGTTGTCACTTATAAGTAGGAGCAGAACAATGAGAACACATGGACATACTCGGCGGGGGAACAACACAAACCGGGGCCTGTCAGTGGGGGGTAAGAGGGGAGAACATCAGGAAGAATAGCTAATGGATGCTGGGCTTAATACGTAGGTGATGGGTTGACCTGTGCGGCAAACCACCACGGCACACGTTTACCTACATGACAAACCTGCACATCCTGCATAGGCACCTCGGGACTTAAAAATTGAGGAAGAAAAAAATAAAAGAATTGGTTTTGAATACATACAGCCTCAGATTGCCCTTAGTGATGACCTCCGTTTGTCAGGGTTGCAGTGTGCTGACTGGGCACACCCTCTCCCTCCAGCTGGCCCTGAGCTGCCCACAGGGAGACCAGGTAGGCACACCCCAGGCTGGCTGCCAGCAGTTTTTGGATAGTTTCTAGCCAGGCTGCCCCATGGAAATGTTCCAAATATTTTTTCATCAGTTGGCTCCCTCAAAGAGTGAGACCCGCATTTCCAACATGGCGGCCTAAATAATATAAGCTCCATTTTCTTGATTTATGGAGAAAAAGTGAAAAGGTGTCCATGGACATTAGGGCAGTCTCCTGTTTCCTAGCCTTGGAGGCAGAGTTAATACATAGAAGCATGATATGCAAATTCCCTGGTAAGATGTGCTTCACAGTGCTACGGATCTAATTAGTCTAACTAAGAGGGACACTTAGCTAAAATTATCAAACCTTCCAGACAACAAAGGGTTGGCTGACCAGAAACCAGCACCCAAGAACCAAGATAACTCTTTGCATTGCCTCAGTTCATGAGCTACCTGCGTGATTAGAAAAATAAGTTACTCACCACAAAAATCACAGAGTAAGAGGAAAGAAGAGGAAAGTTGTCTTCTCCCTGCAACCAAATATGCATAGATAAAGGAGAAGTTAGGTCCAAAATGTTGTCAGTGTGACAAAAGCTGAATTTCTGCTTAGGATGGAAGATCAGGAAATGATTTTTGCAGTTTATTAATAATTTAATCATAGTCTTTGCAGCTGCCATCATGAATGAGTAATATCCTTTCCGACAGACACAGGCGTGAAGTCAAAGAGAAATGTATAAGCAGATACCATGGGCATCACAGGCCTCTGCCTTAGAGATCTCTGCATAAGACAGCAGCAGCATAATTTTCAGCAATAGGCTGGTTGGACATGTCTGCGTGATGCTGCTGCAGGTGAGTGAATGTTCCTGAATCCAGGTGCAATGGGAAAGCACAAATTTCCCCACAGCAGCCTCTTCCTCATTTATGTATCTCTTCTTTCATCTTCTCTCCTCCCCTTCAAACATATTCCTCCACCCTGGATTGCATTGCTGTATTTCCTGCCAAGCTTTGGCTAGATAAGAGATTAACTAATAAAAGCACAGGGTGTGCCCAGCTCCCCTGCAGAGGCATTCACTAATAATGAGAGGGTTCTTTGTGGAGGAAGAAAAAAAACACTTTTTTCCATTATGAAAGGTAGCTGTTAATATTTTAGTATAATTCCTTTCAGTCTTTACTCTGTGCATAATTTTTGTTTGGACTTTTGAGTATAGCTGAGATGACATTGTATGTATGATTATAAAGCCTACTATGTTTTCACGTAACAAGCATTTCTCCAGATTATTATAGACTCATAGGAAGGATCTTTTTTTAGGGTACATGTAATAGTCCACTCAGCTGATGGGCCATAATTTACTGAACTCTTTCTCTATCGTCATAATTCCTCTTAAGGGAGGAATTGTTGTAAACTTAGATGCTTTTTAAGTCCTAAAGTAACAATAATTGCTCTATTACTATATAATAGTAATAATAATTGAATACTCACTACATGCCAGATATTCTAAACATTGTTTATGAACTCATTTAATCCTCACAGCAAATGTTAAAACAAGAGTACTATTAATTTTACTATCATGCGGTAGGTAACAGTTTGCAAACCTGTGAAATGAAGGTATGTTCCAGAGAACAAACGGAGGTTTCCAGTTTTATAGCAAAAGTTTCTGCCCAGATGTCCAATCAAATCTGTTTATGCAAATAAAAGTTGCAAACTTGCCTAGTTTCCATTGATTGGCACAGCTGAGTTCTGGTTGGTCAATACAACTGATCCTTGATTGGTTGATATAGCTGAGCCCTGATTGGTTGGCTCTGGTGAGCTCTGAAAGTCCCAAAGTTAAGCAGAGGTGGGATTTTTCTGGAAACTCAGAGTATGGCCATGTGGCTTTATTTTTAAATTTAGGCCTACTTAGCCTCCTGGGCTCCGTCTTGAAGGACTGGCTTAGCCACCCAGGATCCATCTCGAAGGACGTTTTTAGGTTCACCTTTGTTCACAGTGTAGAGATGGCAAGGAACTTGCTGAAGCTCCCAGCTAGGAAGTAGGAGAGCACAGCTTTTGAATCCATGCATTTTGGCTCCAGCACTTGCGTTCTGAAGTACAAGATGGATGATAAGAGGCAAGGGTCCAAGTGTGAGCTGGATTCACAAGTTCAAAGTCCAAGAACAAGAGCAGAACTGCTTAGCATGAGACAAGGAGAGGAACTCTGTTGTTGAAAGAGTTCAACAACAGGAGGGGAGGTAGAAAATGAAGGAAAAGAGAGAAGAATCAAATGATGATGGGGAAAGGACCAAGAGAAGAACTTGACAGTGGTGGGAAGCCAAAAATAGGACTTTAGAGAAAATCTGTCTAAAGCAGATTTTTAATAATAGCTTTATTGAGGTATAATTGACATAAAGTAAACTACATTTGAAGTATACAATAAGTTGAAACTATCGCCACAATCAAGATAGTACAAACGTCCATCACCCTAAAGTTTGTGTTCCTTGTAAGCTCCCAATCCAATCTCTGCCTAGCCAAGCAACCACATCTTCTTTCTGTCATTATAAATTGATTTGCATTTTCTAGAACTGTGTATCTACATATGGAATCATATACTATATACTCCCTTTCTGTCTGGTATATTTCACTCTGTAGTTATTTTGAGATTCATTTATGTTTTAGTATGTATAAATAGTTTATTCCTTTTAATGCTGAGAAGTGTTTCATTATATGAATATGTCAAAAATCTGTGTATCTGTTCACCTGTTGATGGATATTTGGTTTGTTTCTAGTTTGGGGCTATTACAATAAAACTGCTCTGAACATTCCTGTTCAAGTCTTTGTATGAACATCTGTTTTCATTCCACTAGGAACAGAATTACTGAGTTATATTTTTTGTTGAACTCTGAAACTGTTTTCCAAAGTGGCCATTCCAGCAGCATATAAGAATTCCAATTCCTCAGTATCCTCACCAATACTTGATACTGTCAGTCTTTTTAATCTTAAATATTCTAAAGATGTGTAGTAGCATCTCATTGTGATTTTAATTTGCATTTTCCTGATGACAAATGATGTTGAGCATTTTTTCATGAGCTTATTTACCATCCATATCTCTTTCTTGATGAAGTGTCCATTAAAATATTTTCCCCATTTTTCTTATTGAGTTGTTTTATTGAGTTTGGGAGTTATTTATATATTTGGATATAAATACTTTATCAGATATGTGATATGCAAATGTTTTTCCAGTCTGTGGCTTGACTTTTCATTCCATTAACAGTATCTTTCAAAAAAGCTGAAGTTCTTAATTTTGATTAAGTCCAATTTATCAATTTTCTTCTTTTATGGATTATGCTTTTGGTGTCATAGCTAAAAAATCTTTGCCTAATGCAAGGTCACGAAGATATTCTATCTTTTGTTCCAGAAGTTTTATACTTACAGGCTTTACATTTAGATCCATGATCAATTTTTAGTTCATGAGCAAGTATGGATCAAAGATGATGTTTCAGCATATGGATAACAATCATTTCAGCACCATTTGTTGAAAAACTATCCTCCTTACACTGAATTGCCTTTGTAATGTTGCCAAAATCAATTGACCATATATGCGTGGTCAATAGAACTCTCTGTTCTGTTCTATCTATCCATACATCTATCTTTACACCAGTATCACACTGTCTTGATTATAGATTTGTAAAGTCTTCGACGAAGGTAGCGTGAGTCCTCAAACTTCGTTCTTCCCCTCAAATTTGTTTTGGTTGTTCTAATTCCTTTGCATTTCCCTACCCGTGCCAATTTCTACTAAAAAAAAAGTGTGTTAGAATTTTCATTCGGAGTATGTTAAATCCATAAATTAATTTAAGGAAAATTGGCATCTTAACAATATTGCATCTTCCAATCCACAAAATTGGTATGTCTCTCCACAAAAGGGATTTTTTAAAAATGTTATCTGGCATGTGCTGATTTCAGTAGCAGTCATCTGCAAAGTTATAAAGTAATAAATGTGTGCTTGTAAACGTGCTTTAGTTGTGTGTTTGTTTAAATACTATTGAAAGGGTTGCTGTTTGCTGACGATATGATTGTATCCTAAAAAGTCCTAAAGACTCCTCCAAAAAGCTCCTAGAACTAACAAAATAATTTAGCAAAGTTTCCAGATACAAAATTAATGTCCACACATCAGTAGCTGTCCTATACACTAACAGCAACCAAGCTGAGAATCAAATCAAGAACTCAACCTCTTTTGCAACAGCTGCAAAAAAA
>NW_012120709.1:16872843-16900017 GCF_000951035.1 Colobus angolensis palliatus | reverse complement strand
AAAAAAAAAAAAACAACAAACTTAGGAATATACCTAACCAAGGAGGTGAAAACTACAAAACACTGCTGAAAGAAATCATAGACGACACAAACAAATGGAAACACATCCCATGCTCATGAATGGGTAGAATCAACATTGTGAAGATGACCATACTGCCAAAAGCAATCTACAAATACAATTCAATTCTCATGAAAATACCACCATCATTCTTCACAGAACTAAAACAAACAAACAAAAAAATCCTAAAATTCATATGAATCCAAAAAAGACCCCACATAGCCAAAGCAACACTAAGCAAAAAACAAATCTGGAGGCATCACATTACCTGATTTCAAACTATACCATAAGGCCATAGTCACCAAAACAGCATGGTACTCACATAAAAATAAGCACATAGACCAATGAAACAGAATAGAGAACCCAGAAATAAACCCAAATACTTACAGCCAACTGATCTTTGACAAAGCAAACAAAAAACATAAAGTGGGGAAAGGACACCCTATATAACAAATGGTGCTGGGATAATTGGCAAACGACATGTAGGAGAATAAAACTGGATCCTCATCTCTCACCTTATACAAAAATCAACTCAAGATGGATCAGGGACTTAAATCTTAGACCTGAAACTACAAAAATTCTAGAAGATAATATTGGAAAGTGCCAAGTTTCATGTTTTGAGCATCATGGTAAGGACTAAAGCCACCTGAGTAGAGCCAAGAGCAGAGGGCTCATGGGAAGGCAAGTCCTTAAGAATCAGTAGAAATTTGGCGGTGGACCTCTATGGGCAGTAAAACTGATGGTTCAGGAGAGACACTATCTAGATCTCAAGGGCCAGAAGATGACAGCTGAGTCATAGACTGAGAGCCCCTTCTCGGAAAGAGAAATCCCCACTAGCCATGCCACCTTGGATCTGTCCCCAGCGTGATAAAAGCACAACCATTGCACTTCAGAAAATCTGCCCACCCCTACTCCACATGATATAAGGCTCCAGAGCACTGGATTGCGATTTGTTGTCCTAGCAACTAATGATACACATGCGCTCAACCACCTTACAATCATATGCAGGTTTGGAAGGTTGCAGATGTGTTTAGGGAGTCTCTCTCTCTTTTCCTTTTTCTCTTTCTACTTTTTCTCTTTCCTTTTTATCTCTCTCTTCTGCTTTTCTCTCTTCGTCTTTCTTTCCCCCCTCACTCTCTCTTTCCTTCTTTTTAAATTTAAGTCCTCTTTTGATAAATACAAAAATCTTACATCTCCCTAACCATCCTCCCTCTGAGAATCTGGTACGCCCTTGGAAGGTGTGTGTCTCGGCCGGGCGTGGTGGCTCACACCTGTAATTCCAACACTTTGGGAGGCTGAGGTGAGTGGATTACCTGAGATCAGGAGTTTGAGACCAGCCTGGCCAATACGGCAAAACCCAATCTCTAGTAAAAATACAAAAATTAGCCAGGCACGATTGCATGCATCTGTAATCCCAGTTGGGAGGCTGAGGCAGGAGAATCGTTACTCGGATGGCTGAGGCAGGAAAATCGTTTGAACCCAGGAGGTGGAGGTTGCAGTGAGCTGAGATCGCACCATTGCACTCCAGCCTGGGTAACAAGAGCAAAATTTCATCTCAAAAGAAAAAAGAGAGAGAGAGACAGAGAGGTGTGTGTCTCTCACCTCACTTCTCCTTTGTCAGTCACACTAAGCTGATGTACCAGGTGGAAAGTTCGCCTAGCTCTACTTGTTTCCCAAGATGTAGAGAAAACTGTTGACTTCTGAGGGTTGCTAAATGTTTCCCTGTTTGTCCATTTTGTTGTTGTTGTTGTTGTTGTTGTTTTGTTTTGTTTTGTTTTAACATGGCAAGACTCAATCTCACAGTTTCTGGATCAGTCAGGGTAAGGTTTGGAATTGTTCATAGGGCAAGGATTCTATTTTATTTTTCAGTAGCTTCCTTGCTGAGAAACTTTCAGTAGCTACTACCTTTCTTGTGTCCATTAGGAACTGAGCAAACAGGATAACAAAACACATTCTCCAGCTGGGACTTGGACTCTACCTCGACAAAGGAATAAAATGAGCGTATCAACTACAACCAGCAAACGAGAACTATCTTAGCTTACTGTCATAGTCCTTGCTTCTAGGAATGACTCTGGTTGTTTTCAAAAGCATTCTTCTTGCCCAGAGCCCTGTGAAGAATAACTTCCTTGAGGACTAAGGTGCTGTTGTTCTCTGACAGTCCTCTTGCCTGGCTTTAACCTATTCAACATTTTCATCAGTGAGTTGCTGGAAAACACAGAAAATCATGGAATTATGATAGCCAGAGAGGATCAGTACTTACCAGGTATTTCATGTTTTCCAACCTGTACTTACCAGCCTCCCCTGAAGTTAGGTTGGGGTCATGTGACTGATTCTGGCCAAGGGACTATGAGCCAGGCACTTCCTCCAACTTACTCTTCCCTGCAGCAGAGACCTTGGGGGCCCTGTGTTCCAGATGACCCTATCAGAGAGAGGAGGGCAGCCGGACCCCCATTGGACCTCACGTAAATGAGAAATAAACCTTTGTGTATTAAGCCATCAAGGCTTAGGGGGTTTGTCAGTTAGGACAGCTAACATTAATTATGATAATGAGTATAGCCAAACCTCACACAGCTGAGAAGCTGTCTCTTGGCATAATGCCAAGTCAGGCTGAGCAGCCATCAAGTGCTATTGGCTAAAATGGAGGGAGCTGATGCAAAAGCCTTTTTGCCTTCGATTCTTCCAAACTATCAGTGAAATTCAGCTCAGTCACCACTCAGAGAATGGTGACCAAGGGTAGTGAGAGCAGCCTGTGTGTCATGATAAAAATGGTGTCTTGAAACAGAAACTTCAGCAACCCCTGTAAACAATAACTCTATCCCCTACTTGTTTACTATACTTTGGATTGCAGACTGGAGGAATAGCAACTTCTGCTTTCCCTTGGGCAGAACCCAGCTAAGCAGGCATCACTTCCAGAGGTATACTAGGTTTCCATTCATGCCAAGGGGTGATATCAAAAGTTCTGCAACAGGACAAAGCAGTGAAGTACTTGCCTCTTGTTACTGCCAATCTCCAGCTTGTTATGGAGGAGGGAGAAGCCCTCCTCAGCTGGAAGACTGGAGGTGGTTTTCATGATTCACTGGTTACATAATACTGTCTCCCTTGGAAATCATACTGTAATAGGAATACTGGCAGTTCTACCTTCCCCACCAGCACCACCACCAATAAATAAATAGATAAAGCGCTTTTCTCTGGCTACAAGCTTACCTTAGTTTTGCCTTGGAGCAATCACAAAGAATGCATCAAATGATTGCATCAGGGCTACAGTCTTCCTCAAGAGGAATAGATATTATCTACAGGAAGAATGAGGAAGCTGCAACTTACCCATATTTCCTCTCAGACAAGGATTGCTCTCTTTTTGGAGTAGTGCTGAACCAATCTATTTGGAGATCACCGCTTACATAGCAAAGTGAGCTCTGGGAGAAGGAAGAAAGGGACTTTTAAACTGCACAATCCACTCAGAATGGCAGAGACGTCCACGTCGAAAAGGAGGAGAAATACTCAGCACAGTTTTCTGCTCACCATAGAGCTCAGGCATTTTAGAATTTTTTCAGATTTGAGATGCAAAGGACTTTTGACAAGTTAGCCAAAATCACAGCCTGATGTGACAGGACCAAGGAACAATTTTGTCAAAATGGGCTTTTCTTTTTGCCATTTTACCTATGCAGCAGCTAAAGCTCATTAGTGTTACTTAAAAGAGACCAGTTCCAAAGAGTCCTCGATGCCTCCAGACAGTCCCCTGACGAGTACCCTAGTTTCTCCCAAGCCCTTGCAGTGTGCACCGTGTGTACAGTTTGAGGTCTGGATACAGCTTTCCACTGGGAGAGCCAGGCTGGGTGGTGGCCTCAAACCGTCGTGCGAGGCATCCTTTTTCCAGGTTTCTCCGCAGGAAGCCAAGGCCACAGAGATCACTCCCTGGGACGCTCTCAGTCTGCCTTCTCAGCAGGATGCTTGGCTGTCATTCCTCCTCTAGCTCCAGCGACCCCTATAGGCTGAAGGGGATGAGCTCATCCGTGGGCTGAGAAGGATGGTTCTGAAACTGGACCACAGGTACGGTGTTCAACTGTGTGCCTCGTCCAGAACCAAGTTTGTTTACTTAGAATTCCAGACACAGTGAAGCCAACAAACATTATAAGGTATATTGACAGATGAAGTGATATTCTATCTGGGGTTTGTGTGAAAATAACCAGGGTACTGGGGATAGGCAAGGGTGAAGGGTAGGTAGAGGTTATAAAGTGATCACTAGTTGACACTTATTGAATCTGCGTGATGAGTACATGAGGTAATACCCTTATAGCATTGTTGTGTGGATCACAGGCAAATGGATGTGCCTCATTAAACAGTAGCTATTATCCCCACTTTACATTTGATGATGTGAGATTCAGAGAGGCTAAGTACACTTCCCTGAGCTCCCAATCCAGACCATACATAGCTCATTCCAAAGTCTACGCACTTGGCCCCTTAGCTATTTTATACATACCCAGTCCCTTGCAGAGTGCCTGCCACACAGGCCACAACTGCTCACTTACTAGGTGCCAGCCACAGTGTTAAGCACCTTGTATGGATTACCGTATTTATCACCACAGCCCCAGGATCAGGTACCATTAGTACAGCCTTTTACAGATGAGGAGGCTGGGCCAGTAGGGGATTTGAACGTTTTGCCCTAGGAAAAAGTCAGTCAGGGGTGGGACTAGGATTGGAGACCTGGTCCTCTGACTCTAGAATCTGCCCTCCTAACCATGGTACTGGGTTAATGCTCTCTCTGGGTTAGACTGTGTGCAGAGCCACTTTAAGGGGAGGGCAGGTTGTGGAGATGGCCCTGGGTGATCTCTGGGCTGTCTTTGGAAGCTACCAATAAGAATTGAGTTGTTTAAACAATCAACAATTATCCCCTTTTTGATACTTTTCTTACCATCAGGACTAAGACAACTTCCCCTGGTCCCGACCATTGTCCAGTCTTTATGTATCTGTTTCCTCTGCTCTTCCAGGTTTCCATGCTGTTCCCCCATTTGGTTCCTTTTTTCCCTTTCAAGGTTGTATTTACCTAATTCTTCCTCACTAAGAGCTGAGTGGACTGAAACCTGGTTATAAAGTCAAATATCTCAGTGATTCATCCAACTATCATTAGAGTGACAGACACTCAGCAAGGTGCTAGGATTGCAGAGATTAAAGACTGGCTCACAGTCTAGTGCTGCAGACAGAAGTTAATTCACAAATATCTACTGAGCACCTACTGTGGGCCAGGGCCTCGTTTAGTCCAGGCAGAGTCCTCCTTCGCAGCGCTTTCATTCAAATTGAGGAGTAGGGGGTAGACATCCTATGAAAAATATAAAGCAGAAAATGGGATTGCAGAAAGTAAAGCAATACCTGTCATAAACTTAAGTGCTGTTCTTTTGTTAGAAGCAAGAGCAGGTTCCAGAAACACAAGGAAACAATGCCTACACTGAGTCCTAAGACATGGGGAAGCCTGTTGAAGACGGCAGACAGCCACTGGGCAGTGTGCATAGCAAGGAGTCAAGGCCTGGAGTTGTGTGACGGGGCAGCACAAACCAGTGTGTGTCTGGAGCTAACAGTGGAATCTGCAGCAAGATCACAGAAAGCCTTGTCTGCAGTTGAAAGACGCCTGGACTCTACTGCTGGTCTGTTTCCTAAATTTGCCTGACACGAATCACCAGGGTACTTGTTAAAAGCTGTTCCCCAAGTTCTATACCAGATCTACGGAATCAATATCTTCAGAAAAGAGGCTTTGAAGCAGTACTTTTAACAAGCCCTGAGATGGTTCTTATGATCAGTCAAGTTTGGAAACAGCCTGGGAGTGATGTCAGCTATGGAAATTAATTCTGGAGCAGTTCTGAACGGTGAGGGTCTGGATCCCTGGAGACACCCCTCCCCTTACAGAACTCCACATCCCTAAACCTCCATAAGCACCTGCATGCTGAGTAGAGGGTGCTGTGCTGACCTGGCCAGCAGAGTTCTAGACCTCTTGACCTAGTAAGGCTGATGTAACCTTTGCCACCAGAAGCATTTTGGCAAATCAGTGTATTTCCACAGGTAGAAATCTAATAACAGACATAGAAAAAATAGAATATATTCTATTGCTCTTTTTTACTGTTTTCTCTTTTGTTTTTATCAGATGATAAGGGCTTGTGTTTGCAAGGTGCACTAGCTACAGACTGACTGAACATTGCAATGATAAAAAGGATAGAGGAAAGCAAGAGGGTACATCTGGGAGGAGACATTAAAGTGGTGAACAGAAATGTTTACGGGTCAGAAAATCACATTTGGAGCCATTTGGCATAGTGTTCTAGAACATGCCTTGATGAAGACAGAAATAGAATCTCAACAGAATCTCCTTCTTCTCGCATCTTTATGAGTATTGGCAAAGCTTCCTTATAGAGAGCACGATGAGAGATTTGACAATCCAGATTCTATACCTGCTGTGTAAGTGGGCTAGGGATTAGATTTCATAACGCCCAGTTAGCGTTGCTAAAGCTTCCCACGATGGAAAAATGCTCTCTATTTTGGGTACCTTGGCTCTGGACAGTTCAGAAAAGATTAGTGAAAAATTCTATCGCAATTCTTGGTTAATACAAAGAAAAAGTTGGGGGAGGGAGGAGAGAAAAGAGAAAGGAGAAAGAGAGACAATGCCAAAAACTGAAAACTCATTTTAGCTCTTCTATTAAAGCCAGATGTATTTTAGGCCCTGTTTCTAGGCAACTGCATAATGATAATATTCTTGAATCCTTTTTTTAAAGACTCACAACTGTCAGAGTCAGTAAAGGTCAGAAGGTAATTATAAAGTAATAAGAATGACATCCGAGAGGCAGAAGTGCTCCAGCATCGCTGGCGAAGCATTGACATTTCGCATTTTGCATCCATTTGCAGAAACTCCAGGATCCTCCTTGGGGCACTTCATCACACCCCTTTGACAAGATCACTGACCCAATCAAACCTGAAGAGGACACTGGCATTGAACCTGTTCTATCATCACACCCCGCAAATGATTCACTGGGGATTGATGAAGTTCCCACGTGTGCATCACCCTCTGCTAGCTATCAGGGAAGGTGTGTACCCAACAGCAAAGACTATGTCGAAGCAATAACGAACTTTATAACTGGAAATTGCCTTGGAGAGCAGACCAATAGACTCAATACACAGATAAGGAAACTGAACCCGGAGACAGGAGAAGGGGAAAGGAGGGAAGAAACGAAAATCTGTTAAGTGCAATGGATGTGCCTACTCTGGGTTCACCGAGCATGGAGCAGATCTTCTAACTAGTGTTCACTTTGCTATTGTGTGTGTGGCCTTGGAACAAAGAAGGAAATTGACATTTATTGAGTTCCTCAAGTGCTTTGCTACTCTCTTTATTTACATTATCGTTTGATTTTCAGAATTGCATAGGGTTTATAGGCATCATTCCTAGTTTACAGAGGTCAAAGGTGGGCTTTAGAGAAGTTAAGTCTTCCTGACTCCCCATGCATATTTGATCTTGGAGGTCTGTGTTAAGTCCTCATTTGCAAAATGATGATAAAACTACATATCTTGCAGGGTACTTTACAAAATTAAATGAGGTCATTTATGTGACTACCTAGCACAGTGCTGGACATATGGTAAGTCAGAGCACTGAAATGCTTTTATCAAAACCTTCCAGTAGCTTCCATCCTGTGGAAGTAAAAGCTGGGCCCTTGCCCTGGCCTACAGGGTCTGCATCATCTGCAAACTCCCCTTCCAAGCTCATTCACCTTCCTGACCACCGTTCCTGCTGCTCCCCTGCCCTCCCAGGCCATCTCCCGGAGCATGCCTTCCTGTGGCATCCACCTCAGAGACCACCCTATTCAAAATCTGCAGCTCCTTGCTCCCCACCCTAACACCTGTATCCTTCTTCTCTGCTTTACTTTCTCCGTAGCACTTATCACCGCCTAAGGCACTCTCTATTGTTATTCATTTTCTATTCCCCCACACACTGGAGAGGAAGCTGCCAAGGCAGGAGGATTTCATGTGTTTTGTCCTTGCTGAATCCTCAGCACCCAGCAGATGCTCGAGAAATGTTTGTTAAGTGAATAAACGGATATTCTCTTCCTTCCTCCCACCTTTCCTCCCTTGGTCACAGATGGTATTAGATCAGATGTCTCTGCCCTTCCAAAGTACGGAAAAAAAAAAAAACGAGAAAAACTTGAACTGTCAGTAAGTACAAAACACAGTTAACGGGCTCCAAGACAAAGGGCATGTCCAAACCAGAGACAAATAATGTTGCCTGGGCCTCTTTACCCACACTGTAAGTCCTTCCTGAGTTTGAGGTGTCTAGACTCTGTTTCCTCTTTTTTAAAGTGTTCACATGGCTTGTCCCTGTAGCATGAAGGCACCCTTTCTCTGCTTTCCAATATTTCGGTATTGACTGACTACTCGGTGTCAGATTCCATGCTCTGTGCTGGATGGTACACGGGATGTGCTTACAGCTTACTGGCAGAGACAATCACCCACCACCAGGCTCAATATACTATAACACGGCAAAGGCTAAGATAGAACTATAGCCTGGGGGGGGGGGGGCGGTCCCAAAAAGCCGGGCGGCTGGGAGGCATTTAATACCAGCTGAAAGTTCAGAGAACACTTCCCAGAGACATCTTGAAAGATAACTGAGAGTTAGCTGGGCCAAGACAGAGCAGGAGGGAGCTCCAGTCAGAGCTCAGCCTAAGCAAATGCAGAGTTACGAAGCAGCATGATGTATTCAGGGAACACAAGGAGGCTTGAGTTATCAGAACGTAAGCTACAGGGCTCGGCATCTCTTATATGCTATACGAAGGGGCTTGGACTAATGGAATTGATCTAATTTGTTTTCAGATTGATCATCCTAATGGAGGATGGTTTTAATGCAGGCTTATTAGAGATTTAGAAGGCCAATTAAAGCAAGACTCAGGAGATTATTTAAAATGCTTTTGAGGGAGAGAGAATTCCCTGACGACTTAAGCTTAGATGACACACCTTGCCCTTTCCACATGATGACAGGAGGGGACATGGATCCTTCAGAAACCTGTGTGGTCTAGAGGCCCCCTTAGAATCAGGCATATAACCTGGAGAGAGACTAGGTGGTCTGTTCCAGTCCATGGCCAACCTGCAGGGTTCACTCCAGGTCCGGCCAGCCTCATAAGACCAGAGCATCCCTTAGGAGGTAAACAATCAAGTGTGAGGTTCCTTGAAATTCAAACTCACCCAAGACCCCTGCTGACATTTCAGAGCCCACTGAGTACAACCCAAGTCCTAATAATTAGGAATTAAGACTGGGCACAGTGGATCACACCTGTAATCCCAACGCTATGCAAAGATGAGACCGGAAAGTCAATTCAGCCCAGGAGTTTGAGACCAGCCTGAGCGACATAGTGAGACCCCATCTCTACAAGAAATACAAAAATTAGCTGGGCATGGTGGCACATGTCTGTAGTCCCACCTACTCAGGAGGCTGAGGCGGGAGGATCGTTTGAGCCCAGGAGGTCAAGGCTGCAGTGAGTCATGATTGCATCACCGCACTCCAGCCTGGGCAACTCAGCAAGACTTTGTCTCTAATTAAAAAAAAAAAATAAATAAAAATTTTAAAATTTAGGGCTTAACTAACCCCCTCCCAAGGGATCCTCTAGACCAGGTTGTAGCCCATTGTATCTGTCATGGATGTTTTGTTTGTCCCATGTAACATTAAAAACAAACTAAAACTACTTAAAATCCTTGCCAACATAATAAAAATCAGATTTCACATCAAAATTTAGGTTCTGGTGGCCAGGAACCATGGCTCACACCTGTAATCCCAGCACTTAGGGAGGCCAAGGTGGGTGGATCATGAGGTCAGGAGATCAAGACCATCCTGGCTAACACCGTGAAGCCCCGTCTCTACTAAAAATACAAAAAATTATCCGAGCATAGTGGCCGGCGCCTTTAGTCCCAGCTACTCAGGAGGCTGAGGCAGGAGAATGGTGTGAACCCTGAAGGTGGAGCTTGCAGTGAGCTGAGATTGTGCCACTGTACTCCAGCCTGGGCAACAGAGCGAGACTCCGTCTCAAAAAAAATAAATAAATAATTAGGTTCCAGCTTCTCTTTCTAAAATTCTGAAACAGTGTCCTGCCCTGCTGTTTGGAAATAGCAAGCTAGAGTGAAACAGCAGCTCCTGACCCCTCTGGTCCTCCTTCCTCCCAAGTGGACATAATCTCATTTGCCAGTCCCTCATGGGCTTTACAGGTGACCTGATCTTCAGAGACTGACCCTAAACATTCTTGGATGTCTCCTCCTCATTCAAATCATAGTCCCCAATCTCCAGTCTGGGTTTTTCAGGTGACCAAACTCATCATTTCTTTCAAGATTAAGGAGTCCTACCAATAAGCTCTCCCCTGCTAAGTGTCCGGGGCTAGTATTTGGTCAGGCATGGAAGACACCTTGGAAAAGGAGGGCAGGGCAGGCACTACCTGAAGGAGAGGACAGAGAAAAGCATAGACTCAGGTAAGGAGAGAGGCTAGGCAGAGCACCCAGGAGAATTAGTGCAGAAGGTAGAGCAGCTGGATAGAATATATAAAAAAAAGACATGAACGGGGAGGGCATGACTTTCCTGACATAGGGGAGGAGCTAGAATGGAATTAATATTTTGGCAGGAAATACGAGTGGGACAGGGAGGGATTCCTCCCTTTTCAAGCCTCATGGACAAATGTTTGAAAGAAAAACATTAATGGCTATGCACTTCTAAGTTTCATTACTAATTAGAACTTAACTTGAGAGTTTTGAATGAGGTGTTAAGTACAAAATATGTTAACTTGGGCAGGGGTGAGATTTTTCCAGTTCAAAATTAATGCCCCTACAAAAGAATGAAGAGTTATGGAATGTTTCACCCAGATGGTTTGGCTCTTTGATATCTACAAACATTTTGAAATCACTTAAAATATTTTTCAGCTTTTCTATGCAGTTGCATTAGGTGATGACTGTTGGTTTACTTATTTCCTGTTCAGTTTTTCCTTTGCTCTCTCTCCAAACAACTTTTCTCTTGGAAGGCTGTAGTTGATCCACAAAATTGGACTTGTAGCATTAAAAAGTTGGCTAGTAATGGAGACAGAAGAGTGCGAACAGGTCGTTTCATAATCTAATACCTTGTGATCAGTTGTTATCTGGCCACTCAGCATGGATTGTGAGCCTGATGACGGGCATTTTGAGGTGTGTACTTTAACTACATCAAGATGAGGCCACGGCCTCCAAACGATGGGGTTTCGCGGTTGCAGAAGAGCTCCAAGACTGTGCATTGAGTACTGCCCAAAAGTAACAGGCTGGCTGGCTGAGAGCTGGCACAATGGTTGGACATAGGTTTTAGTCCCTGGTGGAGGAAAGAAAAGCCAGCAAAGTCAGCTTCCCGGGGTTACCTCTCTTTTGTCCTCTACAATAGAAGAAACCTCTATATCCTACAAGTGTAGCCACTTTGCAGTGCCCCTGAGGACACAACAAGTAGAGGCTGGTGGAGGTGGGTGCTGGGTCAAAGTATGTCCACTCCACTGTGTACATCAACAGTTTTGTAAATTCTGGCAGTCTTCTTAAAAGAACTAAAGAGTTTGACCAACTTACAAAAGCAGTCAAGACAGAGAAATACTTGAAACTCTGTCACCGTCATCTTAGGATGACAGTTTTAATCATCGCAAGACTTTAACCTCAAGAACTCTTGGTTTAACTGTTTTCCTTTGCTTTTTTTGGTTTAGTGAATCCATTTAATATAATCACACATATTAATCAAAAGCTCTGACCCAAGCTTTTATCCTTCTCCTCAAGCTCCTGCTATTGGGGCACAGAGATGAGCAAAGTAGATCTTTTCATAAAAGATTCGTTCAAGAAATTCAACTGATATTTATTGGCCACCTACTCTACATCAGGTACTCAAGGCATTTGGAGCACAATGAATAAAAGAGATTGGACTTTAAAAGAACATAGGAGCTATCACGTTTGATTTTGTAACTCAGATCTGATCTTAAGTAGACTGCATCACTTTAAGTTATTGTATACATGAGAATCTTTTTTTTTTTAGCAATTTCACTTTGTTGTACAGAACACAGCTCACTGAGGCCGGGCGCGGTGGCTCAAGCCTGTAATCCCAGCACTCTGAGAGGCCCAGGCGGGTGGATCACAAGGTCAGGAGATCAAGACCATCCTGGCTAACACGGTGAGACCCCGTCTCTACTAAAAATACAAAAAAATTAGCTGGGCATGGTGGTGGGTGCCTGTAGTCCCAACTACTCGGGAGGCTGAGGCAGGAGAATGGGGTTAACCTGGGAGGCGGAGCTTGCAGTGAGCCGAGATCGCCTGAGATCATGCCACTGCACTGCAGCCTGGGCAACAGAGCAAGACTCTGTCTCAAAAAAAAAAAAAAAAGAACATAGCTCACTGAGCAGCCAGAGCATGCTGCCTCACCCCACAACAGAATTATGTTGAATGTAGCCCTGCCAGGATTATTAAAATTTTCTCCAAAGTATATTTGCTTGTGCTCAAAGAATGGTTTCTTGACTGGGCGTGGTGGTTCGTGCCTGGACTATCAGCATGAGCTGGGAGGCCAAGGTGGGTGGATCACCTGAGGTCAGGAGTTCGAGGCCAGCCTAGCCAACATGGTGAAACCTTGTCTCTACTAAAAATAAAAAAATTAGCTGGGTGTGCTGGTGCGCACCTGTAATCCCAGCTACTCAGGAGGCTGAGGCAGGAGAACT
Organism: Colobus angolensis palliatus; assembly: GCF_000951035.1. Lineage (NCBI taxonomy): Eukaryota > Metazoa > Chordata > Mammalia > Primates > Cercopithecidae > Colobus > Colobus angolensis. The sequence goes on along the minus strand of NW_012120709.1, from coordinate 16,887,253 downwards.
GCTTGAACCTGGGCGTCGGAGGTTGCAGTGAGCCGAGATAGTGCCACTGCACACTAGCCTGGGTGACAGAGCAAGACTCCATCTCAAAAATAATAATAAAACAAAATAAAATAAAAAAGAATGGTTTATCTACTGTGCAAGATCTACCCAATGTTCATACTTCAAAAAATTAGATCTGTCAAAAAATACATAAAAAAAACTTTTCTGAGCTTGATTAAAAAAACACATTAAATTTTCATGTGTGTTTTAATTTAGTGGCTGGGGAGTAGGCTAGAGTGCTATTATTCCTTTCTAAACAGGTTTCCATATGGCAGTTTGTTTTGGAATATTATAAGGAACTGTATGGGTTTCAAAGAACTGATGTTGAAAGAAAACAATTTATAGTTCCATTTTTAGCTATGAGTACTTCCCTTCTTTTACTCTGATTAGTATCACTCCTTACTTTTTTTCAGTTAAAGAGGCAATGAATTCTTTCCAGCCCACTTCCAAACAATGCACAGCTGTATTCTGTCATTTGCTCCCTTTTCTGATTACAACCTAGAAATTTCCAACTCATAACTACTTCTTAAAGATATCATGTATGGGTGGTTATCAGCAGAATATTTCTCTGACATATTTCAATAAACCACTTCTATTTTCAGTACACTCATCAGATGAGTGGTTAGGCTTAAGAGTAGAAAGACCTTTACATGTTTGCTTTTTAAAAATAACTATTCTGAATGGAGAAGTCAAATAATCAAATATCTGTTTATAATTCACACCTAACAGGTTTCTACATATTCTTTAATATCTAAGATCTATATTTTTTCAAGAAGCAATATCCAACCATCAAATAGTGCTTTGCAGTTAACAAAACTGTTTCATAAACATAACATCTTTTAACTTAATTACAAAACTATGTCATTATTTGGGTGAGACAGTAATTTGGCTAAGATACTGGGTATAATGATTTCCACTTAACAGAGGAGTTACCTGAGGCCCAGGAGGGATAAATGACTACATTCAAGAGGCACTGCCAAGCCTCAAGAAGACACTGTATAATTCTCCATGCAATAAAGACTCTCATAGGAATATACAGTGAGCGTGTGTCTAAGATTTCTTTAATTCATTAATGAAGGGACCTGCAGAATGACAAAGGGTGGCTCAAAGAAGGACATGAGAAACCGACACATGCAGTCAATGGAAAAAAAGAATGTCGATGGGAAATAAGACTGCAGAGATAGATACAAAACTGGATAACACCCTTCAAGGCAAGAAAACCGTTAACTCTTGGAGTTACCTTCCCTACCAAAGAGAAATTTTTTTGAAACTTATCAATTTTTTCTAAGTTAACATCTAACTTTACAGAGTTTGGGTACTAATCAATAGTACGCAGTAAGTCAAAGTTACCGTCCCCAGCACAGGGGTCAGCAAACTTAATCTGCGTAGAGCCAGACAGCAAATATTCTAGGCCTTGTAGGCCATATGGTCATTGTCACAACTCTTCAACGTTGCCACTGTAGCATGAAAGCACCTATTGACAATAAGGCATGAATGAGCATGGGTGTGTTCCCATAAAACTGTATTACGACAGTTTGCTAACCCCCATCCTAATAAAACATCAAGTGATCCTTCAGTGACCCAGTTAGACAGTCCTCTATATACAACTTTGAAGAGACATGCAGTTCTTCATTTCCAATTTTCAGATAATTTGTAAACAGTATCCAGGTCTTCAAATGATAAATTTGATGCTTTTCCCCTAATACGTAAAAGAGCTGACTTTGCTATCTCTCTGAGGCTCATTCAGTCCTTAGAGTTCAGATAAGAAACAAATAAAGCTGTATGAAAGAAAAAGGTTAAAATTCAAAAATACTAAGAATAGTGTTTTTCTGTAATTCTCAGTCTTCGGCTTGCTGGCTTGGGGAGAATATTCTGTGGACCAGCTATTCCTCTCCCACACCTTGAGGAATCCTCATTAGAATCCATGGGAAGCCTAACGCTGGTAAGACGTCACCAAGGGCTATCAGAAATGCATGAGGCCAGGTGCTTCCAAGTGATGGAAGAGCACTCATCTGGAGGCATGATCACGACAGAATCACATGATACAGGGAGGTGGAGTCCATGTGCCACCTATAGGACCTTCAGCACGCATGCCTCAGAACCACTAACCTACAAGATCAAAACTAGCAGAGGGACCTGTATTCGGCTCATCTGAAGGCAGTTTCCTTCAAGATACATTAAAAAAAAAAAAAAAAAGTTGATGAATTCAATACTGTCCTTTTCAATGCAGTGGAAATTACCTCATTTTTCAATAAAACATTCCTATGTAACCTCCTGCTAAGTTAGTTAGGATGCAGGCTCAGTATATTGGTCTGTATTGAGCTTATGTAGTCCCCATCCGTAACAAGTGACTGCCACAGAGCCAAATGCTAAAAGCAGATTCCTTGTAAGACCAGGATTCAATTAATTCATACACTTACTATACACCTACTGTGGGCTAAATACTACTATAGACATTGCAGTTATAAAATTGAACACAAGAGAGTCCTTATTCTTAAAAATATTAAGTGCTGGCTCAGGCCTGTAATCCCAGCACTCTGGGAGGCCAAGGCGGGTGGATCACTTGAGGTCAGGAGTTCGAGACCAGCCTGGCCAACATGGTGAAACCCTGTCTCTACTAAAAATACAAAAAATTACCCAGGCTTGGTGGTATGCACTTGTAGTCCCAGCTACTTGGGAGGCTGAGGCCCGACAATCGCTTGAAACAAGTGGGGCAGAGGTTGCAGTGAGCAGAGATCATGCCACTGCATTCTAGCCTGAGCAAGAGAGCAAGACTCTGTCTCAGAAAAAAAAAAAAAAAGAAGAAGAAGAAGAAAAAGGAGGTGCTGTTCTCTCAGGGAAAAACTGATGATGAAAACCGCTGGTGTGCTAACGGCTAGATGGAGTAAGTGCTACATATGCCAGACATAGGAAATGCTCTAAAGGGCGGCCTGAAGCAGAGTAATGGGACAGACAAGAGAGTAAGTAAACCAAGCTGAGTGCTGATGATTTCAGAAATGGCTAGTAAGCAAGGGAGCCAGAAAGGTAAAAGGGTCTGCTTAATTTTATATTACTATCAAATCCAGTCTAAAAATTAAATGACAAATAATATCTTAGATAATAAGCAAATGGGAGTCAAGGGAAAAAGGAAAGAGACCTTTATTAGACAGTTTACTACTAACAGTCACTGCAGCAGTGATGCCCCTCATCGTGAGATCCTTTCTTTTTTTTTTTTTTTTTTTTTTGGAGACTGAGTCTCACCCTGTCGCTGGGCTGGAGTGCAGTGGAGTGCAGAGGGCAGTCTCAAGTTCACTGCAACCTCCATGTCCTGGATTCAAGCAATTCTCCTGCCTTAGCCTCCCAAGTAGCTTGGGACTACAGGCACGCACCACTACACCCAGCTAATTTTTTTGTATTTTCAGTAGAGACGAGGTTTCACCATGTTGGCCAGGAGGTTCTCGATCTCTTGACCTCATGATCCGCCCACCTTGGCCTCCCAAAGTGCTGGGATTACAGGCGTGAGCCTCCACGCTTGGCCGAGATCCTTTCTATCAACTCCCCTCGGAAGCTGCTTCTGGTAGATGTAAATTATCCTTTAACTCCCCATTTCTGTTCTATTGTAGCCACATGTATCTGTGTCTGCTACTGATCATGCCTTCCTCCTGCCAGCTGGTTTTCTAATTTTTCAGATTCTAGAAATTATAAACAGAAAAAAATCCGTTAAAAGTAACCTGATATCACGTGGCATATTGACACATTAAAAGAATCCTGTCATTGCCTAATCAAAGTCGTATTTCTACTCTCAATATTTCTCTAATAGAAAACCAAGTTTATGTGTAATGTATGAAAGTCTTACTGTTGTTTATTTACACTTTATAAAAGTTTTAGTAATGTAAAATACAACATTATTCCTATTTTAGGGGGTAATAGAACAATAAGTTGTGCTATAAGTAATAAACCCATCTAACAAATTCTCATCTAAAATGTGGCTTACCACAAAATTTCAGGTAGTTTAAAGAAGGAAAAACAATTAAAAGACTTGTGAAAAAGAAAAGATGGGAAAATATATGAATAGTTGAAGTCTCTCTTAGAAAACAACTTTTCAAGTAAATATAATCATTCTAGTAACTGCTGAATGACCACTACAGTTACCACATAGATCATCATATGATACTTAAATAGCTAGTAAGAAAATAGGAAAGCTGTCCTTTGAGACAGAAAAAATAGACATACTAGAAATATTTTCACAGTTAAAGGCAAAAGGTTTTAGAATTCCTTAGAATGGTTCACTTAAGAAATTCAGTGGTTCTGAATTACTTAATTATAGGTTGGTTTTATCTGTGAAAGCCAAATACAATATTAAGTATCAGTACACAACCAATAATTACATAGAACTCTATACCAAAGGAAGATGCCTTTCTTGGTAGAAAAATGACTACGAAAAGTTTAAAAAAAAAATTATACAGCATTGAAAGGGAGCCCACTATTTTTTCCTTTCATTTAAATCAATAGTCAAGAAGCAAAATGTTGGGAGTTATAGAATAAAACAAGTGAGCCATCATAATAAAACAGACACAAGAATCTTTGAAATATAAGAGAAAAAGCTAGCTCCTCTTAAGTGTAGAACATTGTTAGTTAAAAGGTCAATATTTACAGGAGATAAGGGGCTTACCAATAAGTTAACAGTTACTCTGATATCTCCAACTCATCCCTTCCAATGATGGGCCAGACTTAGTGCTTCACTTCTAATGAAAAGAATAGTTGGGAGTGATACTCTGTCACTTCCACAACTAGCTCATAAAGAGGATCCAGTTCTGCCTGGCATGCACGCTCCTCTGAGGAAGCCTGCCCTTAGAACCCAGGCGCCAGGCTGTGAGGAAGTCCAGGCTTCCTCCAGGTTGTGAGTGGCTTCCACACAGAGAAGCCACATGTGGGTGTTCCAGCCAGTATCTTCTCCTAGACGCCCCAGCTGATGCCAACAGCAGACACCAGTCACATGAAGAATACGCCTGAAGATGATTCCAGAACCTGGCCTTTGAGTCATCCAGCTTAAGACCCATATACTGTGGAGCAAAGACAAGCCATCCCTGCTCTGTACTCTGAATTCCTGACTCATAGGAACTGTGTGAAATAATACAAGTTTCTTGTTTTAAGCCACTAAGTTTTGGGGTAATTTGTTTTGCAGCAACAGATAAACCAACATATTTACCTACAATACACATACATCAAATATTTTTCAAACTGAAAAATCACCTTTATACAAACCAATTATAGATTATATCCTCCATTTAATAATTTTAGGTTTTATCTAATAACACAAACTTCATTTATTTGAACTTGTCTAATTTGAAACATAAGACAATTTACACTCTAAATTTTAGAGCACTTTGGTTGAATATAATCAGTAAAGTAGCTCTGGAAGGAGAGTTTAAGTAATCCACACACAAAGACGAGAATACTGAAGCTAATTAAGAGAATAAATTGGCTTTGAAGTACTTTAAAATTGTAACACTGCTATGGTTTGAATGTCCCCTCCAAAACGCATGTTGAAATTTAATTGCCAGTGTAATGGCATTGAAAGGTGGGTCCTTTAAGAGGTGATCTCTCTTAAGAGCAGAGCCCTCATGAATGGATTAATGCTGTTATCTCAGGTGTGGGTTATATCAGGCGTGGACTCCTGATAAAAGGATGATCATTTTGCCCTCTTGCTCTCACTCGCATTTTCTTGCCCTTCCACCATGTAATGATGCAGCAAGAAGGCTGTCACCAGATGCCAAGCAGACGCTGGTGACATGCTCTTGGACCTTCCAGCCTCCAGAACCATGATCCAAATAAATCTCTTTTCTTTATAAATTACCCAGTCTATGGTATTCTATTATAGCTACAGAAAATTAAGACAAGCACTCTCCATATAGAAAGCATTCAATAGTTAATAGCCAAGTGCAGTGGCTCACACCTGTAATCCCAGCATTTTGGAAGGCTGAGGTGGGTGGGTCACTTGAGCTCAAAAGTTCAAGACCAGCCTGGGCAACGTGGCAAAACCTCATCCCTACAAAAAATACAAAAATCAGCCAGCCTTGGTGACCTGTGCCTGCAGTCCCAGCTACTCGGGAGGCTGAGGCACAAGAATTGCTTGAACCTGGGAGGCAGAAGTTGCAGTGAGTTGAGATCATACTACTGCACTCCAGCCTGGGTGACAGAGTCAGACCCTGTCTCAAAACAAACAAACAAACAAACAAACACTACTCAATAGTTATTAAGCATCAAATGAAAATCAGATTCTTCAAGTTCTTCCTAATCACGTTTCACATATGAATTAAAATCTTATTTTGCAGAACTAGTCAGTTTAGTTCAAGCAAATTATTTGCACATACATACATATTTTATCTTTTCCTAATAAAAGGTGAATTCCCTGATGACATTCCTTGTCTTGTTCACCTCTGTGTCCCTAATGGGCATAACACAATGCTGTATGTCAAGCACTGCACTAGGCAAATATTTATAAAAATGATCAAGCTGCAATAATACACATGAAGCTAACTCAATTGTCTTACAATTCACCTTCTTTCTACTAATTTGTTCTGCTCTTCCTCACAATTAGTCCAAGTTAGTTGATGTTTTATTGTATTTCCAAAGACCATACTGTGTACCCCTTTGTTAACTTTTATGAATTTATTTATAGTAAAGATAAGGATACAAATGTCTTCCACACATACATGGTAATCTGTGGTGCTCGCCACTCCCTCCCTCCTGGGACTGACACACTGCAGTCCATCCACGCTGCTCACCCTGCAGCCCCATCCTTGCGTGAGAGAATGGCGCCACCTGGGGCTGTGCGACGTGTCAGCCTGCTCATTCCCTTCTCCAGCTCAGGACAGAGAAAAACAATTCATTCATAAGGTTTCCATTCTGTTATAGGCAGAGATTTATAAATCAGCACTATTTTTCAAAGAGTACAAAGTTAAACCGTTCTGCTTAAAAAAGAATAAACACATCCAATCGTTATTCCTCTAGTTTAGTCAAAACAGATCAAACTTCTTTGATAGCGTTATAATTTCTATGCTCAGACTTAGACTTCAGAATCAAAATTCTGAAATATAAGGTGAATAACTATCTTTGAAGTTAAGCAGTTTACTGAGCAATTAAATATTTTTGTCCATACACATTCAGATTTAACTACCACTATAAATAGTCATAATTTCTCCAGTTTCAGTCTGAACACAGAGCTTATAGTAATAAGACACAGGTTCTAGTACATATTTTCTAATTAGTGGTATGGCCCTGAACAAGCCAGGTTAGATCTCCGCCTTCACCCACATCAAACAGGAATAATAATATATTTCCTTAACCTATCTTCTAGGTAAACAGATGAGATTATATGAAAACATTTTGCTAAAGTTGCTAAACAAAAATAAGAAAAAAATATGTAAGGTTTTTCTATCACATTAACTATTTTTTAATATTTGATTGACATTTTTGTAATACGACCGAAATAAAAATTGCATACTTTCAAGAATGACAAAATTCTGTAGTTATACAACATGAATTAAAATAGTAAAAGCTAGTCATAATATGAAGTCCACTCATCCATGTTCTCATTTAATCACTTTAAGAAATAATAATTATAAAAATAGGTAAAATTCCATGAAAACATTCCCATTTGTTCTAGTTCAGGAGCTCTTGCCCACATCAATGGACTGTCTGGCATCAGCCACTGTTTCAGGCACTCGAACAGTCATATTGTCCATAGATTTTGTCAAACAGATTTGGCAGCCCAACCGTGACCTGTATGGAAAAGGGGGAAGATATGGTTTATTATTACATATATATATTCACAAGGTAATGCAGTTGTTTAAGATAGTCTTTATGTTTTCTTACCCAAAGCAGTCAGGGAACTTATTAATGTTTTAAATTTCCTTCATGTCAAAACAGATATAACCAATCTTATCAACTAGAAAGTAACAAAAGGTATATATGAATACAATAAACCTGGTGTACTAAAGCTTCATTTTAGCCTGTGGTTCCTATTATCTATTAACTGTTTCACCAGACCACTATTTTTTCGTCAAAGAGCTGACAAGCAAGGAAACAATCAGAAGGCATAATGGTGGGGAACTGAGGTTATTAGCAAGGCCAAGAAAATGATTAATCAATTCCTAGATAATTAAAACTACACAGACTATAAAAGGAAGCTACACTTTTTAAAGCCTTTAAAAGAAGAAATCTGGAATAAATACATAGACTTAAGTCATCAATTATAACAGCATATTTTTTCTCAAATTTTTACCACCTCTGAAAATCAAGAAGCATCTTAAAATCAGTGGAATCTTCCAATCACTGCTACACTGTCAGGTAATGGTCATCTCACAGCTATAAATTTGGTGACAATATTCACATAAGGGTCTCTCCAACTTAGTTATGGAAAGCATGTAAGTTCCGCATGTTGAATTTACCTACTTTTCAAAATAAGTATAAAAAGATTGCAAAATGAAAATGAAGACGAATACAGAAAGAAAGCAGGGTACAAATTTGGAATTAATAAATATTTGTCATTTTAAGAATGACTATAATTTCCTTTTCTCTCTCTCTTTTTTTTTTTTTTTTTTTGCAGAATTCCTACTAATTTTCTTTCGTGTTTATTTTCCTTTTTTGTTTTTAGACAGGGTCTGGCTCTGTCACCCAGGCTGAAGTGCACTGGCATGATTTCAGCTCACTACAACCTCTACCTCCCAGGCTCTGGTAATCCTCCCACCTCAGCCTCCTGAGTAGTTGGGAATACAGGCAAACACCACCACGCTTGAATAATTTTTGTATGTTTCGTAGAGACAAGGTTTCACCATGTTGCTTAGGCTGGTTTCAACCTCCTGGGGTCAAGTGATCTATCCGCCTCAGCCTCCCAAAGTGTTGGGATTATAGGCAAGAGGCACGGCACTCAGCCATTTTCTTTTCTTAGCAGTGATATATAATTCAAATCTGTGTCTAGAGAAGTCTAAATCACTCTTTCAATACGCAGAAAATATGTTAAGTGATAACACTGTGCCATATTTGAATTAGCAGTGCTTTTTTCTTCCTTAGTGGCATATAAAAAGAAATGTTAATCTTACAATCGACATGTCTTCGATTTGATGAAATGTGATATTCAGGTCTTGGTTTTATTAATGTATTCATCAAGCATTTATGGAGCACCTAAAGGCATAATACTAAATGTCAGTGATGAAGACCAACTCAGCTCCACACTTTCTTGTTGAACACCTCTTATTTTCTGGGCATTGGGATGCACTAAAGAGACAGCATCAGAGTTACAGCCAAAAAGACCAGCAGTGCAGAACCCAGCACTTAATACACCATGTTCACAGGCAACTTGCTTAACCTCACCAAATGCTGGTTTCCTAACCTAATCTTCAAGATGAGTAGGAGAATTCCTCACAGGACTGATGTGAGGATTGGTTGCTAATGCCAGCATTAATGAGTAAACTTTCAATCAAAGGGATGAGATGAGACACATTCAGATACTTAACATGTGAGACTGTGGCAAATGCCACCGAGGGAGAAAGCCAAACAGCTCTGAGAGGTCTAAGAAGAAAGCACTTACTTCTGGCCATGGGAGGTGGTGTTTGGCTTTGCAGGATAGGTAGGATTTACTATTTACTATTTAGTAAAAGATAAAGGAGAAAAGTATGTGAGGCAAAGGCAACACAATGCAGAGAAGCTCAAGCCACATTTAAGGCAAGATTGGTGTTTCAGCTTGGCTGATGCACAGCGTAAACAAGGACAAGGGGAATGATGGGCCAGAAAGGCGGCCAGAGGCACAGGCAGCTGTGAATATCAGTTAAGGGGTCTGTGTTTCACTGGTGAGCAAGGAGGCACCACCAGGAAGTTTTGGAGTAAAGGCGTATGCTTAACCATGAGAAATACTGATTACTAATAGAAAAAAATCCCTTCTACCAAGAGTTCTTTATTTGTAGAATTGGAAACAGCCTTCACAATACTCAATTATGCATTAAGCTCTGTCTGCAAGAGAGAAAAAGTGGCAAGCCAATTTGGACAAATTCACTAAGACAGCAGTGAGCTCTGGAGTCTGTTAATTACTCTTGGTATTCATATACAGATAGCAAGATGATGCTGGTCTTCAAGGAACTGTTACTTTAGTAAGGGAAACAGAGACGGAAACAGTTATCAGTGAAACACGGCAGGATACCAGAAGTGTGGTGACAGAAGAACAATAAGCCTGTTATGGGAACACAGAAAGAGAGGGAACAAAAAGCTCCTGCTCACTCTAGAAAATAAGGCAGTGGCGCTCCGTGACTATCTCCTCACTCTCCTCACTCTCCTACTTCTTCTGCTTCCTTAAAGGTCTCTGGCTCCAAGATCCACCAATATAGACAGTGTCTCATACTTTAGAGAAGGAAACAGACAACAAGTCTCCCCTGATTTCACACTTTTGAGTCCCAAAACATTCTGACACCTGTGCAAATCTCGAAGTTATTTTCTCCAGTCACTCTTGCCACAGATCCCTGATGGTGAAAATATACTGCCTACTGGGTTTAGTTTAGATCTAGGGTTTGGTTTTCAATTCAGAGAAGCAGCTTGAAACAGTAAAAGACAAAAGGCTTTGTGGCCCAACATAGCTGGATTTCAATCAGGGGTGTTACCCACTAGCTGTGCAGCCTTAAGCAAATCCGCGACAACTAAACCTTGTTTTCCCACCTACAATATGGCGATAGTACTGCCTAACCCTGAAGGTTAGAAATAATATTTCAGTGCCTAGGCATTACAGTAAATTCCCAATAGATAGGTCGATATGATGGTAGTTACAATGCTAACAACTACCATTTAATGAACGCTTTCTCCACCAAGCACTGTTCTGAGGGCTTCACATATACTTCCTCATTAACTCCACACAGCAATACTGTGAGGTAGATACTATTATTATCCTCATCTTACATATAAGGAATCTGAAGCCTCTATGTAGATTATCCATGCAAACTGGTGGCAGGGAGCAATGACAATCATCCACTGTAAACTCACAGGTAATTCCTGAATCTCCCTTTCCATCAACTATTAATTCCACAAGCAGTTGGTGACCTCTACTGCGAATCTGGCATTAGAGATACAATGGTAAAATAAGACATGGCGGCTCCTCTAATGGGAAAAGGGAGAGAGGTAACCAGTATGAAAACAACAATGAGGCTGTCCATGTATCATCCATCCATCAACAATCAAGGTAAGGAAGACCAATAAAACATTGAAGCCAGGCACGGTGGCTCACGCCTGTAATCCCAGCACTTTGGGAGGCCAAGGCGGGCAGATCACAAGGTCAGGAGTTCGAGACCAGTCTGGCCAACATGGTGAAACTCTGTCTCTACTAAAAATACAAAAATCAGCCGGGCATGGTGGCGGGAACCTGTAATCCTAGCTACTTGGGAGGCTGAGGCAGGAGAATTGCTTGAACTCAGGAGGCAGAGGTTGCAGTGAGCCAAGATCATGCCACTGCACTCCAGCAAGGGCAACAAAGCAAGACCATCTCAAAAAAAAAAGAAACGAGGTATTTTTGCTTAGAAATTAAAAACATTCACATAGTATTTAAAGTAAAGTACATGAACTAAAAGGCTGAATTTCCTTATTTCTTTTTCTGAAACTTTCTGATACCCTAAAAATAAGTTTACCTGTGGTTATCAGCTTTGAACAAAATTCTTTCTATTCCAAATATATCAATGTGTTTTGTAAATGCTAGCTGTGAAACTCATTATACTCTTTCTCACAAAGTATTTCTACTAAAATGCTGTGTACTTAAGAATACCAGCCATAAAACACTATAAAAGCTATTCCTTGCTCTCCATTATCTAGCTCTAAAACTTGGCAATTTTATCATCAATATTCTTGCTAGCTGACGTTTATTACAGACCTTTTGTATCTAACTGTAGCTCTCCCTTTTCCCTTTCTTTTCAATTAGAAAATTATCTATTACATGCATCTACAATTGTAACTGTATAAAAGGGCAAGCAGTTAGTTATGATTTAACTCTCTTTTTAAGAGACAATTCTCAGAACCAAACCAATACAATCACTGGATTTAGTTTCTGTGTTAAGGGAAAAAAAGGAGGTGCTCATAGAGAACACGGCACTGAAGACGTGAGGGGACAGGCAGACAGTAGCCATAATCCACTCTGCTTTGGTGTCCAAAGAGATACTATTTCACCAGTTTGTCTTCCCAGGGTTATCAGTCTCACATCTACCAAGAGGGAAATGAACTATAAAAGGAACAAAATGATTCTTCTTCTCTAAATAAATACGAATGACCCGAAAATTTTTGTGAGGATTAAATGGGGTAGTTTAAGTATATAACAAAATTGTAGCTATATAATATACATGAAATAAAACTATTATTACTATTTTTAATTTTTAAAAAATTATTTGTCATTAAGGTCACCAAACTAGAGTTAAACAAAGCCAACCTTAATTAAGTAATAAGCTCTCATTATCTTACCCCTTGAAACAGTATACCAGCTAGCTACCTTCATTGACTCCAATTGAAAGACTACATATTTTAAGAAAAAAATAAGATATCACTTGATGTCACTTGCTACTGTAAATCTCACCACTTTCAAGAGTAACTCTACCTATTAATAACAAGAATAAGCTCTGATTAAGGTACACTTAGAAAAAGAACTATTCATTTTAACATAATTACTATTATATATTAAGTTTCTTTAAAAATTCTGTTCTCTTCAATAGGTAAAACTTTCCACTGTAATTGTGTTCAATTATCAAACCTGTCCTTCAAGAATACTATAAAAGCATTAAATTTAACCCCTCCATTCAGCTGTAATAAATATTAGTTCCTGGAGTAAAAAGAGACTAAAGAAGAGGTGTTAGGATCTATAACTTATACTTCCAATACTTCCAATTAATTTTTTTTACTTTGGTAAAGTTTCATAAGGTCTAAACGATAGTGAAAACAAAGAGAAATGCCACATATATGATACTCAAAATCTGTGACTGTTATTTAACCTGGTAGAATACTATTACATTCATGGGTCTGGTCTTACATAGACAACATAATAAAACATCTATGTTCCCAGATTACTAGTACAATTGAAGCAGTCCAAAAATCTTACCTGTCTGTGAGTCCATATGCCAGATCGAGCATGTCATTCTCCTCATCAGTGATTGCATCTAACTTCTCATATACGTGATCTTCAAAGATGAGGTGACAGGTTGAACAAGCCAGGGTTCCCTCACATGCACCTGACAAAAGCAACAAACACTGAACATATACCTTTTACATCAGATGATTCAAACCTGGTTCAGTAAAGGTTTCTAAATGTTAGAATCAGTGTTAGAATACATAAGTGAGGCTAGGCACAGTGGCTCACACCTGTAATCCCAGTGATTTGGGAAGCCAAAGCAGGCAGATCACTTCAGGTCAGGACTTCGAGACCAGCCTGGCCAATATGGTGAAATCCTGTCTTTACTAAAAATACAAAAATTAGCCAGGCATGGTGGCATATGCTTGTAGTCCCAGCTACTAGGGAGGCTGAGGCAGAAGAATTACTTGAACGGGGGAGGCGGAGGTTACAGTGAGCTGAGGTTGCATTCCAGCCGGTGCAACAGAGTAAGACTCTGTCTCAAAAAAAATAAAAAAGAATACATAAGTGACAGTTGAAAATGAAGAGAATAGAGGCAACAACCCTCCATCCCCTGCCGCACGCGCACACACACACACACGAGTTTGAAATCCCTCACGTTGTATTATTTCACAAAAGTTTTGGCTTGGTGCTATGAAGGAATACCTATGAAAATACATAGTCCTAACAAAGAGCTTAAAAATTAATAAGCTGAGACATGCATATATATAAAAGTGTGTGCATTTTTAAACTTACATAGTAATTACTGACATAATAGCAACGTAAGTTATGATATATAAGAGGAACTAGAAAGCAATCAAACGTACCACTAAATTAAGTTAAATGTTTAAGTGTTACTCAGACTTTGCTTGAAAATCTCCTGACAAAGAAACCAACGCCACGTAAGTCAGCCAATTTTGCATTCGGCTGGCTTCCACCAAGCTAAAGTCTGCCACTCTGTAACTAGCACCTACTGGTCCAGTGCTATCCCATGGAGGTTAATTCTTCTAAAGGATAGCTTTTCGTTTATTTGAGATTATTCTTCCTTCTCCCAGCTGAGCATCCTCAGGTCCTTCCCCTAGGTCCTTCTACTGTTTCTTATACTGCACAGTTCTAAATCCCATCCCTCAGGTCAGTTGGGCTTTTTTTTTTTTTTTTTGAGACGGAGTCTCGCTCTGTCGTCCAGGCTGGAGTGCAGTGGCCGGATCTCAGCTCACTTCAAGCTCCGCCTCCCGGGTTTACGCCATTCTCCTGCCTCAGCCTCCC
>NW_012120709.1:16844751-16872682 GCF_000951035.1 Colobus angolensis palliatus | reverse complement strand
ATCTCCTGACCTTGTGATCTGCCTGTCTCGGCCTCCCAAAGTGCTGGGATTACAGGCTTGAGCCACCGCGCCCGGCCGGGCTTTTCTTAAAATATGGTATCCAGAACACATTAGTATCCCAGGGGAGAACCCAACAACAGAGGCGTGCAGAATCACAGTCTGGTTAAATCTAACTTTAAAAACAGTGATTCGGGTTTGTTTTTGCACGAATTTTTAAAGCCACTGTACAATTTCAAAGACTATAGAGTCCTCAGAGTAACTTCAGTTTGATTTATATTCTCTTTTGGAACTAAACATTATATCAAATATACACAAGCACTATTAACAACTAGTAACCTTCTTAATTTTCCTCTGAATGGATCATTTTAACTAGAGTTGTTCCTTCCTTATAATTTAAACATTTGTTATTCATATTTTACTGTTAAAAAAAAAAAAAAAACAGGCCAGGCATGGTGGCTCACTCCTGTAATCCCAGCACTTTGGGAGGCCGAGGCAGGCAGATCATGTGAGGTTCGAGATCAGCCTGGCCAACATAGTGAAACCCTGTCTCTACTAAAAATACAAAAATTAGCTAGGCATGGTGGTGTGCACCTGTAATCCCAGCTACTTGGCAGGCCAAGGCAGAAGAATCGCTTGAACCTGGGAGGCAGGCAGAGATTGCAGTGAGCCAAGATCAAACCGCTGCACTCCAGCCTGGGCGACAGAGTGAGACTTCATCTCAAAAAATAAAAATAAAAAAATAAAATAAAAAAATAAAGCCATTGAGAGGTCTCTCTAAATCTTTATTTTTATTAAATCCAATTCAAAGCAATAATAGAATTATGGGAGAGGGAGACCATATAGTGAAGTACAAGAGTTAGGAACATGGGCTTTCAGCCAGACTTCCTCCCTTCAACTACAGCTTCCCTTTTTATTAACCCTGTCACCTTGGGCTACTTTACCTTCCATGTCTCAGTTTCCTCAAGAGTAACTATACTAACCTCACATAGTAGTTCCAAGAATTACACATGACTGCATACTTAATATATATGAATATATATACTGGCAACCATGACTGGCAGATAGTATGTGCTATGTAAGTGTTGGTAAACATTATTATTATTATCTGGAAGTCACAGAAACTCTTAGAGTAATTGAACTTTATTTGTAAACATAAGAGGAATTAAGAATTAAGCCCCAGAAGTTAAAGAAACGGACTAAGGTCATACCACTAGTTAGAGATGAGTTAGGACTTCAACTTAAGTTTCCCAGTGCTGTAGGCAACTAATCATTATCGCCATACAATAATGTAAGTTACCTTACTTATATATTAAATGGAGAGAAAAGGCTCATATGCCAATAAATACCTCCTGAAAAACAAAGGACACTGCTTTTTGTACCAGTGGCCAGTCGAAATGAAGAGTTACCATCCTGTTCTAGCTCTTCATAGGTTTCAAATTCTCCCCCTCTCTTCCCTAGGAAGCTTCCATTCTTTTACCCTTCTCTTAAAGGTAGTATTCTGTTCTCTTATTTAAATTTTCATGGCTCAGGAACCTTAGCAATTGTTTCCACATCTTGCTTAAGTTGCTAAGCTCAGCGCTGAAGAGACTATTCTAATAAGAATTTGAAAAATGCTGAATATTTACAGATTAACTTTTCATGTCTACACACTAAGTCCGTATTATACATTCTAGTCCCATATTTATTCTTTAAATGAACACATCACATTCATGATACCTCATTATGTTATGATCCTTTTCGAACCTTTTCTGCCATAAAAACCTGTCAACAATTTATCCTTTCTTATTCTCTGTACTAGGAAGAAGTTCAAATATAATAGAAACTGTAAGACTCAGAATGAAACCAGCCTATGTGAGAGAGCTAACACTAAACCAGAGAGAGCTCATGGTCAGACTGTGTTAGAACAGCTATCACTACAGAAACGATCTGTAGCAAGGGTTTACATGACCCCATGGATGGCACTTAAGAAATATTCTGTCCTTGCCATGGTCAGGGCTCAAAGAAAAATTTAAAAAATAAAAAAGTAAAAAGAAACTTTCAATCTTGCAAAATTTTGTAAGAAGACAGATGATTCAGTTTTCTAGAGTTTGTTTTGAGATTTAACCTATATGGTTTACTAACAAATAAAGAATTTTTGAGAATATTGGAGACACCTATCCAAAAAGGATATTTAGGAGGAAAAAAATCCTGCAAAAATAAGGTAAATATTTGGGTATAAAAAGAGCTTACAACTCTGAGAAGAACAAGAGACTATTTAAGAGAAAAAAAAAAGTTCCTCCTTTTCTGTTTTCTTTATCTCATAAAATACTGCCATTTCATGATAGCTATGTCCTCCAATTACTACTTGTGTTCAGTTCTATGAGGTTTTTTGTTTTGTTTGGTTTGTTTGTTTTTTGAGACAGAGTCTTACTCTTGTTGCCCAGGCTGGAGGACAATGGCCAGGCTGGAGGACAATGGCGTGATCTCAGCTCATGGCAACCTCCGCCTCCTGGGTTAAGCGATTCTCCTGCCTCAGCCTCCTGGAGTAGCTGAGATTACAGGCGTGAGCCACCACAGCTGGCTAATTTTTGTATTTTTAGCAGAGACGGGGTTTCACCATGATGTCCAGGCTGGTCTTGAACTCCTGACCTCAGGTGATCTGCCTGCCTCAGCCTCCCAAAGTGTTGGGGTTACAGGCGTGAGCCACTGCACCCGGCCAGTTCTGTGAGTTTTAATGCATGTATAGACTTGTGTAACCATGACCACACTCAGGATACAGAGCAGCTTCATCAGCCTAAAACATACCCTTTTACTGTTGCTTTGTTGTCACAGTCTACCCCATCCCTAACCCCTGGCAACCACTGATCTGTTCTCTAACACTGTAGTTCAGTCTTTTCCAGAATGTTCACATAAATAGAATCCTACAGTGTATGACTGAAACTGCCTTCTTTCACTCAACACAATGCCTCTGAGATTTATCCAATGTGTTGCGTGCATCCATAATTTGCTCCCTTTCATTGCTAAGAAGCATTCCACTGTTTGAATGTCCCACGGCTTGTTTCTAATAGGTATTTGGTGGTGTCACATTGTGACTTTCATTCACATTCTCTACAAGAAATGGAAGGTGTAAAATATCTTTTTTTTTTTTTTAACTTTGCCTCATTTTTTTTCCCAAAGCCACTTGGGAGTATGACATCACCATTAGTCCCCTGTCCCTCTAGAAGAAAACTCGAAATGACACAGAGTCGTTCATACATGCAAGTTCAGTCCTGATGCCCCTCAATTATCTTTTTATGAGCTTATTTGCCATCTCTACATTCTCCTTGGTGAAGTGTCTGTTCATATCTTCTGCCCATTTTTTAACTGGGTTGTTTCTTACTGTTAAGTTTTGAGAGCGTTTTACATATTGGGGATATAAGTCCTTTCACTGGATATGTGAATTACAAGTATTTTCTCCCAGTCTGTAGTTTGTCTTTTCATTCCCTTAAGAACAAAAGCTTTTAATTTTGATGGAGTCTAATTTATATATTTTTTCTTATATATAAGAAAAAATTGTGCTCTTCTAGTCATGTCTAATTCTTTGCCTACCTACCCACCGGTCCTAAAGATTTTTCTTTGTTCTTTCTTTGAGGAATTTACAGTTCTAAGTTCTACATTTAGATCTAAGTCAATTTTGCATCACTGTTTTTATAAGATTTATGAGGTTTAGGTTGGTGCTCCTTTTTTTCCCACATGAATATCCAATTGATTCAGCATCACCTGTTGAAAAGAATACTCTTTCTTCACTAATTGTTTTGCACCTCTGTCAAAAACCAATTGGCCACTGCCAAGAGGTGGAAACAACCCAAATATCTCTCAAGTGATAAAGAGATAAAGAAAATGTGGTATACATCCATAAAATGAAATATTATTTGGCCGCAAAAAGGAATGAAGTCTACAAACTAAAACACAAGATGAACATTGAAAACGTGGAAGTCGCTCACAAAGGACCACATATTATATGATTCCATTGATGTGAAATGTCCAGAATAGGCAAATCTATAGGTACAGAAAGTAGTGGCTGCTTAGGGCTAGGGAAATGGGGCATTGAGAGGTGCTAGCTAAAGAGGACGGGGTTTCCTTTCGAAGTGATGAAAATGTTTTAAGGTGATGTTGCACAATTCTGAATATACTAAAAAAAAATTCACTGTATACTTTAAATAGGTGACTTGTTTGGTATTTGAATGATACCTCAATAAAGCTGTTACCAAAAAAACTGCCCATCTTTTATGGGTCTGTCACTGAACCCTTTATTCTGTTTCACTGATCTACATGTTTGCTTGTCTCTCTGCTGATATTATACCATCTTCATCACTGTGGTGTCATTGTAAGTCTTAAGACCTGTACTGTGCTTCTTCTAACTTTATTCTTCTTTTAAAATTGTTTTGGCTATTCTAGTTTCTTTGCTTTTCCATAAACATATTTTGTTAGATTTAAACCTAAATTTTTCATTTAGGAAGCTATTACAAATGGATTTTTTTTTTAGTTTTCATTTCCAAACATTCACTGTTAAGTACACAGCAATACAACTGGTGTGTGTGTGTGTGTGTGTGTGTATGTGTGTGTGTGTGTGTGTGTTGACCTTATATTCTAGGACCTTGCTAAACTTACTTATTAGCTCTAAGAATTTTTTTGTAGATTCCTTGTGACTTTCCTCATAAACAATTATGTCATCTAAAACCACTTTTTTTTTTTCAATCTATGTGCCTTTTCTTTCTTTCTCTGGCCTTAATACACTAGTTAAGACATCCAGTGTGATGTTAAATAGGAGTGGTGAAAGTAGACATCCTTGCCTTGTCTCCGATTTTACAGGAAAGACATTCCATTTTTCACCATAAAGCATGATGTTAGTTATAGAGGTTTTTGTAGATTCCTTTTATCAGCACCTTATTTTGCATAGAGTTGATCTGGCACGGCCTTCTTATTTCCAGTTAAAACATGAGAACTGCCACCAATTCTCTATCTCTTTTGACACAGAGAGTTCGGAGCCATAATGAGCATCCCTATAGCTCCCAACTACGCTAGAGTCACAGCCCCAGATGCCAAAGCCTATATGCAGAAACAAAGTAGATAACATTGTCATTAGGCGTCATCTTCTAAGTCTTCTTTCTTCAGCATCACAGAATTCCCAGGCTCCTATCCACCATGGTATCTTCTGCACTGAGAATCACCCATGCATATATTCCCACTATCAGAGTCGGATGCAACACAGAGAAAGGAGTCTCTGTTTTTTTGTTTTGTTTTGTGTGTGTGTGTGTGTAGGGTGGGTCCAGGGAGTTAAGGTGTTCCTGGTGTATGTGTGTGTGTGTGTGTGTGTTCATGTGTGTAGGGTGGGTCCCTGATCTGGGATTAGAAGGTACAGGCTGGGCATTGTGGCTTATGCCTATAATCCCGGCACTTTGGGAGGCCGCAGTATGAGGATCTCTTGAGGACAGGAGTTTGAGAACAGCCTGGGTAACATAGCAAAATCCCATTTCTACAAAAAAGTTAAAAATTAGCTGGGTGTGGTGGCACACACCTGTAGTCCCAGCTACTTGGGAGGCTAAAGCGGGAGGATCATTTGAGCCCAGGAGGTCAAGGCTGCAGTGAGCTATGATCATACCACTACACTTCAACCTGGGTGACAAAGCAAGACCCCATCTCTTTTTGTTTAAGTTTTGGGGTACATGTGCAGGATGTGCAGGTTTGTTACATAGGTAAATGTGTGCCATGGTGGTTTGCTGCACCTATCAACCCATCACCTAGATATTAAGCCCCATATGCATTAGCTCTTTTCCCTAATGCTCTCCCCTCTGTGCCCTCCCCCAGCAGGCCCCAGTAAGTGTTGTTCCCTTCCCTGTGTCCATGTGTTCTCTTTTTCAGCTCCCACTTACAAGTGAGAACACGCGGTGTTTGGTTTTCTGTTCCTGCATTAGTTTGCTGAGGATAATGGCTTCCAGCTCCACCCATGTCCCTGCAGAGGACATGATCTCATTCCTTTTATGGCTGTGTAGTATTCCATGGTGTATATGTACATTTTCTTTATCCAGTCTATCACTGATTGACATTTGGGTTGATTCTATGTCTTTGCTCTTGCGAATAGTGCTACAATGGACATATACGTGCATGTATCTTTATAATAGAATGATTTATATTCCTTTGGGTATATACCCAGTAACGAGATTGCTGGGTCAAATGGTATTTCCAGTTCTAAATCTTTGAGGAATCACCACACTGTCTTCCACAATGGTTGAACTAATTTACATTCCCACCAACAGTGTAAAAGTGTTCATATTTCTCTGTAACCTCACCAGCATCTGTTGTTTCTTGCCTTTTTAATAATCACCATTCTGACCGGCATGAGACCCTGTCTCTTTTTAAAAGTAGAAGAAAGAAGCAGCAGCAGCTACAATTACCAGAGTTAGAAGGTGCAATGCATTTTATCCCAAAAAAACAAGCTATAAATGGTGATTAAGTCAGTTGTGAAGAAATAGGTTCTGCATGTTGGCTCAAAAATTTAGCCAACATTATTTTTATGGGAAAACAAATTCCAAATAACAAGCAGTTGACCTGAAAATAGACTATGGAAACAAAACGTATTCACAATTCACAAAATGGGGAGCTTTTTTTTTTTTTTTTTTTTGCTTTTCACATACACAGAGAACCCTACAAAACAAACAGTAGAAGATAACCTATAAAACTACAAAAGAATAAAGGATATAAAATAACAAACAATAACTACAAGGCTAAAACTTGCAGCTGATCACAATATGGGCATACTAATACATGATGTATATGAAGGAATAAGGTGCAAAACTTATATAGCTTATTATGTACATTGCCCCAGAGTAATATTGGTGGCTGTCAGCTTTTAGTGTCTTTGTAAGTGGTTGGCTATATAAAAGTAAATGAATAGGGAAAACGTGTATGTATATGTGTATATATGTATGTGCATGTGTATATATACATGGATATACACATATATGTAAACACAAAGTGATCACGTTTTATGAGAAATGCATTCTCAAGGATTTTGAGAATTGTACAAGTCCCATATTTCAAGAATTATTTTCTCAATGAAACAAACTAGAAAGTGGATTCCTAAAGTTTAAAAATCTAAAATCCTCA
The DNA here is from genome assembly GCF_000951035.1 of Colobus angolensis palliatus. NCBI lineage: Eukaryota > Metazoa > Chordata > Mammalia > Primates > Cercopithecidae > Colobus > Colobus angolensis. The sequence goes on along the minus strand of NW_012120709.1, from coordinate 16,865,557 downwards.
AACATTTTTGTTTTAAAATATACTTAAGTAGAACAAATGTATGAAGTAAAATTCTTTACATTACTATACCCACCTTTCAAATAACCAAAAATACATCATGTATTACAGCAGGCCCGGGCCACAGGCCACACAAGCAGGTGAGCAGAGGGCGAGCGAGGGAAGCTTCATCTGTATTTACAACCACTCCCCGCTGCTCGCATTACCGCCTGAGCTCCACCTCTGTCAGATCAGCAGCTGCATCAGATACTCACAGGAGTGAGAACCCTATTGTGAACTGCGCATGTGGAGGGTCTAGGGTGCACCCTCCTTATGAGAATCTAATGCCTGATGATCTGTTACTCTCTCCCATCACCTCCAGATGGGACCTACATCTAGTTGCAGGAAAAGCAGCTCAGGGCTCCCACTGATTCTACCTTATGATGAGTTGCATAATTATTTCATTATATGATACAGTGTAATAATAATAGAAATAAAGTGCACAATAAATGTAATGCATTTGAATTATCCCAAAACCATCCCCACCCCAACCTCGTCCATGGAAAATTTGTCTTCCACGAAACCAGTCCCTAGGGCCAAAAAGGTTGGGGGCCACTGCCTTAGAAAATAGAATGGTAGTTACCAGCGGATGGGAGTGGGGGTGAGGAAATGAAATGAGCATCTGCTGTTCGAAGGGTACAAAGTTTCAGTTAGGAGGAATTTGTGTTTAACATGTCTAGCACAGGCCGGGCACAGTGGCTCATGACTGTAATCCCAGTACTTTGGGAGGCTGAGGCAGGCAAACTTTTGAGGTCAGATGTTCAAGACCAGCCTGGCCAACATGGTGAAACCCCATCTTTCCTAAAAATACAAAAATTAGCCAGGTGTCATGGTGCTCATCTATAATCCCAGCTACTAGGGAGGCTGAGGCACAAGAATCACCTGAGCCCAGGAGATGGAAGCTGCAGTGAGCCAACATCATGCCACTGCACTCCAGCCTGGGTGACAGAGTGAGACTCTATCTCAAAAAATTATTTAAAAAGAATTGTTAAAAATATATAGCACAGCATGGTGACTGCAGTTAATAATAATGTATTGTGTATTTCAAAAGTTACTATCAGTAAATTTCAGATGTCTCATCACAAAAAATAACTGAGGCAAAGCACATTGTATACATGTATCAAAACATCACATTGTACCTACCCCATAAATACAATTATGATCATCAATTAAAATTAATAATAACAACATATTTCATGCCTTAGCACTGAAAATAACCTGATTTCGGAACACGTTACAGCCACACTGATATTAGCCCCTGGGGCCAGCATTTTACCCACCATCCTGGCTTGGTTATACAACAATTTTCATGAACTTAAAAGTATATACATTTTAGTACTGCTTTGATTTTGTTGACATTTTGGCTAACAATTCAGAGTTCTTTCTCCTAAACTAACAGTAATAGGTATCATGACAGGTTTTTGGCTTTCTTCCTAGCATTTTGTTACATCTAACCTCTGTTCCAAAATAACTCATTTTCAGATACATTTTTCAGTATTAGCACTTAATGCTTGGCTGAAACTGACACAGGCTTTAAAAATGATTTTAAATTAATAACCACAGTTTAAAATATCATCACCATAGTCAAGAAAATCATACAGATATTCAAATGTCTATAAACAGTGTGGTTCACATGGTGCTGACAAAGGATGGCAGGGATTTGTTTATAAGCTAAAATGGTACATCTTTAGCTGCAGTAACAAACATAAAATTTACAACTCACACAGCCTGCCAGCTTAAAATTATAGGATTCCTGACAAAAGTTTTGGTTTTCACAATACTTCTGATTTTGCTAGAGGAAGAATCTCAATACTGTTAATCTGCACAATTTCAAATATGCATATAAAATGACATGAAGAATAGTAAAGCATGCTTACTAACTTCAAGGTTGGTGAACTCATGAACCAAGTTTTGCTTTTTTTAAATAGGAATAATGATAGTAAGCACTTGGGCAAATCCTCAGAAGTTCTAGCTGCGAAATTAATTCCTAGAGAAAGTCAGATCTCTGTAGACTGTTGTTCCTTTCCTTTCATGTAACTTCAGTGTTTGCCAATGGGAAAAGACATTTCGTGTGTATGCATCTCATATTAAGATCATTTTGTATAATCTACTACGACGCTGACAATACAGATTGCCTGCCCCGACACCCAACCCCTTTCCCAAACAAAAATCTAGAGGATGGCTGCATGGGAATATTATATATTAGAAATGGAAATTATGTGTAAACATAAAATCTAATTTTCTAGAGTAAAGATTGATCTAGCATAGCCAGAAATACATTATATCAATAGGGACTCAAGTATGAAGGGAAAAAATATAAACTTATACAAACACAATCAGGATCTTCTAATTTGTATAATTTCCCTCAAAACAGACACATGAAGAAAATAGGTAATACTGAAGAAAAAAAATGTCTTGAGAGTAAACTAGGTAAGTTGAATCGCAGGTGTGTAACTGCCCCCTAGTGACAGAATATTATGATACACTCTGAAAACAGGTACCTGCATCATCCAAAAGACCTATATTAATATAAAAGTTGGCAATGAGAATGTTTATAAGTTTGCAGTTTCCAAAACGTATGACTGTCCCTTTTTATTCATTTGTTTATTCACTACTTCATTTCATATACAATGACGAATAAAATAGGAATGACTTTATCCCTCATCGAAGTTTATTGGGAAAGATACACAAGAAATACATAATTATAAACTGTGACAAATACTATGAAACAAATTAACAAGATGCTGAGAAGGAGGATAATAGGTTCAAGATAACAAGAGAACCACTACTTTGGACTGGGTGGCTGGGCAAAGCCTTGCTAAGGAAGTATATAAATTGAGATTTGAGAGATGAAAAGCTAAATGTTGGGGATGGGACAGAGAGGGATGTATCTCAGAGAGAGGGTGAAGTATCTACAAAGTCTCAAAGGTAGGAATTTTGGGTGAGCTCAAGCTCTTGAGAAAAGACCAGTATTGCCAAAGTGAGACAAAGTACAATGAGAAAAAAAAAAAAAAAGAGGAAGAGTGGCAGATAGGGCCAGATAATGCAGAGCCTTTCCTGGTTGGGAATACAGATTTTATCCTATGTGCAAAGAAAGTCACTCATGGTTTTGTTTTGTTTGACAGAGTCTTACTTTGTTGCCAGACCAGAGTGCAGTGGTGCGATCTCAGCTCACTGCAACCTCTGACTCCCTGGTTCAAGCAATTCTCCTGCCTCAGCCTCCCAAGTAGCTGGGATTACAGGCGCCCACCACCACGCCCAGTTGGTTTTCTTGTGTTTTTTGGGGGTTTTTTTTTTGTATTTTTAGTAGAGACAGGGTTTCATTATGTTGGCCAGGATGGTCTTGATCTCTTGACCTCGTGATCCGCCCGTCTCGGTTTGTTTTTTTCTTTCTTTTCAAGACAGAGTCTTACTCTGTAACCCAGGCTGGAGTGCAATGGTGCAATCTCGGCTCACTGCAACCTCTGACTCCTGGGTTAAAGCAATTCTCCGGCCTCAGTCTCCCAAGTAGCTGAAATTATAGGTGCGTGCCACCACACCTGGCTAAATTTTGTATTTTTAGTAGAGACGGGTTTTCACCATGTTGCCCAGGCTGGTCTCAAACTCGTGACCTTGTGATCCGCCCGCCTAGGCCTCCCAAAGTGCTGGGATTACATGCATCAGCCCATGAGTGCCAGGCCCACTCACAGTTTTTAATCAGGGAACTGATACGTCTGATTTCTGTTAGGACAAATTACCCGGCTGCTAAGCTCCAGAGCAGAAGCAGGTTAGCACAGCTCCAGGAGCACAGTGGCTGGCCAGCCCCACGTGCCGACTGTAGGGATGGAGCCAACAGGAGGTGCTAGAGATGAATCTTGGGGGCACAACTGGCAGGAGGTGCCGATGACTGGATGTCAGGTGGGGCAGAAAGGGGAAAGAATGGTGCTCTACAGTTTCAGGTTCGAGCAGCCGGGTGGCGCTCATTACTGAGATAGGAAAGATTCGAGGAAGGACAGGTTACGTCAGGAGGAAAAAAGCCAAAAGCTGTTTTAAATATGTTAGATTTCCAAGAAGAGATGTAAAGCAAGAAGTTAGATCTGTAAGTCAGGGCTCAGAGGAAAGGTCTGAGCTAAGGATGTAAATTTAAGAGTTCATCAACATCTAGAAAGGATTTAAGGTCGTAGAACGGATGAGATCACCCAGGGAGAAACTGTAAAGAAACTGAGTATTTTGGTCAGCCATGTTTGGAGTACGGTGTTCATCTGTGAGTAGGACATATGACAAGTGTGGTATTTAGATGGGCTCCTGCATTCAGCCTCAGGAATTAATGAAACAGCTGCCCCTATAATGTTGTGGTAATAAGCTCTTCTTTATAACGATAACACTGCACCCTTCCTGATTTCATTTCTTTCATCTTTATTCTAGAAAGAGGCTTAGGCTTAACTCTATCTTTGGTGAATCTAGTTTAGCTTACTTATCTCGAGCTTATCTTTAAATACAAAGATTTGTGGACATGTCAAGATACTTGATCTTTAAAGCTTTTCTTCTGAGTCTGAATATGTGAATTTCCAGAATTCTTTAATTACATTTACATTAAATTTTCTATATTTCTTGGGCATTGGGAAAAAAGATTATTTCATTGCTTATCTCTGTGTGATGATATCAAGTGTTAAATTCTTTTTAAATCTATTTTCAAAATTTGCTATAATGAACAATGAATCTGTATTAATACCTATGTTAACAATATTAGCTAATATTTATTTAGCTGTTGCTTAGATTTACTAATTTGATCTTTACAGCAATTTTATGAGGTAGATATTAATATTATCCCCGCTTTACAGATGAAAAGATGAGGTATGAGTAGGTTAGATACCTAACCCAATGTCACAAAGCTGAAAAAGTGATAGAGCTGGGAAAGAAGCCCAGGCAGGACATTCGTCCATTCCAACCAATGACTTTCAGAAAACACTTTAACTGTGATTCAGAGTATGAATTTCATTTTACATCATGACCCAGTACACACATACTTGTAAATAGCTAACTAAACATTTAATAAGATAATACCCTTGCAAAAGATGGTATGTTTTTATATGTTCTGTTCTTTTTTATTTCTTTAAAATGCTAGTTGGGAGTGACTAAATTATTTCATGATCCTGTAATAGTTGCCACCTGCAGTTTAAAAAAAAACTGGACTCTAATACATAGTCACAAGTGATGAAGAAAAAAATACTTTTAAAAACTTAAAAGAATACTTTCAAGTATTAAGAGCATAATACTTGTGTTTTAATTTAAAAGAAATTAATATAAAGCAATCCACGATTATTTATGCAAAAAGCATTTTACACTATTTTGAGAATATGTAGCTTCATGTAAAACAGCAGTTGGAAGCCATTTAAATAAACGTTAAAAATCTGTCTTCACAATTTTTATCAAATAGGACATTTAAAGAGCTTTTGCTAACTACAAAAATAAACAATACCTCATCAAAAAAATAGGCAAATAGGCCGGGCGCGGTGGCTCAAGCCTGTAATCCCAGCACTTTGGGAGGCCGAGACGGGCGGATCACAAGGTCAGGAGATTGAGACCATCCCTAGCTAACACAGTGAAACCCCGTCTCTACTAAAATACAAAAAACTAGCCGGGAGAGATGGCGGGCGCCTGTAGTCCCAGCTACTCGGGAGGCTGAGGCAGGAGAATGGCGTGAATCCGGGAGACGGAGCTTGCAGTGAGCTGAGATCCAGCCACTGCACTCCAGCCTGGGCGACAGAGCGAGACTCCGTCTCAAAAAAAAAAAAAAAAAAAAATAGGCAAATAATACTACCCAAAGCAATTTACAGATTCAACACTATTCCTATCAAACTACCAACATCGTTTTTCACAGAACTATAGAAAAACTATTCCAAAATTCATATGGAATTGATGCAGGGTAGATGAGCCCCAAAATTAGGGCTTAGCTCAGGAAGGTTCTTGGCTTTGCCCAGGAAAGGATTCAGGGCAAGCTGGTGGTGTTAAATAGCAACTTTCATTGAAGCAGCAGCATACAGTAGCAGCAGAGGTAGGACTCCTTGCGGAGCAGGGCTACCCCACAGGCAGTGTGCCCAGACTAGCAGCTCAGAGGTTGTTCTGCAGTTACATATACACACACACACACACACACATATATACACATACATATATACATATATACACATATATACACATATACACACACATATATACATACATATATATATATATTTTTTTCTTTTGAGACAGCCTTGCTCAGTCACCCAGGGTGGAGTACAGTGGTGCTATCTCAGCTCACTGCAACCTCCACCTCCCAGATTCAACTGATTCTTGTGCCTCAGCCTCCCAGGTAGCTGGGACTACAGGTGTGCGCCACCACACCTGGCTAACTTTTGTATTTTTAGTAGAGATGGGGTTTCACCATGTTGGCCGGGCTAGTCTCAAACTCCTGACCTCAAGTGATCTGCCCGCCTTGGCCTCCCAAAGTGCCAGGATTACAGGCATGAGCCACCACACCCAGCCAGCACTTACTCTTTTTAAGAGACTCCCTATTCAATAATGGTGCTAGGATGTCTGGTTAGACATATGCAGTAGTCTGAACTTGGACTCCCTACCTTTCACCATATACAAAAATTAACCCAAAATGGATCAAAGATTTAAATGTAAGACCTCAAACTATAAAAAAGACAACCAAGGAAATACTCTTGCAGACATTGGATTGGCAAAGGATTTTTGGCTAAGTCCCCAAAAACAATTCCAACAAAAGCAAAAATTGATAAGTGGGACCTAATTAAACAATGAGCTTCTAGACAGCAAAAGAAACTATCAACAAAGTAAACAGACAACCTACAGAGTGGGAGAAAATATTCACCAACTATGCATCTAACAAAGGTCTAATATCCAGAATCTATAGGGAACTTAAATCGACAAGCAAAAAACAACCTCATTAAAAAATAGGCAAAAGACATGAACAGATACTTCTCAAAAAAAGCCATACAAGCAGCCAACAAACATGAAAAAATTGCTCCACATCACTAATCATCAGAGAAACGCAAACCAAAACCACAATGAGATATCATCTCACACCAGTCAGAAAGGGTATTAGCTGTTGGCCAGGCATAGTGGCTCACACCTGTAATCCTAGCACTTTGGGAGGCCAAGGAGGGCGGATCACTTGAGGTCAGGAGTTCGAAATCAGCCTGGCCAACATGGTGAAACCCCATCTCTGCTAAAAATATTTTAAAAATTAGGTGGGCATGGTGGTAGACACCTGTAATCCCAGCTACTCAGGAGGTTGAGGCAGGAGAATCACTTGAATCAAGGAGGCAGAGGTTTCAATGAGCCGAGATCGTGCCATTGCATTCCAGCCTGGGCAACAAGAGCTAAACTACATCTCAAAAACAAACAAACAAACAAAAAAGATATTATTAAAAAATCAAAAAACAACAGATGCCATGTTAAATGATGTGGCAGGGAGGGAAGATAATCTAAATCCAATCATCTTTTTTTATACAAGAGATGCTAGTGCTGAAAGCTTCACATAATTTAAAACTTCAGTTGAGATAATTTTCCTACAGAAAAAAAAAAAAAAGGTAGAGGGGCAGGGCAGGGGTAAAGATGAATTTTCAGCACCCATAAACATCAGTCATTGCAGACTGAGGTACACTGCCACAGTTTTGTGCCTTCAACTATATAACCAGTTGTATTAGTCCATTTTCATGCTGCTGATAAAGACACACTTGAAACTGGGTAATTTATACAGGAAAAAGGGTTTACTGAACTTAGTTCCACAATGGCTGGGGAAGCCTCACAATCCTGGCAGAAGGCAAGGAGGAGCAAGTCACATCTTACATGGATGGCAGCAGGCAAACAGACAGCTTACGCAGGGAACCCCCCCACCCCTTATAAAACTGTCAGATATTGTGAGTCTTATCATAGAACAGCATGGGAAAGACCTGCCCCCAAGATTCAACTACCTCCCACTGGGTCCCTCCCACAACACGTGGGAATTCAAGACGAGGTTTGTGTAGGAGGGGACAGAGCTAGACCATATCATTCTGCCCCTGGTCCCTCCCAAATCTCATGTCCACACATTTCAAAACCAGTCATGCCTTCCCAACAGTCTTAACTCATTTCAGCATTAATTCAAAAGTCCACAGTCCAAAGTCTCATCCAAGACAAGGCAAGTCCCTCCTGCCTATGAGCCTGTAAAATCAAAAGCAAGTTAGTCACTTCCTAGCTACAATGGGGGTACAGGCATTGGGTAAATACAGCCATTCCAAATGTGAGAAATTGGCCAAAACAAAGGAGCTACAGACCCCATGCAAGTCCAAAATAAAGTGGGGCAGTCAAATCCTAAAGCTCCAAAATGACCTCCTTTGACTCCATGTCTCACATCCAGGTCACACTGATGCTAGAGGTGGGTTCCCACACTCTTGGGCAGCTCCACCCCTGTGGCTTTGCAGGATACAGCCTCCCTCCCGGCTGCTTTCATGGGCTGGCATTGAGTGTGGCTTCTTCAGGCATACCATACAAGCTGTCAGTGGATCTACCATTCTGAGGTTTGGAGAGCAGTGGCCCTCTTCTCACAGCTCCACTAGGCAATAACCCAACAGGGACTCTGTGTGGGGGCTCCAACCCCACATTTCCCTTCTGCACTGCCCTAGCAGAAGTTCTCCATGAGAGCCCTGACCCTGCAAAAAACTACTGCCTGGAACATCTAGGCATTTCTATACAACTTCTGAAATCTAGGCGGAGGTTCCCAAGCCCCAATTCTTGACTTCTGTACACTAGCAGGCTCAATACCACATGGAAGCTGCCAAGGCTTGAGGTTTGCACTCTATGAAGCCACAGCCCTAGCTCTGCATTGGCCCTTTCAGCCACAGCTGGGACAGCTGGGACACAGGGCACCAAGTCACTAGGCTGTACACAGCAAGGGGGCCCTGGGCCCAGCCCACAAAACTACCTTTTCCTCCTAGGCTTCTGGGCCTGTGCTGGGAGGGGCTGCCATGAAGATCTCTTGACATGCCCTGGAGACATTTTCCCCAGTGTCTCAGGGATTAACATTCAGCTCCTCATTCCTTATCAAAATTTCTACAGCCGATTTGAATTTCTCCCCAGAAAATAGGGTTTTCTTTATTGCAATGTCAGGCTGCAAATTTTCCAATTTTTTTTTAATGCTCTGTTTCCTTTTAAAACTGAATGCCTTTAACAGCACCCAAGTCACCTCTTGAATGTTTTGCTGCTTAGAAATTTCTTCTGCCAGATACCCTAAGTCATCTCTGAAGTTCAAAGTACAAATCTCTAGGGCAGAGGCAAAATGCCACTAGTCTCTTTGCTAAAACATAGCAAGAGTCACCTTTACTCCAACGACCAACAAGCTCCTCATCTCCATGAGACCACCACAGCCTGAATTTCATTGTCCATATCGTTATCAGTATTTTGGCCAAAGCCATTCCACAAGTCTCTAGGGATTTCCAAACTTTCCCATATTTTCCTCTCTTCTCCTGAGCCCTCCAAACTGTTCCAACATCTGCCTGTTAACCAGTTCCAAGGCTGCTTTCACATTTGGGGTATCTTTTCAGCAGCACCCTACTCCTCGTACCAATTTGCTTAATTAGTCCATTTTCACACTGCTGACAAAGACATACCCGAAATTGAGTAATTTATATAGGAAAAAGTGTTTAATGGACTTACAGTTCCACAGGGCTGAGGAAGCCTCACAATACTGGCGAAAGGCGAGGAGAAGCAAGTCATATCTTACACAGATGGCAGCAGGCAAGCAGAGAGCTTGTGCAGGGAAACTCCCTCCTATAAAACTGTCAGACTTGGGAGACTTATTCACTATGACAAGAACAGCATAAGGAAGACCTGCCCCCAGGATTCAATTACCTCCTACCGGGTCCCTCCTACAACACATGGGAATTCAAGAAGAGATTTGGGTGTGGACACAGCCAGACCACATCACCAGCATTGTTTTCCATTACCCTACACCAAGTGATTTTTTTGTGAGCTTAAATATATTTCTACTGTAATGCCTTTTTAAAATCCTATTTTCTAAGCACTTTTGTCTATCCAGTATCTACTCCCAAATCAACAGCACCAAATGTCAGGCTGATTGTTTTGCCTTTTTCTGTGTAAGATCATGTTTAGCATCCATTCCAATGTTATTGATTTGGGATATATTTCAGTACCACACCATCACTAAATGAAAGTTTAGTTAACACTGTTCTGAGATATTAAGATTTAAATTTTTCAATGGCATAACAGCCACAACTTCCAATGCACACAAACAACAGCATGGTTTACCCACTTCTGTCAAAGATCAGGAAATATATCTACCAGCTAAAGTGGCTCCACTATATGGCAGAAATCAAAAAATTCTTTGAAATAAATAAAAGCAGAGACACAAGTACCAAAATCTCTGGGATGCAGCAAAAGCAGTGTTAAGATGAAGTTCAGATCACTGAATGCCTACATTGAGAAGTTAGAAAGATCTCAAATAACAATCTAACATTAACCTAGAAGAACTTGAAAAACAAAAACCCCAAAGCTAGCAGAAGAAAAGAAATAACTAAACTCAAAGCATAACTGAACAAAACTGAGACCCAAAAATCTATACAAAGGATCAAGAAAACCAAAGGTTGGTTTTCTGAAAGAATAAACAAAACAGATAGACCAGTAGCTAGATTAACAAAGAAAAAATAGATGATCCAAATAAGCTCAATCAGAAATGACAAAGACGGCATTACAACCAATCCCATAAAGATACAAAGATCCTAGAGACTATTATCAACACCCCTATGCACATAAACTAGAAAACCCAGACACAGACCAAAGGAATAGAATAGAGAACCGAGAAATAAAGCTATTCATCTAGAAAATCTGATCTTTGACAACGTCAACAAAAATAAGCAATGAAGAAAGAACTCCCTATTCAATAAATGGTGCTGGGATAGTTGGCTATTATATGCAGAAGAATGAAACTAGACCCCTATCACTATATACAAAATTAGACTCAAAACAGATTAAAGACTTAAATGTAAGACCTAAAGCTACAGAAGTACTAGAAGAAAACCTCAGAAATGCTCTCCTGGAAATTGGCCTTGGCAAAGAATTTATGACTAAGTCCTCAAAAGCAATTGCAACAAAAACAAAAATTGACAAATGGGACCTGATTAAAGAGCTTCGACACATTAAAGAAACTGTCAACAAAGTAAACACCCTACAAAATGAGAGAAAATATTCACAAACTATGCATGAGACAAAGGTGTAATATCCAGAATCTATAGGGAACTTAAACAGATCAACAAGCAAAAAACCAATAACCTCATTAAAAAGTGGGCAGAGGGCCGGGCATGGTGGCTCACACCTGTAATCCCAGCACTTTGGGAGGCCAAGGCGGGCAGATCATGAGGTCAGGAATTTGAGACCAGCCTGGCCAACATGGTGAAACCCCATCTCTACTAAAAATACAAAAAAATTAGCCAGGTGTGGTGGCATGCACCTGTAAACCCAGCTACTCGAGAGGCTGAGGTAGGAGAATTGTTTTAACCCGGGAGGTGAAGGGTGCAGTGAACCAAGGTCATGCCACTGCACTCCAGCCTAGGCAACAGAGTAAGACTCCGTCTTGGGGGCGGAAAAAAAAGTGGGTAGAGCAGGCGTGGTGGCTCACACCTGTAATCCCAGCACTTGGGAGGCCAAAGTGAACAGATCACTTGAGGTCAGGAGTTCCAGACCAGCTTGGCCAACGTGGTGAAACACTATCTCTACTAAAAATACAGAAATTAGCTGGGCATGGTGGTGGGTGCCTGTAATCCCAGCTACTCAAGAGGCTGAGGCAGGAGAATCACTTGAACCTCGGAGGTGGAGGTTTCAGTGAGCCAAGATCACATCGTTGCACTCCAGCCTGGGCGACAGAGCAAGACTCCGTCTCAAAAAACAAACAAACTAAAAAAAGCAAAGTAAACACCCTACAGAATGAGAGAAAATATTCACCAACTGCGCATCCGACAAAGATCTAATATCCAGAATCTATAGGGAATTTAAACAGATCAACAAGCAAAAAACAAATAACCTCATTAAAAAGTGGGCAGAGGTCAAGTATGGTGGCTCACGTCTGTAATCCCAGTACTCTGGGAAGCCAAGGAGGGCGGATCACTTGAGGTCAGGAGTTCAAGACCAGCCTGGCCAATGCAGCAAAACCCTGTCTCTACTAAAAATATAAAAATTAGCTGGGCATGGTGGCACACCTTTATAATTCCAGCTACTCGGGAGACTGAGGCATGAGTATCGCTTGAACTTGGGAGGTGAAGGTTGCAGTGAGCCGAGATTGTGCCACTGCACTCCAGCCTGGGTGACAGTGAGAGTTCGTCTCACTGTCGACGAACAAGTGGCCAACAAACATGACACATGAAAAAATACTCCACTCTGCAAACGAAAACCACAATGAGATACCATCTTGCACCAGTCATAAAGAGTATCATTAAAAAGTCAAAAAATTACAGATGTTGGCAAGGCTATGGAGAAAAGGAAACACTTAGCCAGTGCTGGTGGGAATGTAAATTAGTTAAGCCACTGCGGAAAGCAGTTTGGAGATTTCTCAAAGGACTAAAAATGGAACTACCATTCAACCAAGCAATCCTACTACTGGGCACATACCCAGGAGAAAACAAATCGTTCTACCAAAAGACATATGCGCTTGTATGTTTACCTCAGCACTATTCATAATAGCAAAGATATGGAATCAATCTGGCTGCCTGTCATGGTGGATTGGATAAAGAAAATGTAGTACATATATACCACGGAATACAAAGCCATTAAAAAAAAACAAAACTACGTCCTTTCCAGCAACATGGATACAGCTCAAGGCCATTATCCTGAGTAAATTAACAGAGAACCAGAAAAGCAAAGTGTTCTCACTTAAAAGTGCAAGCTAAATACTGGGTCCCATGGACATAAAGTTGGGAACAGTAGATACTGGGCACTACCAGAGGGGGAAGTGAGAGGGGCAAGGAGGAAAACTACCTATTGGTTACTAAGCGTACTGCCTAGGTGACAGGACCATTCAGACCCCAGACTTCAGCATCACATGATACATCCATTTAACAAACCTGCACATATACTCCCTGAATCTAAATAAAAGTTGGGGAAAAAAAAAAAAAAAGACTTGAACAGACACCTCTCAAAAGAAGACACAGACACAAAAGCAGCCAACAAACATATGGAAAACTGTTCAACATCACTAATCACCAGAGAAATGGAAATCAAAACCACAATGAGATATACCAATCTTGACTTCAAGACAGGTTTGAGTCTTAGCCCTCTCACTTGCTGCATGTATAACCAGGGAAACTTAATTTCCATGAGACTCAGTTTCTTTAACTATCAATGGAGAGCTTAAAAAAAAAAAAAGTCTGCTTCATTTAACATACGCTGGAATGTAGTATACACTCAAATTCTAGTTGTTATAATTATTTTAAAACTAGCAAAAAAAAAAAAATTGGATTTAGATATCTAAGGCCAGGCATGGTGGCTCATGCCTGTAATGCCAGCACTTTGGGAAGCCAAGGCAGGAAGATCTCTTGAGCCCAGGAGTTCAGGACCAGGTTGGGTAATGTGGCAAAACCCTGTCTCTACAAAAAATACAAAATTCAACCAGGTGTGACGGTGCACCTGTAGTCCCAGCTACTAAGGAGGTAGAGTCAGGAGGATCACTTGAGTCCAGGAGGTTGAAGCTGCAGTGAACTGTGATTACACCACTGCACTCCAGCCTGGGTGACAGAGCAAGATCCTGTCTCAAAAAATTTTTTAAAAGATATTCAACAAATATTACTGAGTGCCAACTCTCGACAAAGTCTACTGTACCTGAGTAACCTCATGGAGTAGTCTTTCAAAAACTAATAATCTAATAAGAGAGATAGCCATTCTCTCTAAAAAGGAAAACTGTTAAAAGCATTAACAAAGAGAGGTAGATTTAATAAATTATGGGAAAACTGAAGAAAGATAAATTAATTCTGATCTAGAAATGGTTCTTTAAAGGTAATGTGAACAGTGCCTTGAAAGAAGCAGAGTCAGATACACTCCTTGAACCTTATTCCAGACCAGTGGTTCTCAAACTTGAACATGCATCAAAATCACACAGACAGCTGTTACAACACACAATGCTGGACCTATCCCAGACTTTGTGACTCAGTGAGTCTGGGGCAGGGGCAGGGGTGGTGGGTGGGGGAGGAGTGTCTGAGAATCTCTATTTCCCAGGTGACACTCATGCTAATGGTCACGGAAACCCTCTGAGAACTGCTAATCTAGACACACAGTGCTTGAACAAAACTGACAGGTGATATACAGGGTATGCCTCAGGAAGTGTAAAAGGGCAGCTGCAGGAACACAGGCTTTGCACGTGTAGTTAAGGCATATGGTCAGAAGTCTAAAAATGAAAACTTTCTAAATAAATCACTTTCCAGGATAAGTTACCTTTCTAGGAAGGTGAGCTGACATTCAAGATATTTAAGTACCCCTCTATGCTATGACATTTATTCTCTCTAACCTGGTATCTTTTAACTCTACTCCATACCATCAGCTTTGCATCACACACATAAACAGTAAGGTAATGAGGCCACAGCAGATATCTGGTCATGAGTTATTTAAATCTATAAAGAACAGAACAACGGTGTCACTCTATTATTATTTATAAACAAGAATATAACACTAACATATCTCGAATGTTAATATTTTACCTAGCATGCTATAGGTTAAACTTCTTAGAAAAAAAAAAAACAAAAATTTGAAACCTAACAGTTTCACTTATGCATTTTAAGAAATGTTTCATACTCACCAAAGCCATCAATATCTAGATTATTTTCAACCACAACATCTAGCAGAGAATCACCAACTTTTCCTTTGGTTGTTAATGTTTCACCATCACGGTTTATAAAGTGGACTGTTATTTTATCTTCTGAGCTGGAAAAGAAAGCAGTCCTTTAGTATTTTTAGTAATTTCAAAACATAATTCAAAATAATTGGTTTAAAAGCCTATAAGGCCTTCAGAGTAGATGGGAATACAGGTGCCCAGCACCATGCCTGGCTAATTTATTTTCATTTTTTGTAGTGACAGGGTCTCACCATGTTACTTAAGCTGGTCTCAAATTCCTGGCCTCAAGCAATCTTCTCAATCTGGCCTCCTAAAACTCTGAGATTACAGGCCTGAGCCACTGTGACTAGCCGAAAGTATTTTCTTTTCTTTCCAAAGTTTATTTGGGAAGAAGGCATCACAAATCAAAGGCATATATATCTACCCAGCTACCAGGTAATAAGCTCTACTACCTTACAGGAAATGGCAATGACTACCTGGTCAAATGGCCTCAGTATATGTCTCCCTAATAGTCACAGTTATAAAACATTTGGCAATTATTATCACTCATGAACTCTATTTTACTCTCATACAAGCCAGTGCAATAGCTTGCACCTGTAACCCCAGTACTTTGAGAAGCTGAAGTGGGAAGATCGTTTGAGGCCAGGAGTTTGAGACCAGCCTGGGCAACATGGCAAGATCCCATCTTCACAAAAAATAAAATAATTAGCCAGGTGTGGTGATGTGATCTGTAGTCCCAGCTAATTGGGAGGCTGAGAAGGGAGGATCCCTTGAGCCCAGGAGGAGGAGGCTGCAATGGGATATGACTGCACCACCGCACTCCAGCCTGGGCAAAACAGCAAGACCCTGTCATTTAAAAAGAAAAGGCCAAGTGTGGTGGCTCACACCTGCACAGGAGCACTTCGGGAGGGCGAGGCTGGGGACTGCTCGAGCCCAGGAGTTTGAGACCAGCCTGAGCAACATAGAGAGACCCTATCGCCACAAAAAATAAAAATAAAACTGAGATGGTTGTAGGTGTGTGAAAAATAAAGGGCATGGTGGTATTTGCCTGTAGTACCAGCTACTCAGGGGGCTGAGGTGGATCACCTGAGCCCAGAAGTTCAGGGTTGTAGTGAGCTGTGATTACACCATTGCACTCTAACCTGGCCAACAGCTCAAGGCCCTGTCTCAAAAAAAACGTGAAAAAACGTAGTCACATAACTCTCTGAAAAACACGAATGTGTCCATAAAAGACTAGACCAGGGTTGTAGTGAGTTTTTAAAAAGCAAATCATGGCCGGGCATGGTGACTCACGCCTGTAATCCCAGCACTTTGGGAGGCCAAGGCGGGCTGATCACCTGAGGTCAGAAGCTCAAGACCAGCCTGGCCAACATGGTGAAACCCCATCTCTACTAAAAATACAAAAATTAGTCAGACATGGTGGTACATGCCTGTAGTCCCAGCTACTTGGGAGGCTGAGGCAGGAGAATCGCTTGAACCCGGAAGGCGGAGGTTGCAGTGAGCTGAGATCACACCACTGCGCTCCAGCCTGGGTGGCAGAGTGAAACCCTGTCTCCAAAAAAAAAAAAGGAAATAATTCTGCTCTCAACACAGCAACTGCTGTGCAAGTGCTACATAGACTACTATTGCTGAGAGACGTTGTTTAATAGTTTTCTGCGTATTTGACATCTCATTTCAGTCCACATTGTATACTTACAAATCAAAGGGATTAGAAAAAGTTTTTTATTTGTTTGAATCTGTAAGAGAAATACCTCCTTACATGTTTTATAAGATAGTATGTTAGCTATCAGCTAGCTGACTTAAATTTCCTTCACTTCTCACAAACATCCCTCCAAAACTTGAGAAGACATTATACTAGCAACTAGATCCTTATTCCTCCACCATTGGTCATTTTAATTTTTCCTCACACTTGAAAAGATTCTCTTCAACTTAAAGTAATGAGTTGTTATTCTTACTACTACCAATAGATGGCAACAGCCCATCAAACAAATCTTTAATATAAGTAAAACTCAGAATTAAATAATTTCAGAGCCATCACTATCTCAAAAGTTATCAAGTCCAATGATCCCATTTCACAAATGAGGCAACTGAAGCCTCACTGGATAATGCCCTCCCTAATATTATAACACTGGGAAAAAAACCAGGATTCTATTCATTAAAACTCATCAAAAGGGTGTGTGTGTTCAGGAATGTTCCTCAAAATTCAGGAATGTTCCTCAAAAGGGCCTGCGCTCTCCAACTTCTTTTCACAGCCAAAAATGCTTTAAAACTAGTATTCCCACATATTATTCATGATTTTCAATATGAATAACTGCCATTTTTTTCAAAGTAGAATGACTGAAAATGAAAATACCCCAGAGGCAGGGAGACCACTTTGGAGGTTATCAAAACAGTACAAACTAATCAAGGACGGAGAACACAGTGACTTAACAGACATCCAGGAGGTAGACCGAAAGGTTTTAGTGACCATCTACTTAAGCTACATTGAAAAGTGGGGAAGAAAAACACTGGGATTTCCGGCTCATGCAATTAGGTGGTACCATTTAACCTAGATTTAAGACAGGAAGCAAAGGCGCTTTGGGGAAGACGGAAATAAGTTGAAGATTAGAGCTGCTGAATTTAATAATGAAAAAGCCGGGTAAGAATGTCCAAAAGCCAGATGGAAATAAGGGTATGGGTCTGAGCCCAGCAGAGAAGTCTAGAGATTTGACATCAACGAATGCCTGGAAGCTAAAGCTACAGGAAGTACATTAGAAAGAATTCTATCATTTATACACACTACTGAAAGCCAGAGGTTTTAGTGTTGTTGTTCTTCTGAAGCACTCTAGAGTTAAACTGACAGCAAAGGAATTCAAAATCTCTTTTACATCAGCCTCCTCTTCTATAAAATCAGGACAACATTAATCTTATAGTTCTGACAATGTATGCAAAATATGTAACACATAGTAGAATTCAACAAACACTGATTAATAACTTTTATTTAAAGACCAAGCCCTTTTGCTAAGAAGTCCAACCTGTTGGTCTGTATTAAAAGTGAACAGCCCTACAAAAAACTGCCAAGTAAGAGTATTAACAGGTTTACCAAAGAATAGGAGAGGAAGTGGAAACGAGAGAAAAAAGTAATTCTTCAGTTGAAAGAGTATGGAACCTAAGAGTCAGAAGATGTAGACACTATGCCGGGAGTGGTCACTTACACCTGTAAGCCCAATACTTTGGGAGGCTGAGGCAGGCAGATTACTTGAGGCTAGGGGTTCGAGACCAGGCTGGCTAACATGGTGAAACCTCATCCCTACTAAAACCACAAAACTTAGCCAAGTGCGGTGGCACGTGCCTGTAATCCCAGCTATTCGGGTGGCTGAGGCACGAGAATCACTTGAATCTGGGAGGCAGAGGTTGCAGTGAGCCATGATGGCACCACTGCACTCAGGTGAAGAGTACACCAAAACCACCACTAAAGAACGTACCCATTAACCAAACACCACCTGAGCCCCAAAACGACTGAAATTTTAAAAATACATAGAAATTAAAATTTTTTTTTAATTCACAAAAACTTATTGAGTTCTAGTCCTAATTTTGCCAGCTACTTAATATGAAATTTTTATTCCCATTTACCTACCCTCCCTACCTCATAGAATTGTCTTAAGAGGCACATGAAATAATACACGTGAAAGCTCTTTGCTACCTAAATCACTGCAAAATGTAAAGTATTGTGTCACGGTATTTTAGAGTAAAAGGAGTTTTTCTGACTCTCAATATCTGATAGCTTATCGAGTTGTTAAACTTCAAAGACAGAACTACTACAGTTTCTAGAACTGCTCTGCCTGTCCCTAAGAACTTTGTGCCATAACAAAGATGTTCTACACATACCTGCAATGTCCAGTACAGTAGCCACTAGCCACATGTGGCTACTGAGTACCTGAAATGTGGCTAGTGTAACTGGGAGATTGAATCTTTAATTTTATTTACTTTTAATTATCTTAAACTTCAATAGCCATATGTGATTAGTAGCTACTGTATTGGACAGCACAAGTTTCATTAACACAGTGAGAACTGGAAAATCCAGTTGTAGCTCCAAGGTCTGTAACAGAAATGATAAGACCACGAATAGAAATTGTGCCAGGCCGGGCGCGGTGGCTCACGCCTGTAATCCCAGCACTTTGGAAGGCCGAGGAGGGTGGACCACGAGGTCAGGAGATCAAGACCATCCTGGCAAACACGGTGAAACCCGTCTCTATTAAAAATACAAAAAATTAGCCGGGCGTGGTGGCGGGCGCCTGTAGTCCCAGCTACTTGGGAGGCTGAGGCAGGAGAATGGCGTGAACCCGGGAGGCGAAGCTTGCAGTGAGCCAAGATTGCGCCACTGCAATCTAGGCTGGGCAACAAAGCGAGACTCCGTCTCAAAAAACAAAAAAAAAAGAAAAGAAAAAAAAAAGAAATTGTGCCAATAAAGAGGGCAGCAGGATTATGAGGAAACAGATGTGCTCCCCTTTAAGACAACCTGACATATCCAAATCCAAAAAAACAAACCTGAGAAAGATCACTCCCAATTATTACAAAAACATTCATCTTCCCTTGTACCAGTTACAGAAGTATGTTCAGTATCTGTCCCAATTTATACAATTGTCTAAAACTCATCCATTGTATAACAGAAAGCAAGGCATCCACACAGATCAAAGGCAGGGAAGTTCAGAGGAAACAGGAACAAATAAATCTGGCTTGCCTTCTTCCTCATTTCCCCCAAAGTTCATACAACAAAAATGTATGGAGCACCCACTAGATAACGGGATTAGTGGGGAAAAGATGACTGAAAGTCTTACACCCTGCTCTCAGAGAGACCTTCTCAAGAAGAAACTAGAAAAAGCAGCATATAAATCCAACATACTCTCCCTCTAGTTCTCTATTCCTGCTACCCTACATCATGGGGTCAAAGGGCTGTTGAGAGATCTGCTTTATATAAATCGCCACCATGTTGCTAGCCTCCTTGCTGCTAGAAATCATGTGTAAATTTTATCTCTAGTATTTCTAGGGAGTGTCTTTGAAAAACAAATACGCCCAAGAACCTAAAACTTCAACACATTTGGGGGAAATTGTTCACATCTCTTAAAATATTTAAAACAAAACCCTCTCAACATTGTGAGCCTAGGAGGCTGCTGCTGCTGCTGCTGCTACCACCAAGTGGCATTTACTGAGCCCTCACTATGTGCCAGGCACAAGACGACCCGTATCGCTGTATTAACTCATTTATTCTTCAATTAACCGTAGGAGGTCTAAACTGTTATCATCTTGCAAATGGGGAAACTGGGTTCCTAAGGACTGACGAAGTTAGGCACGTCAGACAATCCGTGCCACAGCGAAGTTTCAAGTCCTGGCGGATTACTTCAACGCAGGGGCTTTCAACACTTGAGCAACTAGCAAAGGGCCTACAGACCAGCGGAGGTTATGGGCTTGGTGTATTCTACCTGGACACCCCCTGACAAAGACCTGGGACCTAGCTGTCCTCCCAAAGCAGGGCAAGGCCAGGAAAGAAACGGCTGGCAGGAGTGTCAGGCCAGGACAGCAGCAGGGGAGCCTGTAGCGAAGGTCACTGCCAGTTTCGGGCAGAGCAAAGGTCAGATCCCAGACAAATCACACGGAGAACAAGCAGCAGCAAAGTCCCGGCTTTCCTGTGGGCACGGGAGGCGCTGGGAAAGGTAGCTGGGCATCCGGAGTCCCCGATTCCCGCCGGGAGTGGGTAACACGGGAAGGAACTTTGCAGTGCGACGGAAGGGAGGCAGCGACGCCACCGAGCAGCGAGACGGAGCCGCGAGGGCACCCCAGAAGAGCGAGGCGAGAGGCGGGCCTCCGGGGTGTGGGCCCGACGCGTAGAAGGCGGCGGAACCAGACTCGGCCGAACCAGCCAGGCGCCACCCGCCG
>NW_012120709.1:16794682-16844441 GCF_000951035.1 Colobus angolensis palliatus | reverse complement strand
GGCCGTGGCGAAGGGCGCGGGGCTGGAGTGGCGGAGAGGCCCCACTGGGAGCAGCGCGCCGAGGCCCCGCGTGCCTTCCGGGTGATCTATAAAGACACTGGCGAGCAGAGTGCAGCCCCGCCCCGCCTCTCCCGCCCACACCGCCCAGTCCCACGGGGCGGGGCCAGCGCAGGGGGCCTTTACCTATCCTCTAGGTTCCCTCGTACGCTGGGTGGTTTTTTAGCGCCTGGAGTTGCCGTGCGGAAACAAAGTATTTTAAAAGATAGCTGGACGTCTAGTGGAAACCGGTTAGCTAGACCATTGTGTTCTGTTCCGTGTCCCCCCAACCCCCAACCGTTAAAAAAAGAAAAAACTGGGAAATTGTGTCATCTTGGAGTCAAGTTAGAGCAAAAGTCAGTTCTGCGCACTGTAAAACAAGGACAGTGGGAAATTTTGGAAAATCTCAGAATGCTATTATGCAAAGAAATAATTATGACTGTAAAATTGTAAATGACAATAATGAATAGGCTTGGGGCTGCTGCAGAGGACAGGCAGCCATCCTAGACCTTGACTGGCAAATAAATGCTGGCTGAGTACATGAAACTCACGAGACTGAACAGGAAACTTTGTGATGAGCTGAGATTTCTTTTTTTTTTTTTTTTGTGACGGAGTCTCGCTCTGTGGCCCGGGCTGGAGTGCAGTGGCCGGGTCTCAGGATGAGCTGAGATTTCTAAAAGACTTTCACAAAAACCAGAAAAGATGAACTTTAAAATACACTTTATCATGGTTAATATGTTGTGGGAAATGCACGGGCTTTAAGGTCAGAAATAGCAATGTTCAGATCCAAGGTCTACTACTTTAGAGATCTGAGACCTTGGAAAAATTATTCTCCTAAAGGATCAGAGTTTCCATAACTCTCAAACACAGATAAGATGTTCCAGCCTTCAGGGCCATTCCGATGTTAAACAAATACGCAAAACATATAGTGCGTCACAAACCAGGAAGGCTACCACTTCCTGGGCCTTCCTCCATCAGGGTACTCATAATGAGGCTAAAGGCCAAAGTCGAGGGGATATTGCAGATATGCTAAACACAATCAGATACTTTTTTTTTTTCTTGACATGGAGTCTCTTTTGCCCAGGCTGGAGTGCAGTGGTGCGATCTCGGCTCATTGCAACCTCCGCCTTCCAGGTTAAAGTGATTCTCCTACTTCAGCCTCCCGAGTAGCTAGGACTACAGGCATGTGCCACCATGCCCCACTAATTTTTGAAGATTCAAAACAAGAAAGTGTAAACCTGAGTAAAGTCTCTGCGGACAATGTATGGTGCTTTCTCGAACCCAATGGCAGAGAGAAGGCAATGGCTCCTAATTGCCTCAAATCTTTGGGTGAAGAAAAAGTCTGCGAAGGGCACAGCAAACCCTGACAAGTAATCTTGAAGAGGAGGTTGTAAAAGAGCAGTTAACTTTTTTTTTTTAATAAGATCAAACCTCCAAGGTCGGATGAATTAGTTGTAGGAAGAGAATTGGAGAGAAAAAAAAATTGTAGACATTCTCTCTTCTCTCAGCCCTCCTGTAGCAAATACAGTTTCAACTCCTCTAAGGCACTTGACAGTTTTCTGCTTTGTAGAGTAGTTATTTGTATACATAGAGTAGTTGTATATATAGTTCATCTTAGTAACTCTGACAGCACCAGCTACAGGGTCTTGAATATATCAAGGGTCCAATAAATATTGGTGAATAAATTAATGTTATGTAGTTTCCACTAATAATCATCGGAATTCATTAAGCCTGTATATGAAGATTAAAGATAGAAAAAATGTTCTCCAGGTTTTCAGAGGTGGATGAGTGGTAATGCCAAAAGTTGCAAATACCAGTAGTCAGCAGAATTCCAGAAGAGATTTGTAAACATGGTCATGAATACAGATAAAGCAACATGGAATTACTGAGGACATGCTTTTGCTTATCTGTTTGCTTATTGTTTTCTTGTCTATAAAACTCCCACCCCTCCATTCCCTTTTTTTTTTTTTTCTTTTCTTTTCTTTTTTTCCTTAGAGATGGGGTTTTGCCATGTTGCCCAGGCTGGTCTGGAACTCCTGAGCTCAAGCAGTCTGCCCACCTCAGCCTTCCAAAGTGCCAGGACTACAGGCGTGAGCCACCATGCCCAGCCCATTTTTACTCCTTTCGAAATCCATTCATTGTTTGAAGACTTTTGTCTTAATCTGTTTATGATGCTATAACAAAATACCACACAGACTGGGTAATGTGTAAAGAACAGAAATTTATTTTCTCACGGTTCTGGAGACTGGGTCGCCCAGGTGCCAGCTGGTTTAATGTCTGATGGAGAGGCCCAGTCTCTGCTTCCAAGATGGTGTCCTGTTCCAAGATCCTGTCCTGTTGTCCTGATGTGATGGTGTCCTCACATGATGCAAGAAGGAAGGGCAAACATGCCTAATTTCCTTCAGTCCTTTTATAAAGGTGTCAATCAAGAAAAATTATGAGACAACTCTCAATCATTTTAGGAGATTGATTTGCCAAAGTTAAGGATGCACGCCCAGGAGACAGTTCTATGCCTTTTCTGAAGATGATTTTGAAGGTTCCAAATTTAAAGGGGAAAAGGTGGGATTTTGAGAAGTACATAATTTTCATGTATGAGGGGGATAAGGAAAAGTAGTCATTCATGCCTGTGTCTAGCTCAGTGAATCTGATTTTATATATATAAGATGACATAGACAAATGGAGCAGAGGAAAAATGCAGGAAATCTACATTTTTACATAAGGTAGCATAGACAAAATGGGGCATGGGAACAATGAGATATGCATTTGTGTCTGGTGGGCAGCGGGGTGACTGCATCTGTAAAGATAATCTATCCATTTACATTGCCGTGGTGAAATTTTAACAAAACTACCTTAAAAGATCTTGCAGCTCACCAGGAATTTCTTTGTGGGCAAAATATGGAAGAGGCATGTAGCTTTTCATCTTGTAGCCATCTTATTTAGAAACCAAAAGGGGGAAGCAGGTTTGCATGACCCAGTTCCCAGCTTAGCTTTTCCCTTTGGCTTAATGAGTTTGGGGTCTCAAGATTTAATTTCCTTTCACATTTTCCCTTCTTTTTCTTTAAAGCCTTTTGGAGAAAGCATTTCAGAAGAAATACAGCTTTCTGACCTAGGTTGCTTTCTCTTCCTTTTCTTTTGACCTGGTTTCTCCTCACTAGGATGGTTAACTCCTGGAAGTTCAGGTCCCACGTTGCTAGGAAGGCTCATTCCTAAGATGTTATGTACCATGAAGATTTAAAAAAAAAAAAAAAAAAGTGGGAGAAAAGAAGGAAAAGGAAAAGAAAAAAAATACACACACACACACACACACACACACATATGTATATATGTCCCTAGACCAGATTTATAGCAACAAATAGGAAGCAAACCTGGAAGGTGGGTCAGGTTATATTACTGCCTCCTCAATTACAGCAATTCCCTGGGCAATCATTACCCTAGACCTTTCAGTTGTGTGTGGACTTATTTGCAAGCACTTACCATAACAACACTGTAAGCAGAAACAGGACAGAACAGAAATTATTATTATTATTCCTATTATAAGCAACAGCTTCTGCCACCAACTTCCCCAGGATGCAAACCAATCACTCAACCAATTGATAAGTGAGGGTTTTGGATCTGACAGGTTGGTTATCTGGCTTTTCGTATCAGTCATAAGTCGGGTTATGTTCTTCGATTCATGTGGAATATACACACAACATTCAGTTTTTATGACGGTGCAGGCCTCCCGCTGTGTTGCTGGGAGTATAAAGCATGACCTCATTGTTTAGCAACGAGACACTCATCTGGCTATCATTTAGGGCCTTCTTGGTGTAATTCATTAAGGCATCTATATGCCATACAACGCCTTTAGTACCTACCTTCAGTCTTCAAGTGATCATGCCACTGGAATACTGAACGTGTCCAGTGAGATCGTAAGTGAAAAAGGCTTGCTGGTTTGGGCAGGGTCTGAATTATTCATCCTTGTGCTCAGCATAACCTAGGGAACATTGTCCTAATCACCCTGGAGGTGATCACAGCCATAAGTTAGTACCACACAGCCAATATGTCCCATTTGGCGCTAGCCAATAAATACCTAGTTGCTACAACCAATCAGTGGCATGCCAGTCAGTGTCTTGTAATATGATAATATGGTCACGGCGTTCTCCTGGTATCCACCCCACATTTCTCGTACTGTCTGGCCATAAATCCTTGGTGTGATTTCTTTGTTCCCAGCATTTTGGCTGAGTTGGCCAAATGAAAGGGTGGGCCAGATAAATTCATCCCAAATTTGCATTATTCCATTTTGAAATGGGCTGTTGTTTGGGGCATAGTTACCACCTTTTGTTTTAGTTGTGGGGATGCTAAAGTGAGAGCTAATGAGCTGGTCCTTTCCATTGAAAAACTTTTCCCATCTTCCTTGTTCTGTTATGCCAGCACTAAGAATACCAGACCATTTCTGTGATGTAATAAATTTTTGGTATTCTATTCAGTCCTAACCTTGGAAGGAGGATACCAACCATGGCAGGCCAGAGCCACTGGAAAGAGGCATGAGTCTGCACATCCAGCAGGTGTCCTTTTGTAATCTGTCTGCATAATCCTGAGTCCATTGTAGAAACAGGTTTGTTTCATTGGAGTCAGTGGGTGGCAATGGCAAGAAGGTGTAGGGATATAGGGTCAATAACAGCAAGGTTGTAAGATTCATTTTAGCTACTAAAAGGATGTTTAATCAGACAAGGCAAGTGTCCTGTTTGTATAAGACAGCAGTTGCCAGTAGCTCTAGGACAATAATTGTAATGGTTATTATACGATAAACATAGGCATTCTTTTGTATACAGGCCTGGTCCTGTGTCTTGGGGTTAAGCCGTCCACAGCAGCTGTCGTCTGCTTCTATTCTGGATTGAGGGTCGATGTTTAGTGAACTGGAGGTGAAGGTCTTTGATGGGAGTTTACAGTCCACTCAGGAGTTTGTGTCTTTTTAAGATGAGAGATGTGAATCCATGAGGCTATACCCTCTAATTTTGCTGCACGTGGATTAGTTAATAGCACCTAGTATGGGCCTTTCCATCGAGGTTGAAGAGAATCCCTTATTAAATGTCTTTTTCAATAGACAAAATCTCCAGGCTGCAGAGCTTGACCAGGCACCTTATCTTCAGGGAGCGCACTGTGAAAGGAATTCTTTACCAAGTATTGGCTTTTTTAAGATGATAAATGAATCCCTCCCAATATTGCAATTTATCTCCCTTGAGAAAAGTTGGATTGGTTATTTTCATTCCCATATATATGGGCCTTCGAGTTATAATTTCATAAGGGGACAGTTGATGTTTTCCAGGAAGGGTGCAGTTTAATAAGCAGCACTAGGGGGAGTGCTTTGGGCCAGGGGAGGTGAAATGCCTCTGTGAACTTAGCCAATTGTGTTTTATTTATTCCATTGGTCCTCTCCACCAGGCCTGAGGACTGGGGATGGTAGGCACCCTGAAAATGTTGAAATATGGCCAAATTTTACAAAGATTTTGAAAAATCTGGCCAGTAAAGTGAGTTCCCCTATCACTGTGGAGTTCACAGGGGACTCCCCATAGTGGAGTAATTTTTTCTAGTAGGATTTTCCAACCGCCATGGCTGCTGCTTGCCTGCAGGGAAAATCTTCACCCCAATGGGAAAACATGCAGACCATTACTAAAACATACCAATAACCTTGAGTTGATGGCAGCTGGATAAAATCGTGCTGCCATACCAGGTCCAGCTGGAAGGGAAAAATGACCCTGGACCCCATGGAGGGGTTTTCTTGGGTTATATTTGGGACGAATAGCACATTAAGGGTAAACTTTTTGTGCCACTGTGAGGATGGTTTCCAGTAATACTGTTTACACCAGGATATAATTTTATCTGGATTCCAGTGGGTTAGGTTGTGAACATATTCCATAAGGGAGACCTGATATCCCATTGGAACAATGGGTTTATTATTAGGTCCACACCATATTTCGGTTTCGGGAGACAAAAATCCCCCTGCCTGTTCCCAGGTAGATTTCTCTTTTGTAGGAGCTATGTTCTGGGTTTCTTTCAACATGTTTTTAAGTGTTTCGGGCTTTATGGCCATTTCCCAAATTGGGGCTGGTGGATTAAATGCTGCTCTTTTAACTGTGGTATCAGCCAGTTGGTTACCCCGACCTTCTGTGGTGTCTGAGAATGACCTGGGATTTGTATAACTGCCAACGTTTTGGTTTTAGAATGGCTTCTAACAGCTCTGATACTTGTTGTCCATTTTTTATGAGTTGCCTTGAGGAAGTTAAAATATCCTCTCTCTTTCCATAGCCTCCCAAAGTCATAAGCAACCCCAGAAGCCTACCACTGTCAGTATAAATGTTTGCAGCCTTGTCTCTTGCTAATTGACAAGTTCAGATCAGGACAATCAATTTGACCACTTGAGCTGATCTGACTTGGGGAAGAGGACTGGCTTCAATTACCTCTAGTAAGGAAACCACAGCATCTCCTGGTCTAAAATGTCCATTCTCTCCTCTTAAATAAGACCCATCTGTACATCATTCTATCTCCGCATTATCCAGTGGCATCTCTTGTAGCGCTGTCCTGGGTGTGAGAAATA
Source organism: Colobus angolensis palliatus (assembly GCF_000951035.1). Lineage (NCBI taxonomy): Eukaryota > Metazoa > Chordata > Mammalia > Primates > Cercopithecidae > Colobus > Colobus angolensis. The sequence goes on along the minus strand of NW_012120709.1, from coordinate 16,837,831 downwards.
GGTCAGTTACTGGAACACAGTCATGACGGGTTTTGTTGGAAGGGCCCGACGAGTGGCCAGGTTAAGATTATTACAGTAGCAAATGGTAATATTGGGAGATGATAAAAGAAGAATTTCATAAGAGGCTAACCAGTTGACAGAGAGATGTTGAGTATGATGAGAGTTTAGAAGGGTTTCAAGAGAATGCAGCACAAAAATGGCAAAGGAGGAACCCATATTTGTTTCTTCAACAGGCTTATACAGAAGGGCCGTGGCTGCTATTGCTCTCACACAGGGAGGCAGCCCTTGAGTCACAGGTTCCAGCTGTTGGCTATGATAGCCTCTAGGTCTCTAGGTCTCTCTAGGCCTCTAGGTCTCTGCTGATCACTGTGTTTCTAGATGCAGTACCTCTGATTCCATGTATGAAAAGGGAGAAAGGCAATTTGTAGTTTGGGTGCCCTAAGACTGGGGTATTAGAATTTCCTTTATTTGTTGTACAACTGATTTTCCCTCTGGAGTCCACATGATGGGATCAGGTTGTTCAGTTTTTAGGTATGCATACAGAGGTTGAGCTATAAGGGAGAAATTTGGTATCCAGTTTCTACAATAGCCTGCCAGGCCCAAAAGTCCTCTAAGTTGTTTCTTGGTGGTGGGCATTGGGAAAGCTAAAATTCCTCTGACTCTGTCAGGGTTAATACTCAGTCCTTTCACTGAGATAATATGCCTCAAATACATAAGTTGTGGTAAGCATAGCAGCAGTTTGTCTTTAGATACTTTGCGTCCCTTGGTGGCTAACTGACTAAATATAGACTATCTTCCGGAGAGGAAGAGAGTGTGTCTGAACAAAGGAGAAGGTCATCCACATACTGGATGAGTGTTGAGCCCTGGGGAAAAATTAATCCTCTAAATCAACTTTTAATATTTGGGAACAGTAAACGGGACTTTCTGTGTACTCTTGGGGGATTACAGTCCACATATATTGCCATTCTTTCCAAGTAAAGGCAAACAGATACTGGCTGCCCAGATGTACAGAAATACTAAAGAAAGCACTGCAGAGATCCACAACTGAGAAATACTGACTGGTGGTGGGTATAGCTGATAGAAAGTTATGTGGGTTGGGGACTACTAGGTCTCTGGGTATTATATTTTTTATTACCCTCAAGTCCTGTACAAATCTCCATCCTCTCCCACATTTTTTTTTAACAGGGAACACAGAGCTGTTGCAGGGGCTTGTGGAGGGAATAATGAGCCCCTTTTTCAGATCATCTTATATGATAGGGGCAATTTCATCTATGGTTTCTTGTCATAGAGGATATTATTTAAGGTTGGGTAGGGGTTTCTTTGGGTTTATCTCTACCATTATAGGAGTGGCTGAGAATATTTTCTCTATATCTGTACGTGACTGAGACCATAAGTGGGAGGGGACATCCTTGAGTAAGTGTTCCGCTTCTGGAATTAACAGGAAGACTGTGGAAGCCAAAAGGAGTTTTACTGTTTCCTGATCTTTATTCCAATAATATTTCCTTCTAATTCTCCCCTAATATTTCCTTCTCTGTCTCCATTTCACTTTCCTGGTCACAAGATGACGTTTTAACATTACGGGCCGGGCGCGGTGGCTCAAGCCTATAATCCCAGCACTTTGGGAGGCCGAGATGGGCAGATCACGAGGTCAGGAGATCGAGGCCATCCTGGCTAACATGGTGAAACCCGTCTCTACTTAGAAAAAAAAATACAAAAAACTAGCCGGGCGAGGTGGCGGGCGCCTGTAGTCCCAGCTACTCGGGAGGCTGAGGCAGGAGAATGCCTTAAACCCAGGAGGCGGAGCTTGCAGTGAGCTGAGATCCGGCCACTGCACTCCAGCCTGGGCGACAGAGCGAGACTCCGTCTCAAAAAAAAAAAAAAACATTACTAGTACTAAATTGTGGTACATTGTCAGGACATTTTTGAATTTCGTATTTTTGGTCTCCTGGCTCCGATTCTTAAAAGAGTTCACTTTTTGATGAAAAAGATAATGCCATAATCCCATGTGGGCATTATGGATGTTGAGGAGATCCTGGCCCAAAAGATTGACAGGAGCCCCAGGGCATATAGAAATGCTTGGGACAGACTGTGCCTGTCACACTTAGAGCCTGTGGCGGGGGAGCTGAACCCAACGAAATGGTAAAGTACAGGCTTGGACTTAAAACATGAGACAGTTTTATTAGACACACCCACCATGTTAATTCTTTCATTACTCCGAGGAATGGGGTTTCTAAATAAGGTGGGATTTATAAGAGATGTGGTTGCTCCTGTGTCAATTAAGGCAGTTGTAAGCTCATGGTGTATTATTATACAGATCTCTCCCAATTTCTTTGTCAGAGTAGGCTGTTTGGAGAGGTGAAACCCCTGAACTTCCTCGGAGCACCCCTAGTCTTCCCAGCTTACTGAGTTGCACTTACCTGCCTTTTCTTTCGTTTCCCTCTAAGGCGGTCTCTAATAAGGTGTCCTGGTCTCTTAACAGTGGAAACAGACTGGGCAGGTAGAGTCCTCAAACTGAGGGAGCTTAAAGTCTTTCCAGGACTGAGAGGCTTGAGAAGTTAATTGCTTTATCTGTGAATGCATAACTCAGGCAATCTTTTGTTTTTCCTTTTTTAGCATAGTGAGGGATAATTGGTCAGCTAAGTTAACTAGTTCATTAGTTCAGGCCATGGCCCAATTTGTCATGTGGCATTTTACAAGGGTGGCTAAATCATCATCTAGTCCATTTAAGAAATTTGCACTTGGCCAGGCATGGTGGCTCACGCCTGTAATCCTAGCACTTTGGGAGGCCCAGGCAGGTGGATCACCTGAGGTCAAGAGTTTGAGACCAGCCTGGCCAACATCGTGAAACCCCGTCTCCACTAAAAAAAAAATACAAAAATTAGCCAGGCATGACAGCACATGCCTGTAATTCCAGCTACTCGGGAGGCTGAGGCAGGAGAATCGCTTGAACCCAGGAGGCAGAGGTTGCAGTGAGCTGAGATAGCGCCACTGCACTCCAGCTTGGGCGACAGAGTGAGACTCCACCTCAAAAAAAACAAAAAAAGGAAATTTGCTTGATAATATACCATTTCTACTGTTTTCAAAACAATCAGCTGACATCCCGCAATATTGTCTCAACATTTTATCAAAATGTGTAAAATAATCTAAAACTGATTCAGTTGCGTTCTGGCAGCATTGTTAGATTATATTCCAATCCACAACCCTTTGGAACACTGAAGGAATGATATTTAACAGAGCAGTGGCTCATTTCCGTGCGTCTTTGTGCCTGTCTTCTGGATTTTGGGGGGCTGGTTGTCGTGGCTCTATTGGGCCTTAAGGGGTCAAATCTGCTATAGGGTCTGACCACTGTGATTTTTCCAGCCATTCCCTAGCTTTAGCTTCTGAGGCCAACAGGTGGACTAGCTGATAAAGGTCTGAATGACTTGGGTCATAGGTTCTAATAATTTGTTCAAATTCTCAGGCAACCCCAGTTGGATCTTTATGGTGGTCAGGAAATTCTTTTTTTTTTTTTTCTTTTTCAGATGGAGTCTCACTCTGTTGCCCAGGCTGGAGTGCAGTGGCACAATCTCAGCTCACTGCAACCACCACCTTACAGGTTCAAGTGATTCTCCCGCCTCAGCCTCCTGAGTAGTTGGGATAACAGGTGTGTGCCACCACACCCAGCTAATTTTATGTATTTTTAGTAGAGACAGGGTTTTACCGTGTTAGCCAGGATGGTCTCGATCTCCTGACCTCGTGATCTGCCTGCCTCGGCCTCCCAAAGTGCTGGAATTACAAGTGTGAGCCACCACACCCAGCCAGGAAATTCTTTATGCCTCATAATTCAGCTTTTGACCAGGTTCGTAGACAAACACCAGGGTTCCCAAAATAGGGTGACCATGAGAAATGTCCCTGCAAGTTCCATCTCCTCCACATCTTCCAATGAGAGGCTGCCACTGGGGCTACCAGAGAATCAGCAGGAGGTAGGGTCTTTGAAGTTAGACTCTTTACTGTCTTCTTTTGAGCCAGTGGTAGATAAGAAGGAGAAGATGATAGATGGGAACATGCAGGAGAAGAAGGGTACAGATCTGATCCAGGAAGTTCAGAGAAATCAGGGTAGATTGGGGGTGGAGGTGGAGGTGGGAGAGGTGCCAAGGGGGAAATAAGGGATTCCTAGGGTTTCTTTAAGAGAAATAAAAAATTGGAGAGTTCTTAATTATCTTTTCTAAGTTGATTATTGGCCTTCTGTAGGGAGATGAGGCGATCTTCCTCCCTTTTACTCTCCAGGTACCACTGAAAGTAGCTCTCCCACTCTGGTTGTTTAGTTTTTGTGCCTGTATTTTCTGTCCTGGTTCACAGGTACACTAATTTGTGCATCTCAAAAGATCCCCATTTAGGCCACTGTAACTTAGAATCTGCTTTAGTTATAGTGGTCCACTTGGTTAAATATTTGCATGACAATTCACCATAAGTATTTTGCATATACCTGGCCAGAGTTTCTAACAGTGGAACTATGTTCTGCAGCTGCTGGGGTTTTAGCTAACTTAGAGGCCTCGTTCCCAGTAAGTTAGATTTCCCCTTCGGATTTAGCCAAGTCAGGACATGTGTCGGACCCAAAGTGTGCTGCTTGCAGACCTAATTTTTCAGGGTTATTACCCCCAAAACTGGTTCAGTCCACCTGTGTCACAGCTACCTGGCACAGTGTGTCAGGGGCTCAGGGTGCAGGAGGGGTCAGCTCCTTATATGCACCTGTTTGCTGAGATTGGACCTTAAATATGTTCTTCTACTTAGAGCTGCTGCACGTCTTAGGGAGCATTCCTCCCAGACAGCCCCATGGGATTCTCAGTCGCCTGAGGGAAGCAAGGTGCTTTTATTTCTTTAGAGTGGAATATTCCACACTCATGAGCTAGAGGGTATGGAATTGGTTGGTCAAATCTGATAAGGGAAAGGACCAAAACACACACACAAAAAAAAAACAACAAGACAGAAACAAACAACAAAACAGTTAAGCAAAACTAGCAATGATCACACAAATTATATGATTTCTGAATGCTCTAAGTGTAAGCAGAAATTAACAACAGCTGGTTGTTAGTGCTAACTTTACTTGTTTAAAAACAATTTGCAAGACTGAATTCCAAACCAGTTTCTTACCTAATGATGGGCCCCAAGCTGAAGACTGCTCTCCACCAAGGCAGAAGCAGACAGGTTCACCTTCCTTGATGGAAGTGAGTGGAAACTCCTCACAAAAAAGGAGTTTTTCTTTAACAGCAAATAAACATCAGACCCCCAACTGAAAAGCACTGGAAGATCAGGGATCCCTGGAGGAGAGAGACCCTGGACTTCAGCAAATCATCCTATCGGTTTGGGCTATAATGTGCCCAAGCTGGTACCAAGGACAGATAGGAGAGCTGCTGCAGACTGGGCTACCTTCACTCAGCGTCGCTTCATGGTTACCAGATGTCAATCGAGTAAAATGATGAGACAAATCTCAATCGTTTTAAGAGGTTTATTTGCCAAATTTAAGGATGCGCGCCTGGAAGACAGGTCTGTGCCTTTCTCTGAAGATGAAGTTGAGAGCTCCTAATTTAAAGGGGAAAGAGTAGGATATCGAGAAGTACACATTCCTCATTTAAGAGGGGAGTAGGAAAAAATAGTCATTCATGCCTTTGTCTGGCTCAGTGAATCTGCATTTCTTTACATAAGATGACATAGACAAATGGGGCAGATGAAAAATGCAGGGAATCTGTATATAATCAGTATATAATTAGACCTAAGTTGATTTTGTCCCAAGAAATTAACATTCCACCCCAAGGCTATTTATAAATATAGCTAATGATATTCGTGAGTTTCCTAAATTTGAATTAAAGATATAGCTGAGTCTGGGTATGGTGGCTCACGTCTGAAATTCCAGAGCTTTGGGAGGCTGAGACAGGAGGATCACATGAGGCTAGGAGTTTGAGACTAGCCTGGGAAACATAGTGAAACCCTCTTTCTCTAAAAAAAATAAAATGAAATAAAAAATAAATTTAAATTAGCAGAATGTTGTGGTGCACACCTGTAGTCCCAGCTGCTTGGGAAGCTGAGCGGGGAGGATCACTTAAACCCAGAAGTTTGAGGCTATAGTATGCTGGGACTACAGGCATGTGCCACTACACCAAGCTTTTTCTTCTAACTTCTTGAGCTAGATACTTACCTTATCAATTTTTAATTTTGTTTTTAAAATAAATAAATAAATTTTTCTGAGAATTTAAATTCCCTTTAAATAGTATGTTTGGCTACATCAAATGAGTTTGAAATGTATTTCCTTTACATTTCAGTTTCTTTATGACTTCGGTTTAAATATTTTCAAACTTCCACTCTGTTTATTCTTTGACAGTGGGTTATTTGGAATTGTTTTTAAATTTCTAAATGTACAAAAACCAATAACACCACAGAAGAAAAGGTCAGTAAACTTGAAAACGCAGCAATAGAAACTTTCAAAATGATAGACAAAGAGCAAAAAGACTGAAAAAAAAAAGTAGCATCATTGACTTGTGGGACGAAATCAAATGATCTACTTCTATTTGGAGTCCCAGAAAGAAAGAACTAGAATAAAACTGAAATAAAAATATAGTCTTGAGCCACTAAATGAGGAGGATACATTCTGTGAAATGTGTCATTAGTCTATTTGGCCTCGTGCAAACATCATAGAGTGTATTTACACAAACCTAGACCATATAGCTTATTGGACACTAGGCTATATGGAATAGTCTATAGATCCTAGGCTGCAAGCCTGTTCAGCATGTTATTATACTGAATACTGTAGGTAATTATAACACAATAGTTAGCATTTATGTATTTAAACATATCTAAATATAGAAAAGGTACAGTAAAAATACAGTATAAAAAAATTAAATATGGTACACCTTCTAGGTCACTTAATATGAATAGAGCCTGCATGGCTAGAAATTGTTCTGGGTGAGTCAGTGGGGAGTGAATGTGAAGGCCTGACACATTATGGTACACTACTGTAGACTTTGTAAACACTGTACAATTAGGCTACACAAATTTATAGAAAATGTTTTTCTTTCTTCAATAACAAATTAACCTTAGCTTACTGTGACATTTTTACTTTATACTTTTTTTTTCGTTTTTCTAGCTTTTTGACTTGTTTGTAATAACACTCGGGTTAAAACACACATTGTACAATAGTACAAAAATATTTTATTTCTTTATATTCTTATTCTATAAGCTTTTTTCTATTTTTAAAACTTTTTTGTTTTACTTTTTAAACTTTGTTTGCTAAAAACTAAGACACAGGGCCAGGTGCAGTGGCTCACGCCTCTAATCCCAACAGTTTGGGAGGCCGAGGTGGGCGGATCATGAGGTCAGGAGATCGAGGCCATCCTGGCTAACATGGTGAAACCCCATCTCTACTAAAAATAAAAAATAAAAAATTAGCCAGGCGTGGTGGTGGGCACCTGTAGTCCCAGCTACTCAGGTGGCTGAGGCAGAAGAATGGCATGAACCCAGGAGGCAGAGCTTGCAGTGAGCCAAGATCGCACCACTGCACTCTAGCCTGGGCAACAGGGCGAGACTCCGTCTCAGAAAACAAACAAACAAACAAACAAAAAAACTAAGACACACACACATGAGCCTAGGCCTGTAGAGGATCAAGATCATTAATATCACTGTCTGCCGCCTCCACATTTGGTCCCACTGGAAGGTCTTCAGGTGCAATAACATGCATGGAGCTGTCATCTCCTATGATAACATTATCTACTTCTGGAATCCCTTCGAAGGACTTCCCTGAGGTTGTTTTATAGTAAACTACTTTTTTATAATTACTCTAAAATAGTAATAAAAAGTCAGTGAAGTAGGTTTATTTACAACAGCATCACCAAAAATGTGAGTAATGTGTTGCACTATACAGATGACAGCTACATCATTAGGTGATTGAAATTTTTCAGCTCCATTAGAGGAGCTAAAAATGGTAGCTTTATGGGACCATTGTTGACCAAGATGTCATCATGCAGTACATGGCTGTATTTTTAAGACAATAAAAACTGATAGAGCTTATTGCCATCAGACCCTCACTAAACAAAGGTATAACTCAGGGTGGCCTCAACAGCCAGAATGGAACTGAGGCTTCCATTCAATGGTCTAAGAACCCAATCCTGTCAACAGTCACCAGAGTGAGCTAGGAAACTGATCCTTTCTCACCTGAGCCTTGAGATGACCACATCCCCAGGTGACACCTTGATTGTGGCCTATGAGAAAAACCCTGAAACAGTGGATCCAGAGAAGCTATGCCAAACTCTAACCTCCAGAAACTGAGATAATAAATTCAGTTTCAATTGGTCAAGTTTTGGAGTAATTTGTTAAGCAGTAATAGATACATAGCAATGCAACATTCTTCAAGAATAGTGAAATGGAACCCAAAGGATGGGACAAAGAGGCAAGAAAAAATGATATGTAAAAAAATTAGCAACAATGTGGGTAAATCCAAGCAATGACCAATTAGAAAATAATGACAACAACTATATTCTCATCAGAGGATTTTTTTAAAAAGCAAGATAGAACTATATTACTGGACCCACATTCATGTGGAACAGGAACAGAGTAACAAGAGCTCATGAGTGTTATTGGCAAGATGCTTTCTCCCTTTCCTCCTTTTAATAATGGAATACCATGAATTTTAGTGGAGCACATGGCTTACCAGACGGAGACCATCTTCCCCAGCTTCTGCCACAGATAGGTGTGTCCGTATAACAAAGTTTTTGCTAATGGGATGCAAGTAGAAGTGATGCATGCAACCAGATAACCATTTTACAAGAAAGATACTTGTTTTCCTCTCAATTGTCTTTTCCATTGGCTAGAAAATGACAACTGGATTGATCACATGAGATCCGAAAATGAAAGCTAAACAAGATGGCAAGGCCAGTCCACCAGTCTTGGTCCTTGCATGACCTCATGCAGCAGAGCCACCCACCGCTGTTGAAGGCACAGTGTCCAAGCCCCAGCCTATTCTGAACGGTTGCATGGGAGAGAATAAACATTTCTCCTAGTTAAGATACTTATTTTAAAGTCTCCTTGTTACAGCAGTTCAGTCTCTATCCTGAAAAAGACATCATTTGAACTCCAAAAGAAAGAAGAAAAGGAGGGGAAAACATCATAGGAAAAGCACATATTTTAAAAAGCATGAAATGAAAGGTTGAAAATAAGGCCAAATATATCAAAAGTAAGTAGGTTAAATGCACCAATGAAAAAGCTGATTTTCATTTAGGAGGAAAAAAATCTGACTCTACCACATTTAAGAAAGACATATCAAAAATATAAAGGCACAGAAAGGTTGAATATCAAATAATAGAAAAAAATACTAGGTAAATACAATGAAAATAAAGCTAGTTTGCTATATTGCTGTCTGATTAAATGGACTTTCAAGGAGAAAATGCATTATAAAGGATAAATGTGTTACTATGTAATGGTAAACATCTAAACTAACCTGGAATATATAGCAACTCCAAGCTTGCAATTATCTAATCTATGTGTGTGTGTGTGTGTGTGTGTGTGTGTATGTACACATATACATGACAGAATTACATGGAAAACCAGACAAATATACAATCACATTCGGAGATTTTTTGACATACCACTCTCTGTAACAGATCAAACATTAAGTAAGGATGTAGAAAACTTGACACATATATTAACCTTTACTTAACAAATAATCCAATTCCCTAGTAAACATAGAGGGAACACTTATAAAAATGGACAATGTACTGGGTAATAAACAAAGTTTCAGTAAGTCTCAAAAAATTGGTATCATAGCGACCACAATGTAGTTGAAATAAGCTAGAGTAAAGGCTATTTACCCACCTCCATTCTAAAATGTAAGTACTTTAGAAAATGGATAGAAACTTCCCAAATGGATTTATATGTGGGCTAACTACCCCTGAGCTCTGTAGAGAGTTCTGATATTTTAAGGTTGGCGTATTATGTTTTCAGTACTATCTTGCACTGCAGCATGGAAACATGGATTAGTAGCTCTTAATTCATACTCTCATTATTAATTAATAAAAGTGAACTGCAGAATGTTATTTTATTTAAGTTTTAAGTCAGAAAAAATGGCCGGGCGCAGTGCTTCACACCTGTAATCCCAGCACTTTGGGAGGCTGAGGTAGGCAGATCACGAGGTCAGGAGTTCAAGACCAGCCTGGCCAACATGGCAAAACCCTGTCTCTACCAAAAATACAAAAATTAACCGGGCATGGTGGCAGGCACCTGTAATCCCAGCTACTCAGGAGGCTGAGGCAGGAGAATGGCTTGAACCTGGGAGGTGGAGGTTGCAGTGAGCCAAGATTGTGCCATTGCACTCTAGCCTGGGTGACAAGAGCAAGACTCTGTCTCAAAAAAAAAAAAAGGTCTGAAACTTCTTTAACTCTACAATTTTAGAAATGTAGTATAGGCCGTGTGTGTGTGTGTGTGTGTGTGTGTATGTATATATGTATTTTTTTTTTTTGAGACAGAGTTTCACTCTTGTCGCCCAGGCTGGAGTGCAATGGCATGATCTCAGCTCATTGCAACGTCTGCCTCCCGGGTTCAAGTGATTCTCCTGCCTCAGACTCTCTAGTAGTTGGGATTACAGGCATACGCCACCACACCCAGCTAATTTTGTATTTTTAGTAGAGACAGGGTTTCACCATGTTGGTCAGGCTGGTCTTGAACTCCTGACCTCAGGTGATCCACCCCCTTCGGTCTCCCAAAGTGCTGGGATTACAAGTGTGAGCCACCATGCCCGGCCTAGGCTATATTTTTAATTTTGGAAATTTGAGTCAAACCATTTCTTGCCAAGAGTTTCCAAAGATTCAGTTTCACCAGGAATAAGAAAACCACCCAGCGCATTTGTGCATCTATGTGTGAAAGTCCCAGTTGAAACAGATTTGGAATTGCCCTTAAGTGATAGCAGCGATTTGATTTTCTTGCCCATAGCTCAAAAGTTTTCTTTAGCCTCAGACCTGGACTAAGCCATCTCAAATGTTTATAGAATAACAAATTGGAATATTGTGCATCAAATTCATCTGTGATTCAGATGAATGTGTAGTATGTGGTGCTGTTTATTCCTTCCTGTCATGTTTCATTTTAATATTTTTAGTACAAAACATGTAGTAAGTGGACTTAAGTTTTATGTCCTTGCAAAATATTGCTACTGTGGCGTATTCATTCTCTATTGCTGCTGTAACAAATGTATTATTTTACAGTTCTATAGGTCAGAAATCTGCAACAGGCCTCGCTGGGCTAAAATCAAGGCATCAGGTGGGCTGTACTCCTTTCTGGAGACTCCAGGACAGAATTTGTTTCTTTGCCTTTTCTGGGTTCAAGAGGCTATTTGTGTTCTCAGCTTACTTCCTCTATCTTCAAAGCCAACTAGCTAGTCAAGTCCTCCCCTCACATCTCCCTGACCCTTCTTCTGTCATCGTCTCTCTCTGACCTCAGCAAGAAAGCTTCTCTGCTTTTAAGGGCTTGTGATTAATTTGGGCCCAGGCTGATAATTCAAGATAATCTCCCATCTCAAGGTCCCTACCCTGAATCACATCTGTGAAATCCCTTTAGCCATGTTAAGTAGCATATTCACAAATTTCAAGGATTAGGGCATGGACATATATGGAGACCATTATTTTGCCCCCAGTACATCAAACAAGTTCAGCATTGACACTAACCATGAGAGAGTCCTTTCTAAGGACAGAATTGTAACACAAATATAAACAATTGTATATTTGCTCATTTTTCCACTTTCCAGGCTTTTTCTGACAACTGTGCATTAATTAAGGTTTCAAGACTTTCTTCAACATGCACATTAGAAATAATGTATGTGATGCTTACCATAGGTACTATGTCCAAAGAGTCTGCAGTCATAGGAAAATTTTCACTAACAAAAGAATAAATATAATAATAGCTGCTATGTGTTGAGTGTTTACTGTATGCCGTGCATTCTTCTAGATGCTTTACATGTTTTGACTTAATTTTTTTTTTTGAGAGAGTTTCGCTCTTGTTACCCAGGCTGGAGTGCAATGGCACAATCTCAGCTCACCACAACCTCTGCCTCCCAGGTTCAAGCGATTCTCCTGCCTCAGACTCCCAAGTTGCTGGGATGACAGGCATGCGCCACCACACCCGGCTAATTTTGTATTTTTAGTAGAGACGGGGTTTATCTATGTTGGTCAGACTGGTCTCAAACTCTTGACCTCAGGTGATCTGCCCACCTCGGTCTTCCAAAGTGCTGGGATTACAGGCGTGAGCGAGCCACCATGCCTGGCTGTTTTGACTTATTTAATCTTCACCAAAAACCCTATGAGGTGGGGATCAGCATCCTTACAATTTTACTGATGAGTAAACTGAAGCACAGTGTATATTTAAAGTCAATGAGGTTTGGGGTGTTACCAAAAGAAATGATATTAGATAGCCTTTGGTATAGTAGTTTTTATAACATGTAAACACAGCAGGTATAGTACATATTTTATATAGCATTCAACTCCTTAAAATTGATTTATTTAACTTAGAATTAAGAGGACAATAGAATGGAATGTACACATTTCCATTTCTTTTAATCTGAAAGAAATGCTTCTGCTGATGTGTGCACGTGGAGAGAGAGAAAGAGAAACGGGGAGAGAGGGAGTTTAATTGACTCAATATAAAACAGAATTTCCTCCAGCTCTGTTTCTCATCTTGTTTCTGCCATTCTGCTCTAGGATATTTGTTCAAGACATCAGATATGTGTAATGTCACCTTTGGAGTTTATTAACATGCAGTTATTAATTTGGAATTACTCATACGAAGGATGGATAAGAGCTCAACAATAAAGAAACTCCAGTTAACAGTGCTGGGAGAGTTAACAGTTCAAGGCCAGTGCTCACGAATGCACCATTTCATCTCTCTGGTTTAAGATTGAGTAACTTAAGATTGAGCAATCGCCAAGCTTCCTTGAACTTGGCTGACAATATGCTTTGGATTACAAAGTAATATTTTGCTTTCAATGCCAATTGTTATTTACAAGAGGTTTTAAATATTAACTGTGAAGCTTCCTATTTGGGGGACACTTTGAAGAATCTATTTCTGTCAAAACTCACCTCAAATTTCAACTTCTCAACTCTTTCTTTAAAAGCTCTTCATGCAAATTAAAATCGCTCTGCATATCATTTTTCCTATCAGATTATTTAAAAATCCAACATTTGAACACATTGTGTTGATGAGGCTGTTGGAAAACAGGCGCGCTGATACATTGCTAGTTGTGCAAAACAGTCTGAATTTTGTTGAGAGCAATATGACATTTTTTTAATGCATAATTTAATTTACTCTTTAACCTAGGAATCTGACTTCTGGGAATTTATTCTACAGATCCACCTGCACATAATACAAAATGATGTCTGCACAGTGTTATTTATTTGCAGCATTTTCTGCAACAGCAGAATGTTAGAAACAAGTGTCCTTCTTTAGAGGATTCATTCAATAAACTATGGTTCTGCCCCACAGTTGAACAATACAAAGGTGAAAAAAAAAATAGAGAGAAGGTGGCTCACTGTGTACTGATGTATGGTAATTTCCAGAATATATTATTAAGTGAAAAAAGTAAAATGTCTAACAGGAAAAGGGAGAAAATTAGAAAAGTCATATTTATATTGTTTGAACTTGGCATAGAAAAACACAGGAAGGATAGCTAGGAATAAGATGGGAGCAGGAAAAAGGGTAGACAGGTAAGGTAGGGAGCTGGACTCCTCATTGTGTCACTTGTGATAGTGTTTTAAATTTGGGCAATGTAAATGCATTGCCTGCTCAAAACTAAACAAAACAAAGTAAGTGAAAGTTTCAAAAGAAAAAAGATTCCTCTTTCTATGTGTCACAGATTTTCCTAAGCATGTTGTATTTTGTAATAATCATGTATATGAACTCATTCAGCAAGGCAGGAGCAAAGGGGAAAAATGCAACAGTCTCTTAATGGAGAAAACTTAAAGGCTGGGTATGGTGGCTCACACCTGCAATCCTAGCACTTTGAGAGTCCCAAGCAGGAGGATCACTTCAGCCCAGGAGGTTGAGATCAGGCTGGGCAACACAGGAAAACCCTGTCTCTACAAAAAATTTTTTTTAAATAGCTGAGTGTGGTGACATGAGCCTGTAGTCCCAGGTACTCGAGTGACTGAGGCAGGAGGATCAGTTGAGCTGAGGAGGTTAAGGCTGCAGTGAGCCATGGTCATACCACTGCACTCCAGTCTGGGCAACAGAGCAAGAGCCTATCTCAAACACTTAGAGCCAGCATGTGAGAAAAAACTAGATTTAGGAGATCACAAAATGATATGTTTCCTAGCTAGAAGGTTCTAAATGATACTTTGTCATTTTTATAGATTGAGAAACCTAAAGCCCAAATGTTAAATGACTTACCATATTTACTCAGCTAATTTATGGAGAACAAGAGTAGAATCTCAGGACCCTTGAGATCTCAGTGTTTATGTTGTTATACCTTATTGCCGCTCTACATATTAACGAATAATAAATCACTCAAATGTGGTAAAAATAACACGTGTAAACTGTTTCGGCATTTTAACAGATACTATCTATTTTGACTATCATAGTATTATTATGATAAGGTAGTTGTCTTAGTCCCTTTTGTGTTGCTATAGCAGAATACCTGAAGCTGGATAATTTATTAAGAAAGGTTTATTTGGTTCATGGCTCTGTAGACTGAGAAGTCCAAGGGGTGCAGCTTCAGCATCTGCTTGGCTTCTGGTGAGGGCTTTTGTGCTGGGTCATAACATAGGGAGAGGTCAAGAGGGAAGCAGACACATGTGAGAATGCAAAACACTAGAGGCAACCTCACTTTTATAACAACCTGCTCTGGCAAGAATTAATCTATTCCTGTAAGAACTAATCCAGGCGAGGCCGGGCATGGTGGCTCAGACCTGTAATCCCAACACTTCAGGAGACTGAGACAGGTGGATCACTTGAGCTCAGGAGTTGGAGACAAGCCTGGGCAATATGGTGAACCCCATCTCTACTAAAAATACAAAAACTTAGCCGAGCGTGGTGGCTTGTGCCTGTAGGCACAGCTATTTGGGAGGCTAAGGCAGGAGAGTCGCTTGAACCCAAGGGGTGGAGGTTGCAGTGAATCTAGATTGTGCCACTGCACTTCAGCCTGGGCAACAAGAGCAAGACTCTGTCTCAGAAAAGAAAGAAAGAAACAAACAACAGAACTAATCCAGGGGAGGCACAGCAAGATGGTGAAATATAATGGAAGGCTCCACTGATTGTCCCCCATGCAAGAACACCAGTTTAACAACCATCTACACAGGAAAAGCATGTTCATAAGAACCAAAAATCAGGTGATCCCTCATAGTCCCTGGTTTTAACTATTCTGGGATTCACTCAAGACTGTGGCAGAAATATTAAAGGGAAATATTAGGGAAAGTTATAGGAAATAGTCACAAACCTTCTGAAAAGCCAAAAGGTTACATAGCTTGTAATAATTGAACAGGCTGAAGGTAGCCGGTTCTTACCTCAGGACATTAGGTCATAGGGTAAATACTAGGGGCAATGGAGGCTTCCCCAGTTAAGTCTGTTTACCCTACCTCCATTAACCAACCTTCTATCCAGATGGTCCTCTCACGGGGGAGGTCGACCAGGGATATTGCCCCCTAATGGTTATTTACTTTAGACCGGTTGGTACCTGAACTTTAATCATTCATGGAACTATGTTCTTAAGCATGTTAATTACCCTCAAGTGTGTTTATTCAAAGCGTCTGTTGTTAATTCCATACTAAATAAATGCCTTGAGTGTGAGCTGCTCAGAGTGCGAGCTGCTCAGGTTCAGCTGCAGCAAGCCTCTCTTGGTGTGCAGGCGGTCGGACACTCAGCAGGACTGGCAACACAGAGTATCTGTGTGTGACAGTACGTTTTATTCATCTGTCTTTTGGGTCAGGGTCTGCGGGCAGACCCCTGCAGCTAATACCCTCTTGTGAGGAGCAATACCTCAATTGGTGCCCCGTACGAGGCACAATACCACAACTGGTGCCCCATGTGAGGAGCGCTACCTCAACTGGCGCCCTCTTGTGAGGTGCAATACCTCAACTGGCGCCCTCTTGTGAGGAAGTGTGAGACCAGTCAGGGGTCTGCAGAAACAGACTCCCCACAGTTGGAACCCCTCGTGAGGCAAGCTGCAAAGGAAGTGTGAGGGCCACCCTCATGAGGAAAGTTGTGAAGGAAGCGTGAAGGAAACGTGATGGACCCCCCAGGAAAACGAAGGTGAAAAACGGAACCGCGCGGTCACCTCAGCGAGTAATCAGTAAGTCACTGGTGCCTACTTGAGATTACCAAGTTCTGGGGGAAGTTTGTTCAAGTAGAGTTTTATCATGGGACAATAGTTATCAGCTCAACAGAAACAGTATATAGAAGTGTTAAAACAATTGCCTAAGGCTAGCAGAGCATCAGTTTTGCAGGCTCAATTAAGGGACCTAATCATCCATGCTAGACAAACTGTTGTAATGCAAACTGTTGTGATCCCAAGCCCATGGTTTCCAGAGGAAGAAACGCTAGACATAGAACTCTGGGAACAAATGGGGAGAAATCTTAAACAACATCATGTGCAAACGCAACAGGTCCCAGCAACAGCTTTAATGTTATGGGCTTTAATTAGAGCAACCCTGACTCAGTTACACACAGATGAGCCTGAAAAGAGGAAGGAGGAGAAAATGTCACCTGTCATATCACCTCCTCTTCCCAGCCCTAATATTGTGTCTGGAATTGGTTCCTTCTGGTGGGTTCTTGGTCTTGCTGACTTCAAGAATGAAGCCATGGACCCTCATGGTGAGTGTTAACAGTTCTTAAAGATGGTGTGTCCGGAGTTCCTTCTGATGTTCTGATGTGTCTGGAGTATCTTCCTTCTGGTGGGTTCATGGTCTCGCTGACTTCAGAAGTGAAGCCGCAGACCTTTGCAGTGAGTGTTACAGCTCTTAAAGGTGGTGCGTCCGGAGTTGTTTCTTCCTCTTGGTGGGTTCATAGTCTGGCTGACTTCAGGAGTGAAGCTGCAGACCTTCACAGTGAGTGTTAAGCTCATAAAGGTAGTGCAGACCCAAAGAGTGAGCAGCAGCAAGATTTATTGTGAAGAGCAAAAGAACAAAGCTTCCACAGCTTGGAAGGGGACCGGAGTGGGTTGCCGCTGCTGGTGCTGGTGGCCAGCTTTTATTCCCGTATTTGGCGCCACCCGCGTCCTGCTGATTGGTACATTTTACAGAGCACTGATTGGTCCATTTTACAGAGCGATGATTGGTCCATTTTACAGAGCGATGATTGGTCCGTTTTTACAGAGTGCTGACTGGTGTGTTTACATACCATTAGCTACACACAGAGTGCTGATTGGTGCATTTTTACAGAGTGCCAATTGGTGCATTTACAAACCTTTAGCTAGACCAGAGCACTGATTGGTGCATTTACAATCCTCCAGCTAGACACAAAAGTTCTCCAAATCCCCAACCCAGAAGCCCAGCTGGCTTCACCTCTCAATCCCCCTCTAAACAGGACATCCCAACTGCTGTGGGGAATTGGGCGATGACCACTCTAGCCACTTCTTGCTCAATAGGGGTGAAGAAGGGGCCCTGCAGTTCTAGTGACCGCCAGAGGGGAATTCTTTAGGCCAGTGAACGGGCAAGTGGGTCGGTCCAGGTGTCCTTGGTAGACATTGTTAGTTGAGCCCTTTTGGGGTTAAATTTGTAAGATCATCGGTAGCTTGATGGCCTTGATCCTAGAAGAAACAAATTTGATAAGGAGGTTAAAAATACAGGGCCCAAATGTGAGTAATAGCAAGATGGCTGCCATGGGACTTAGAAAGGGGAGAAGCCATGTTACCCAACTCCAGAGATTGGTATAAGAGCTTGAAAGACGTTGTCTGATTTCAGAAGCCTTTTCCTGTAAATGCCAGGCAGCATCTCATACTATCCCTGACGGGTCAGTGTAAAAACAACACTCTTCCCCTAAGAAGGTGCAGAGTCCTCCTTTCTCAGCAGTGAGGAAGTCTAGGCCTTGGCGGTTTTGGAGAGTCACTGCTGCCAAAGAGTCTACTTAGGATTGTAGAGTAAGGATAGATTCTGTTATCTCTTGCAAACTGTCTGAGAAATCCTCTGAGAGTGTGTGGTAGTAGGATAATGAAGTAGATAAACTGGCTATTCCAGTTCCTGTAGCAGTAGCCATTCCTAACCCGATAAGTAGAGGTATTAGTTGTATGGCTCTCTGCTGATGGACTTGAGCTTTGAGGGGTACTGACAGGGTCTGATTTCCTGGGGTAATGTTAATGTTGGGACTTAGAAAGACTAAGGTGCAGGTGCCTGTCCAGTTAGTGGGGAGGCAGATGTAGGTCGACATTCCAGATAAGAAGAATATCACCTTGGCTGGGTAGACAGAACTGGTTATGTATGTTAGAAAGGTGTGTGAGTTTGTTGTTTTCATTTCCCACACTCCTAGAGTATTTGCCAAGGTAGCTCTGGTGAGTGGCTGGAAAGGGGTGTTGGGAGCAAACTGAGTGGCTCCCTGTGTTCTGTTTTCCCATTGGAGAAAAATCTGTTTTGTATCTACTAGGAACCATTTGAGAGTGATTGAAAGAGGAGATGAGAAGGCATTCACTAGTGGTGGGGGCGCTGCTGCAGGGGGTCCAGGGGTGAATGGTCATGCAGGGAGTATGTTTGCCATTACAAAATCTGGACTGTTTTGTTAAGCAGGCAGGAGGTGATGATTTTGGGGGGCCCTGAGAGGCGGACAAGCCGTCTAAATGGAGCTGTTTGGGTGACTCGGAAGTTACTGTCATCAGCTGGGGCTTGAAGTTGTAGAATGTAATTACACTGATGCGGTAGTAGGTGCCCCAGGGGCAGACCTGATAACAGGTTGCGTTGGATGCATAAAGGGGCTTGGAAAGTTAAGATGGTATTCGTAGTTACAGGGCCATGTATGGGCTTTTCATTGCTTGTGTAATAGGTGAGATTGCAAATGTAAGGACGTAAAAGTTGGATTGCACGTCCTGTTAGGGTATTCTTGGTCCTATCAGACACAGGGAAGTCAGCTAATGATTACATATTTAGAAGTCGGAAAGGTTCTTTTCCTTCACAATGAGGGTGGCAGGTTAAGTTGGTAAAGACCCAAGTATTTCCAGGAATGGGAGTGGCAGCGTAAGCAGAGGTTGATAGAGAGATAAAAAGCCAACAGTCATTTGCCAGGGAAGGATTGGTTTTAAGTATTTTCCACTGACTGGCTTCGGGTATAAGTACCTTTCCTTCTTCTGTCATTAACCACCCAAGGGGAGAAAACTATGCCCCCATGAAAGTCCCCATTCTGTTTCAGTCGGGGAATACTGGGACTTAATCTCTTGGAGGGGGTTGTTCCATACCAAGGGTCCTTCCATAGGTACTTCTAATGGGAGGTTCTGCCTGGCAGCAACTTTGGCCTCAACATCTGCCCAACAGTTTCCTTCTGCTTTTTTTCCTTCACCTTTCTGATGGCTTTGGCAGATTCTGCCACCTCCTTGGGTTTTTGCACTGCGTCCAATAACTCCATAATTTCCTTGTGGTATTTAATGGGTGTTCCCCCAGAGGTTAGGAACTCCTCTTCTTTCCATACTGCAGCATGGGTATGTAGGATTAGATAAGCATACTTGCTATCTGTATACACATTTATTATTTTTCCTTTTCCCAGTTCTAAGGCTCAGGTAAGTGCCACTAGTTCTGCTAACTGGGCGCTAGTCCCTAGGGGAAGAGGCTTACTTTCAAGTACAATTACATCACCAACGATGGCATAACCTGCCCTTCGTATCCCATTCTCCACAAATGAACTTCCATCTGTATATAGGTTAAGGTCAGGATTAGCTAAGGGGACTTCTAAGAGATCATCTCGGGCGGCATAAGTCTGGACTACAATTTGTTGGCAGTCATGCTCGATTGGTTCCCCATCCTCTGGGAGAAAAGTGGCAGTGTTGAGGGCTACGCACGTACGTATTTGAAGCACTGGTCCCTCAAGGAGTAGTGCCTGGTATCTAAGTAGGCAGTTGTCTGATAGCCATAAACTTCCTTTGGCACTTAGTATGCCATTTGCATCAATAAGTAGTCCAGACAGTGAGATCCTTTCCTTGTATTATTTTGATAGCCTCTGACAGTAAGACAGCCACCACCGCAACTACCTTTAAACAGTGAGGACAGCCTTTTGCTACTACATCAGTTTCCTTACTTAGGTATGCCACTGGTTGTGGGGTTGTTCCATGAGTGTGAGTAAGGACTCCAAGAGCTATCCCTGCTCTCCCTGTGATGTATACAGAGAAGTTTTGGCTTGTGGGAAGGCTTAAAGCTGGAGCTTGTACTAGGGCCTGCTTTAAGGTTTTGAAGCCTGTTTCTGCCCCTGGTTCCCATTCTACTAGATAAGTATTTGCCCTCTGGGTCTCCTTGATTAGAGTATAGAGGAGCCTGGCTATCTCACTGTATCTGGGGATTCATAGTTGTCAAAAGCTGGTGATTCCAAGGAACCCCTGCAACTGTTTTAACGTCTTAGGGTGAGGATAAGTATAGGCTGTATTTGTTACTTGCTGAAGGCTCTGGTCCCTCTGGCTAAGATTAGGCATAGATATTTGACCTGCTGTAGGCAAAGCTGGGCCTTGTACCCTTGATTAGCTAGAAAGTTCAAGAGATCTAGAATAGCCTGCTGGCATGAGGTTTCTGAACTGGTAGCCAAAAGTAAATCATCCACATACTGAAGGACCAGAGTGCCTGGACTTGAGAAGTGGCCTAGATCTTGGGCCAGTGCCTGACCAAACAGATGAGGGCTATCCCTAAACCTTTGGGGCCAGACCGTCCACGTAAGTTGGGACATGTGGTCTGTGGGATCCTCAAAGGCAAAGAGAAACTGGGAGTCAGAGTGCAGGGGAATACAGAAGAAGGCATCCTCAAGGTCCAAAACAGTGAACCAGTCTGCTTCCTCTGGTATTTGAGAGAGCAGGGTATAGGGGTTGGGTACAACTGGATATAGAGGAATTACTGCCTCACTGATGAGTCTAAGATCTTGCACTAGTCTCCACTGA
Source organism: Colobus angolensis palliatus (assembly GCF_000951035.1). Classification (NCBI taxonomy): domain Eukaryota; kingdom Metazoa; phylum Chordata; class Mammalia; order Primates; family Cercopithecidae; genus Colobus; species Colobus angolensis. Next base: position 16,816,779 of record NW_012120709.1, on the reverse strand, counting down.
CCATTTGGTTTTTGTACTCCTAGAATTGGGGTGATGCAAGGACTGCTGTATTTACTTACTAAGCCTTGAGCTTTTAAATGTTTAACAATATCCTGAAATCTTTCATGAACTTCAGACCTGGAGGGATATTGCCTTTGATAAGGAAAAGTGGTGGGATCTTTTAGCCTGATTTGGACTGGGTGGGCATTTTTTACCCTTCCAAATTACCCTTCCAATGCCCAGACTTCAGGGTTGATTCCCTCCTCAAGTAGAGGACAACAAATGGGTAACTTGTTCCCCATATTCATGTAGATAATAGCTCCAGCTTTGGTCAATATATCCCTCCCTAATAAGGGTGTGGGACTTTCAGGCATAACAAGAAAGGCATGTGAAAAGAGCAAAGTCTCTCAATTACAACTGAGGAGGTGGGAGAAATACCTGGTTACAGGCTGTCCCAGGATTCCTCGGATGGTAACAAACCTTGATGACAGTTGTCCGGGACAGGAGATTAATACTGAGAAGGCTGTGCCAGTGTCCAGGAGGAAGTCAGTTTCCTGGCCCTCAATAGTTAAACGTACCCGGGGCTCAGTGAGGGTGATGACATGAGCTGGTGCTTGCCCCGGGCACCCTCAGTCCTGTTGTTGGATCATCTGGTTGGGGGCTTCTGGCCTAGAGAACCACTGCAGTCTGGGCAGTGCACCTTCCAGTGATTGCCTCGGCACAGTGGACATGGACGAGGGGGCAGTTTCTCATTGGACAATCTTTTTTAAAGTGTCCTTGTAAACCACACTGATAACAAGCCCTACAGGGTGATTGGCCTGCTCCATTTTCTGTCCTCTCTGAACCACCAAGGTTTGTTTGAAGGCCATGACTAAGGCTGCAGCCTTTCTCTGATCTCGCTTTTCCTTTGGGCATGTTCCTCTTGGTCCCTATTATAGAACACCAAGGTTGCCAGGTTTAATAATGCCTCCAGATTTTGTTCAGGGCCCAGGGCTCCCTTTTGGAGCTTTCTCCTGGTATCTGTGGCTGATTGGGTAATAAACTTATCTTTTAGGATCAATTGACCCTTGAGTGAGTCAGATGACAGGGGAGTATATTTTCTTAAGGCTTCCCATAGCCGCTCAAGGAAGGCAGAAGGATTTTCTTCCTTTCCCTGAGTTATGGTGGACATCATTGAATAATTCATGGGCTTTTTCCTAACTCTCCTTAGTCCTTCTAGAACACAGGTCAACGGATGTTTATGACTCCAGTCCCCATGATCTGAGTCAAGGTCCCAGTGGGGATCCATACTGGGCATGGCTTGCTGACCCGTAGGAATTTGTCCCTTTCTTCAACTTTCATTCTATCATTTACTTGACTAAGATACCAGGTCTCTCCAAACTCTCGGGCTGCAGCTAAAGCCACATTCTTTTCATTAAAGGCCAGGGTTTGATCTAACAATAGTATGACATCTCTCCAAGTGAGATCGAAGGTTTGCCCTAGACCCTATAGGACATCTATGTACCTATCAGGATCATCTGAAAACCTCCCCAGGTCTGCCTTGATCTGCTTTAAATCAGAGCAGGAGACAGGGACATGTACCCAGGTTGGGCCAAATTCCCCTCCCCCTACAGCTTGAAGGGGACATAATCAATAGCCCGGGGGTTTTTATGGTCCTTTGGACATTTCTTTGCTTATTTCCTTCTGGGAAGGGGAGATTAGAGGAGGCCTATCATCAACAGGAAGGAAGCTATAGGGAGGTTAGGATATGGGGGTAAGCTGAGAGGTCTTCCTGTGGGATGCAAATTGCAAGCTTTGCATAGTTGTGTATTCTCCTTCAGTGAAAAGAAAGCTTGGACGTAAGGTATTTCACTTTATGTGCCTTCCCTCTTACAGAAAAGTTCAAGCTGCAGGATAGTATTGTAATGTATATTTCCCTCAGGTGGCCATTTTTCCCCATCAGAGAGAGAATATTGGGACCAAGGTGTAGTACAGGAAAAAAATGAGCCACCTCTTTTTCAGGGTTTGCAGGTCAAATTGGTCCCAGTGGCTTAGGATGCATTTCAAGGGTGAGCCTATTGATGCCTGAGTGTTTCCCATCTGAAAGACAAAACTGCCTACAGTTTTGGTTTGTTTCTCCCCCTGCCTAAGAACCTGTCCAGTTCCTGGACCCTGCTGATCAGAATAGTTGTGCTCACCGATGCAGCAGCAGAAATACTAGTTTTCCTCCTAGACCACAAGGAGTAATGAGGAATGTCAGATTTAGTGACCCTTACTGATGCATTCTCGAAAAACTGTTACAGTCCTAAGCATTCTTGTGTTAGTATTGGGACTTTACTCTTGTCCTATAAAGACATTATGCCCCAAAAATGAAGTGGAGGGCCATACCCTGAGGAAGGGGAGGGATCTCCAGAGTTGGAAGAGTGATGCCTTTTGTCCTCACTTGCCTAGGAAGGATATCATTTCTGAAGCTCCCCATATCCTAGCTTCAGGAATAGCTTTTGTTAGGCCTGCTTGTCTGAGGAGGGATTCTAAATTCCAGATAGTCCCCTCTATGATGGGGCTTCGGGCAAAAATGATGTCTTTCTGATTGGTGAGCCCAGGTGCTAAAAGAAGGAAAGAGAGTACTGGAGTTTATACCATAAATAATTCCTATAGGAGAAACTAGAAAACACCAGAGACAGGGAATGGTTTTTAGAAGCGGGATTAGCATCGGAGAAGAGAGGCAAGAGGAAGTTTGTCTGACAGGCATTAGGACCCAGGGAGGAAGGGTCAGGATAGATAGGATAGATGAGCGAGTCTCGCTTGGGTGACATGACTTTGAGAGTTCTGCTCATGGCCGCAAGGTCAACCAACTTGTTGTTGGAACCCTGGAGCTGAATGGCTTTCCTATCGACCCTCGTCTCAGCCCGGAAGTATAGGAAAAGCAGAAGCTGGTTCCAGGCAAACCAATGCTCTCAACTCTGAAGAGTCGGGGGTTGTTAGAGAGCCCTTTCCCAGAAAACCTGACACCTGTGTCTTTAGTCTGGTGGCCGTGCTAGTTGCTTTTAATTGGCCAACATGTGCCTGGTATTTAGCCCCCAAATTCTAAGGCAAAATAGGACAGAATAGCAAGGGAAAGGGGTCCAATGGTACTCACTGCTTGGTGATAGTCCCTTGGTGGTCACCAAAATGTGTCTGGAATTGGTTCCTTTCGGTGGGTTCTTGGTCTTGCTGACTTCAAGAATGAAGCCGTGGACCCTCACGGTCAGTGTGACAGTTCTTAAAGATGGTGTGTCCAGAGTTTGTTCCTTCTGATGTTCAGATGTGACCAGAGTTTCTTCCTTCTGGTGGGTTTGTGGTCTCATTGACTTCAGAAGTGAAGCTGCAGACCTTCGCAGTGAGCATTACAGCTCTTAAAGGTGATGTGTCCCGAGTTGTTTCTTCCTCCTGGTGGGTTCGTGGTCTCACTGACTTAAGTAGTGAAGCCACAGACCTTCACCGTGAATGTTAAGCTCATAAAGGTAGTGCGGACCCAAAGAGTGAGCAGCAGCAAGATTTACTGTGAAGAGCGAAAGAACAAAGCTTCCACAGCTTGGAAGAGGACTGGAGCGGGTTGCTGCTGCTGGTGCTGGTGGCCAGATTTTATTCCCTTATTTGGCCCCACCCACGTCCTGCTGATTGGTCCATTTTACAGAGTGCCGATTGGTCCATTTTACAGAGCACTGATTGGTCCATTTTTACAGAGTGCTGATTGGTGTGTTTACAAACTTTTTGCTACACACAGTGCTGATTGGTGCATTTTTACAGAGTGCTGATTGGTGCGTTTACAAACCTTTAGCTACACAGAGCACTGAGTAGTGCATTTACAATCCTCTAGCTAGACGCTAAAGTTCTCCAAGTCCCCAGCCAACCCAGAAGCCCAGCTGGCTTCACCTCTCAATATCACCAGGCCAAAATAACAAACAAGAAACGGAGGTTTTACCTGAGCCTCCTCCTCTAATAGATAAGAAAAAAGACAGAGGGTACACTATAGCTATCAGTCCCTGTCTTATGCAGGCAGCATTAGAAGGAGAGCCCTTAGCCTGCCCAGTAATGCAAAATTGGCAAGGCAATCAGGTGCATAAAGAAATAAGAAAAAGCATTAGAGGCTGGAGCCATGTGGCCAAGCGGGCAGCAGACAATGTGGCTTCCATAGACAACACAGGCCCCAGACATTATGTTGAAGAAGCAGAAGGCTAAGCCAAATAATTTATTCATTTTTAATTCTCTCACTTTGCCTACTACCTGTGCTTGCTATACTCCATTAAGCCCATCTTCTAAATCTGCCTTTTTTCAACCCTGTTATCTGGGCAAACACTCCCTTCCCAGCTTCTAACAATGCAACTGCTTGGCTGGAAGAAGTTAACATACCCCCAGTGGGGTTCCTTAGTAACAGCACTCATCAAACTAAAATACCACATAATACTACAGGTCACTCTTTGACTAGAAAAGAATGTTGCTAGTTGTACTCGTAATTGTCTTATGTTACTTGCTAATTCTAGGATGCAAAGCCAGAATAAGAGCAGTGACCGCCTCGCCTGACAAACCTATAGCTGCACATATCTGCACTCTGCAATCAAAAAGTCCTAACACAGAAAACAAAAAAGTGAGAGATGTTGGGATTCACTCAGGATGGTGGCAGAATTATTAAAAGGAAATATTAGGGAAAGTTATAGGAAATAGTCACAAACCTTTCAGAAGGATGAAATATTACATAACTTGTAATAATTAAACAGGCTGAAGGCAGCCTGTTCTTACCTTAGAGTATTAGGGCATAGGGTAAATACTAGGGACAATAGAGGCCTCCCCAGTTAAGTGTGTTTACCCTACCTCCATTAACCAACTTTTTAGCCAGATTGGGGGGGAGGTCGACCAGGGATATTGCCCCCTAATGACATTTACTTTAGACCACAGCACCTGAGCTTTAATCATTCATGGAACTACTCTCTTAACCATGTTATTTACCCTTAAGTGTGTTTACTCAAAGCTTCTGTTGTTAATTCTATACTAAATAAATGCCTGGAGTGCGAGCTGCTGAGGGCCAGCTGCGGTGACAAGCCTCTCTTGTTGTGTAGGCGGTCGGACACTCAGCAGGACTGGCAACACAGAGTATCTGTGTGTCAGTGTACGTTTTATTCATCCGTCCTTTGGGTCAGGGTCTGGGGGCAGAGCCCTGCAGCTAATGCCCTCTTGTGAGGAGCAATACCTCAATTGGTGCTCCGTGTGAGGAGCAACACCACATAACTACGTATCACTGGAAAGGGACTGAGGAGATGGAGAAAACAGTCTTGAATCATTGACATCACCCCCCATCTCTGGCAGCAGCAGTGTGCTGCTGAGAGCCTCTCTGGGCACTGGAGGAAGGCAAGCATAACAATTTTGAGGCATTGAACTCAGTGCTGTCCTGTTAGAGCAGAAAGGAAAATCAGACTAAACTCAGCTGATGCCCACCCATGAAGGGAGCTTTTAAACCAGCCCCAGCCAGAGGGGAATCGCTGATTCCTATGGTCTGAATTGGAATTCCTGCAAATCTTGCCACCTACGGCAAAAGTGCTCTGGGTCTCTAAGTAAACGTGAAAGGCAGCCTAGGCCATAAGGACTGCAACTATTAATATTAGGTGAGTCCTAGGGCTAAATTAGGCCCAGAGACAGTGGGCTGTGGGGAACACATGACCTACTGAGACAGCAGTTGGAGCAGCTAAGGAAGTGCTGGTATCACCCCTCCCCTAACCCCAGGCTATACAGCTGGTTGTTCCAAAAGAGGCTCCTTTATTCCACTTGAGAAGATGAGAGGCAAGAGTGTGGAGGACTTTGACTTGCATCTTGGGTATCAGCTCAGCAGAAGCAGGATAAAGCCTCACTCAGAGTAGTAAGGCCCCCATTCCATGCCCTAGCTCCTGGATGGTATTTGTAGACACAACCTGAGCCAGAAGGGAGCCCGCTGCCTTGAAGGGAAAGGCCCAGTCCTGGCAGCCTGCATCACCTGTTAATTAAAGACCCCTTGGGCCCTGAACAACCAGCAGCAATACCCAGGTACTACACGGAGGACCTTGGGTGAGCCTCTGAGACTTGTTGGCTTCAGGTGAGACCTAGCACATTATCAGCCGTGGTGGTTACAGATCAAAATTTCTGCTTGAGAAAAGCAGAGGGAAAAGTACAGGGGACTCTGTCTTGCACCTTAGGTACCAGCATAGCATAGCCACAGGGGAGTAGAGCACCCAGTGGGCTCTTGGGGTCCTCAATTTCTGGATTTGACTCTCCAACACCATCTCTGGATCTGTTCTGAGCCAGAGGGGAGCCCATGCCCTGAAGGGTGAGTTACAGGCCAGGAAGCATTCACCACAAGCTAACTTAAGAGCCCTTGGGCCTTAAGGGAACTTTGGCGGTAGTTTGGCATAACTCCCCATGGCCTGTAGTAGCAGTGGGATGGGGTGAGGCTACTGTGCCTTTGGAAAGGCGAGGGAAGAGTGGGAAGGACTGCATCTTGTAGTGTGGCTGCCAGCTCAGCCACAATACCAGAAGAACACCAGGTAGACTTCTAAGGTTTTTTATTTTAGCCCCTGACTACCAGACAATTGCATCTCTGGACTTACCCAAGACCTAGGGGAACTCGCTGCCCTAAAGGGAAGGACACGGGCTTGGCTGCCTTTGCCACGTGGTGATTATAGATCCCCAGGGCCTTGAGTAAATATAGACAGTATCCAGGGAGTAGTTATAGCAGTCCAGGGACAAGACCCAGTGCTGTACTAGCTTTAGGTCTGACCCAGTACAGTCACAGTGGTGGCGGCCACAGGGGTGGCCGTGTCACTCCACCCCCAACTTTAGGGGAGAAAGTAAGAAAAAAGGAAGAGTCTCTGCCTGGTAATCCAGAGAATTCTCCTGGAAGTTTTCCAAGACTATCAAGGTGGTACCTCTACGAGTCTGCAAGAAAAATAATGTTACTGAGCCTAGAGTGCCCCCTAAAGTATATACACCTTAGATCACAGCTCCCAAGTCCTTTCAAATATCTGGAAAGCCTTCTTAAAGAAGGACAGGTGCAAACAAGCCCAGATAATGAAGACTACAATAAATACCAAACCCTTAAATGCCCAGATACTGTTGAACATCTACTAGCATCAACACCATTCAGGAAAACATGACCTTACCAAATGAAATACATAAGCCACCAGGGACTAATCCCAGAGAAACAGAGATATGTGACCTTTTCAACAGATAATTCAAAAGAGCTGTGTTGAGGAAAATCAAAGAAATTCAAGATAGCACAGAGAAGTAACCATGTCTCTACTAAAAATACAAAAATTGTCTAGGTCTGATGGTTCACGCCTGTAATCCCAGCTACTCGGGAGGCTGAGGCAGGATAATTGTTTGAACCCGGGCAGTGGAGGTTGTAGTAAACCGAGATCATGCCACTGCACTCCAGCCTGTGTGACAGAGTGAGATTCTGTCTCAAAAAACAAAAAAGAAAGAAATATGCATACAGGATGTAGAAAACAGCCTCAAAAGGGCAAATCCAAGAGTTATTGGCCTTAAAGAGGAGTTAGAGAAAGAGATAGGAGTAGAAAGTTTATTCAAGGGGATAATATCAGAGAATTTCCCAAACCCAGAGAAAGATATCAATATCCAAATACAAGAAGACTTTAGAAACCAAGCATATTTAACCCAAAGAAGACTACCTCAAGGCATTTAATAACCAAACTCCCAAAGATCAAGGATAAAGAAGGGACCCTAAAAGCAGCAAGAGAAAAGTAAAAAACATACAATAGAGCTCCAATACATCTGGCAGCAGACTTCTCGGTGAAAACCTTACAGGCCAGAAGAGAGTAGCATTACATAAAATGCTGAAGGAAAAAACTTTTACCCTAGAATAGTATATCCAGCAAAACTATCCTTCAAACATGAGGGAGAAATAAAGACTTCCCCTGACAAACAAAAGTTGAGGGATTTTATCAACACCAGACCTGTCCTACAAGAAATGCTAAGAAGAGTACTTCTGTCAGAAACAAAAGGACATTAGTGAGCAATAAGCAATCACCTGAAGGTACAAAACTTACTAGTGATAGTAAGTAAACAGAAAAACACAGACTGTTATAACACTGTAACTGTGGTTTGGAAACTACTCTTATCCTAAGCAGAAAAACTAAATGATAAACCAATCAAAAATAATAACTACAACAACTTTTCAAGACATAGAAGTACAATACAATACAATATAAATAGAAACAAAAAAAGTTAAAAAGCAGGGGTATAAAGTTAAGGTGTAGAATTTTTATTTTGCTTTTGCTTGTTTGTTAGTGTTATGCAAACAGTGTTAAGTTGTTATCATTGTAACAACTGTGTTAATTTGTTATTTTTAACTAAATAATGGGTTATAAGATAGTATTTGCTAATCTCATAATAACCTCAAACCAAAAAACAATAAGTACACAAAAAATAAAAAGCAATAAGCTAAACATATCACCAAAGAAAATCACCTTTGCTAAAGGAAGACAGGAAGGAAAGAAAGAAGAGAAGACCACAAAACAACCAGAAAACAAATAACAAAATGGCAGGAGTAACAAAATCAACAGTATTTGATTTCCTGTTGAAAATTAACATTGGACTTAATTTGCACTGTAGACCAAATGGACTTAATAGATATTTACAGAACATTTCATCCAATGACTGCAGAATACATAATATTTTCCTTAGCACATGGATCATTCTCAAAAATAAACAATAGGGTAGGTCACAAAACAAGTATTAAAACATTCTAAAGAATGAAATAATATCAAGCATCTTCTCTGACCACAATGGAAAAAAACTAGAACTCAATAACAAGAGAAATTTTGGAAATTATAAAAATGCATGGAAATTAAACAGTGTGTTCCTCAATGACTTGTGGATCAATAAAGAAATTAAGAAGGAAATTGAAAAATTCTTGAAACAAATTATGATGGAAACATGACATATCAAAACGTATGGGATACAGCAAAGGAACTGCTAAGAGGGAAATTTAGAGCTATAAGTACCTACATCAAAAAAGAAGGCAAACTTCAGACAAGATTGGGCACCTTCAGGTGCTATAGCCGTAGACCAAAAAAGAAACTTTAAATAAAAAAAACCTAATGATGCATCTTAAAGAATTAGAAAAGCAGCCGGGCATAGTAGCTCATGCCTGTAATTCCAGCACTTTGGGAGGCCAAGGAGGGCAGATCACGAGGTCAAGAGATGGAGACCATCCTGGCCAACATGGTGAAACCTTGTCTCTACTAAAAAATACAAAAATTAGCTGGGCCTGGTGGTGGGCATCTGTAGTCCCAGCTACTTGGGAGGTTGAGGCAGGAGAATCACTTGAACCTGGGAGTTGGAGGTTGCAGTGAGCCGAAATCGCACCACTGCACGCCAGCCTGGCGACAGAGCAAGACTCCATCTCAAAAAAAAAGATAAAATAAAATGAAAAAGAATTAGAAAAGCAACAGCAAACCAAGCTCAAAATTAATAGAAGAAAAGAAATAATAAAAGTCAAAGCAAAAATAAATGAATTTGAAACAAAAACAATACAAAAGATCAATGAAACAAAAAGTTGGTTTTTTGAAAAGTTAAAGAAAACTGACAAACTTTTAGCCAGACTAATTAAAAAAAGAGAGAGAAAATCCCAATGAAATCAGAAATGAAAAAGGACACATTATAACCGATATGGCAGAAATTCAAAGGATCATTACTGGCTACTGTGAGCAACCATATGCCAATTAATTGGAAAATCTAGAAAAAATAGACAAATTCCTAGACACATACACCTACCAAGATTGAACTAGGAAGGTCAGGAGCAGTAGCTCACACCAGTAATCCCAGCAGTTTGGGAGGCTGAGGTAGGTGGATCACTTGAGTTCAGGAGTTCACCACCAGACTGGCCAACATGGTGAATCCCTGTCTCTACTAAAAGTACAAAAATTATCCAGGCATAGTGGCATGCGCCTGTAGTCCCAGCTACTTAGGGGACTGAGGAAGGAGAGTCGCTTGAACCTGGGAGGTGGAGGTTGCAGTGAGCCTAGATGGCACCATTGCACTCCAGCCTGGATGACAGAGTGAGACTCCGTCTCAAAAAAATAAATAAATGAAACAAATAAATAAATAAGATTGAACTAGGAAGAAATTCAAAACCTGGACAAATCAATAACAAGTAACAAGATCTAAGCAGTAATAAAAAGTATCCCAGTAAAGGAAAGCCTGGGTCCTGATGGCTCCACTGCTGAATTCCACCAGTCATTTAAACTTATTCTATGACACTAGTATTACCCTGATACCAAAATCAGACAAAGACTCATCAAAAAAAGAAAACTACAGGCCAATATCTCTGATGAATATTCATGCAAAAATTCTGAACAAAATACTAGCAAACTGAATTCAACAATACATTAAAAAAAAATTCATCATGGCCAAGTGGGATTTACCCCTGGGATGCAAGGATGGTTCAACATACAAAATTCAATCAGTGTGATGTGTCATATCAACAGAATGAAAAAAAGATCATACGATCATTTCAATTGATGCAGAAAACCATTTCATAAAATTCAACATCCTGGCCAGGTGCAGTGTCTCATGCCTGTAATCCCAGAAGTTTGGGAGGCTGAGGCAGACAGATCATGAGGTCAGGAGTTTGAGAATAGCCTGGTCAACATGGCAAAACCCTGTCTCTACTAAAAAGACAAAAATTAGCTGGGCATGGTGGTGGGTGCCTGTAATCCCAGCTACTCAGGAGGCTGAGGCAGGAGAATTGCTTGAATCTAGGAGGCAGAGGTTACAGGGAGCTGAGATCACAACACTGCACTCCAGCCTGGGTGACAGAGTGAGACTCCGTCTTGGAGAAAAAAAAAAAAAAAAAAAAATCCTTTTATCATAAAAACCCTCAAAAAACTGGGTATAGAAAGAACATACCTCAACATAACAAAAGCCGTATACCACAGACGCACAGCTAGTATCATACTAAATGAGAAAAAACTGAAAGCCTTTCCCCTAAGATCTGGAACACAACAAGGATAGCCACTTTCACCACTGTTATTCAACATAGTACTGTAAGTGCTAGCTAGAGCTACCAGACAAGAGAAAGAAATAAAGGGCATCCAAATTGGACTGGAAGAAGTCAAATTACCCTTGTTTGCAGATGATATAATCTTATAGTTGGAAAAACCTAAAGACTCCACAAGAAAACTATTAGAACTGATAAACAACTTCAGTAAAGCTACAGGATACAAAAACAACATAGAAAAATCAGTAGCACTTCTATATGACAACAGTGAGCAATCTGAAAAAGAAATTAAAAAGTAATTCCATTTATAATAGCTACAAATAAAATTAAATGCCTAGGAATTAACTTAACCAAAGAAGTGAAAAATCTCTATAATGAGAACTATAAAACACTGATGAAAGAAATTGAAGAGGACAACAAAAAAATTAAAAAATAATTCATGTTCATGTACTGGAACAATCAGTATGGTTAAAATGTCCATACTACCCAAAGCAATCTACAAATTCAATGCAATCCCTATCAAAATACCAATTACATTCCTCACAGAAATGATAAAAAACTATTTTAAAAATTGTATGGAACCACAAAAGACCTAGAATAGCCAAAGCTATCCTAAGCAAAAAGAACAAAACTGGAGGAATCACATTATCTGCCTACAAATTACACTACAGAACTACAATAACCAAAACAGCATGGCACTGGCATAAAGACAGACACATAGACCAACAGAACAACAGAAAACCCAGAAACAAATCCACACACTTACAGTGAACTCATTTTTGATAAAGGTCTAAGAACATACACTGGGAAAAAGACAATATCTTCAATAAATGGTGCTGGGAATACTGGATATCCATATGCAGAAGAATAAAACTAGATCCCTATTTCTCACCATATACAAAAATCAAATCAGTCTGAGTGCAGTGGTTCATGCCTGTAATCCCAGCACTTTGGGAGGCTGAGGTGAGCAGACTACCTGAGGTCAGGAGTTTGAGACCAACCTGTCCAACATGGTGAAATTCCATCTCTACTACAAATATTTTTCAAAATTAGCTGGGCACCTGTAATCCCAGCTACTCAGGAGACTGAGGCAGGAGAATCGCTTGAACCCAGGAGGTGACGGTTGCAGTGAGCCGAGGTCACGTCACTGCACTCCAGCCTAGGCAATGGAGCGAGACTCTGTCTCAACAAAAAAAAAAGAAAAAGAAAAAGAAAACAAAATCGACTCAAAATTGATTAAAGACTTAAGTCCAACACCCAAAACTGTGAAACTACTAGAAGAAAGCATTAGGGAAAATCTCCAGGACATTAGTCTGGGCAAAAATTTTTTGAACAATACCCCCACAATCACAGGCAACCAAAGCAAAAATGAACAATTGGGATCACATCAAGGTTAAAAACTTCTTCACAGAAAAGGAAACATTCAACAAAGTGAAGAGACAACCCACAGAATGGGAGAAAATATTTGCAACATATTCATCTCACAAGAAATTAATAACAAGAATATATAAGGAGCTCAAACAACTCTGTAGGAAAAACAATCTAATCATCCAATCAAAAGATGAGCAGAAGATTTGAATAGACACCTCTCAAAAGAAGACATACAAATGATAAACAGGCATATGAAAAGGTGCTCAACATCATTGATCCTCAGATAAATGCAAATCAAAACTACAATCAGATATCTATTATCTCGCCCTGGTTAAAATGGTTTATATCCAAAAAACAGGTAACAACAAATGCTGGCAAGGATGTGGAGGAAAGGGAACCCTTGTACACCATTGATGGGAATGTAAATTAGTACAACCCATATGGAGAACAGTTTGGAGGTTCCTCAAAAAACTAAAAATAGAACTACCATATGATCCAGCAGTCCCACTGCTGGGCATGTACTCACAAAAAAAGGAAATCAGTATATTAAAGAGATATCTGCACTCCTATGTTTGTTGCAGCACTGTTCATAATAGCTAAGATTTGTTTTCTTTTTCTTTTTTCTTTTTGAGATACAGTCTCGCTCTGTCACCCAAGCTGGAGTGCATTGGCACAATCTCAGCTCACTGCAATCTCCACCTCCCAGGTTCAAGGGATGCTCCTGCCTCAGCCTCCCTAGTAGCTGGGATTACAGGTGCACATCACCATGCCCGGATAATTGTTGTATTTTTAGTAGAGATGGGGTTTCACCATGTTGTCCAGACTGGTCTCGAACTCCTGGCCTCAAGTGATCTGCCCACCTCAGTCTCCCAAAGTGCTGGGATTACAGTGTGAGCCACCGTGCCCGGCCCATAATAGCTAAGATTTGGAAGCAACCTAAGTGTCTGTCAACAGATGAATAGATAAAGAAAATGAACATACGTATACACACAATAGTATTCAGCCACAAAAAAATAATGAGATCTTGCCAATTGCAACAACATGGATGGAACTGGAGTCATTATGTTAAGTGAAATAAGCCGACCCAGAAAGACAAACATCACATGTTCTCACTTATTTGTGGGATCTAAAAATCAAAACAATCGAACCCATGGAGATAAAGAGTAGAAAGATGGTTACCTGAGGCTGAAAATGGTACTGGGGAGTGGAGGGGAGGTAGGGATGGTTACAGGGTACAAAAAAAAGTTAGAAAGAATGAATATGGTCTAGGATTTGATCACAAAACAGGGTGACTATAGTCAATGATAACTCAATTCTACATTTTAAAATAACTAAAAGAATGTCATTGGATTATTTGTAACATAAAGTATAATTGTTTGAGGAAATGGATACCCAATTCACCATGTGATTATTTCACATTGCATGCCTGTATGAAAACATCTCATGTACCCTGCAAATAGACACACCTACTATGTACCTACAAAAATTAAAAATTAATTATTTTTTAAAAAGAACGAATCTGGTTTTTCAAGAGTGAGAAAGAACTCACTACTGCAAGAGTGGTACCAAGCTGCCTATAAGGATGGAGTTCCCATGACACAAATACCTCCCATGAGGTCCCACCTCTTAAAAGTTCCACCTCTTAGGCTGGGCATAGTGGCTTATGCCTGTAATCCCAGCACTTTGGGAGGCCAAGGTGGACAGATCATTTGAGGTTAGAAGTTTGAGACCAGCCTGGCCAACATGGTGAAACACCATCTCTACTAAAAATACAAAAACTAGCCGAGTAGGGTGGCACACACCTGTAATTCCAGCTACTCAGGAGGCTGAGGCACAAGAATCGCTTGAAACTGGGAGAAGGAGAATGCAGTGAGTAGAGATCACACCACTGTACTCCAGCCTGGGCGAGAGAGTGAGACTCTGTCAAAAAAAAGAGAAAAAGTTCCACTTCCCAACATCCTTATGTTGCAATTAAATTTCAACATTAGTTTTGGCAGGGACAAACCACATGCAAACCATAGCAATAGCATAGTGTAATAATTAAGGCCCTGGGTTTCAGAGTCATGCTTTGAATCCCTGCTTCATCACTTACTTGCTGCATGACCTAGGGAGAATTACCTAACCTCTCAAGCTTTAGTTTCCTCATCTGCAGACTGGGGTTATAACAGTATTACAGTACCCACCTCACATGGTTGATGTGAAGACTAAATGAGATAATGCACATAAAAAACTTAGCCTGAGATCTGTAGTATGTGCTTTCTGAAGGCTATTATTGTTATTGCTTTTATCTCACAGATGAAAAACTGGGGTTCAGGGGAATGGCTAAGTACCTTGCCCAAGGACAAACAGTTTACAAATAGTGACTCAAGAACTCAATCTATTTTTTTTTCACTTTAAAATCTCGTGCTCTTTCCATGTCTATATAATTTATAGGTTTAATGTACCTTGTTTTCTTCTAACTCATTCTAGTAGTTTTCTACTTCGACTTGCAACTCAGTCAACATGAGCTTTGTTACAGAAAAGTAAAGATGATAGCCTGATGTGTTTGGGTGAAGTAAAAGAATAAAACACTCTCATGTATGCAATCAGATTTATTTTTTGCTATCATCACATAATCTAACAGATTATGATAACTATTAATTATCTTGCGCATTCTGACACTGTATTCTTTGACATCTAGTTAATTGCTGGTTAGAAAAGGTTTTCCTCACATAAAAAATTCATCCTGATATAAATTAAATGCATATATATCATTATAAATTTTGTAAACATAATTACATATAAATAATTTATATAACATTAATATTTACTTTATATTACATATATTTTCTTTTCTTTTCTTTTTTGAGAGTAGTGTTGCTCTGTCGCCCAGGCTGGAGTGCACTGGCACCATCTCAGCCTCTAAAGTAGCTGGGACTACAAGCGTGCACCAGCACCCCCAGCTAATTTTTGTATTTTTAGTAGAGACAGGGTTTCACCATGTTGACCAGGCCAGTCTTGAACTCCTGACCTCAAGTGATCCCACCTCAACCTTCCAAAGTGCTGGGATTACGGGTGTGAGCCACCATGCCTGGGCTGTATTTCTGGATTTGATCTGCTAGTATTTGACAGGGGATTTTTGTATTTATGGTAGGAAGGGATTTAATTTACAATTTTTTCTCTTTCAATTTCTTTGTCAGGTTTGGTATCAGGCTTATACTAACCTCATAAAATGTTTTGGGAAGTGTTCACCCCTCTAGTTTCTCAAAGAGTTAGCATAATATTAGTATTATGGATCTTTAAATGTTCAATAGAATTAACTAGTGAAATCACATGGGCCTGGAGTTTTCTTCATGGGAAAATTATTTGTAACAAAGTCAATGATGTGTGTATGTGTGTATTTTTCAGGGAACTGGTCAAACTCATCAAACCTTTTAAGTATTTGTAGGATTCTATAGTGATATCCTCTCTTTTATTATTCATGTTGGTAATATGGCCCACAAATATAGAAATAGAATGTATAGATCTTGGTTTCTAATAGCATTTCCCAATTTTTTTAAAAAAGGAGGGATCCTTGGAGAAATGGTTAATTCTACGACTAGAGCAGAAAACATACAAAATGAGCCTGGAGCATTTTGTAGCACCAGAATGTAAGAAACTGTTCAGAAACAGTCACATGCAATAACTGGGGCATGTCAAAGGGACACAGGAACCAACTGAGACAGTTCCCAATTGCCAAAGAAAACAATTTCAGCAGCAAAAATTAAAATGGATTGTAACCCAAAGTGTAAAATAAGCATCCATACTGACATAAATAAATGACTGAATAAATAGTGAGAAATAGACAAATCTTTCCTGCAGAAAGATTCCAAAGCATTTTATATAGATACTCTACCCTCAAGAAGTGAAGATTAAGTCCCCATTCTCAGTGAAAGTTGTGCATAAAGGCCTCCCTTCCAAAGAATACAGAATGGAAAGGGGAAGAAAAGATTACTTTACACTGGAGAGACCTGACAAACACTACCTCATCCAACTGATCAAGGTCAACATCAACACAATAAGGCATGTTGACAGTGTGTAGCATTGATACGTTGTTATGAGACTGTCACATCACCTCTGTGGTCTTCCTCCCAAAACCCATAACCCAAGACTAACCATGAGAAAAACATCAAAGAAACCCCAGTTGAGCAACATTCTACAAAATACTTGACCAGTACTCCTCAAAACTGCCAAGGCCATCAAAACCAAGAAATTTCCGAGAAACCAACACAGTCAAGAGGAACCTGAAGAGACATGAGGACTAAATGTAATGTGGCATCCAGGAAGAACTCCTGGGACAGCAAAAAGACATTAGGTCCTAAGGAAATGTAACTAGGGAAATCTGAATAAGGTATGAACTTTGGTTAATAACAAAAAGAAATTTAAGAAAAGTGAAGGAAGGAAGAAAGGGAGGTTGAAAGGGAGTGAGAAAGAGCTGAACCAGGAAATAGGAACTACATCTGCAATGGTCAATTGACTTTCAACACAGCGTCCAAAGTACTTTAATGAAGAAATGATAGTGTCTTCTGCAAGTGGGGATGGAATAAAGGGATACCATTTTCAAAGGAAAAAATTAACCCTGACCCTTTCTTCAAACGATATATAATATTGACTCAAATGCATCACATATCTGAACAAAAAAGCTGAACAATAAACCCTTTATAAGAAAGCACAGAAAAACATTTTCATGACTGTGAAGTAGACAAAGATTTTCTAGACAAAACACAAATCATAGAAGAAAAAAATTGCCTCCAAAAAAAAAAAAAGGAAGAAAAGAAAAGAAAAAACTCGGCTGGGGCTGGGTGCTGTGTGGCTCATGCCTATAATTCCAGCACTGTGGGAGGCTGAGGCAGGTGGATCACCTGAGGTCAGGAGTTCAAGACCAGCCTGACCAACATGATGACACCCCATTTCTACTAAAAATACAAAAATTAGCCAGGTGTGGTGATGTGCTCCTGTAATCTCAGCTACTCAGGAGGCTGAGGCAGGAGAATCACTTGAACCCAGGAGGTGGAAGTTGCAATGAGCCAAGTTTGTGCCACTGGACTCCATCCTGGGTGACAAAAGCAAAACTCTGTCTCAAAAAAAAAAAAAAAAAAAAATTGGCTGGGCTTAGTCATTCATGCCTATAATCCCAGAACTTTGGGAGGCTGAGGCGGGCAGATAGATCACTTTAGGTCAGGAGTTTGAGACCAGCCTGGCCAAAATGATGAAATTCCGACTCTACTAGCCAAAATGATGAAATCCCGACTCCACTAAAAATACAAAAATTAGCTGGGCATGGTGGCACACACCTGTAATCCCAGGTACTCGAGAGGCTGAGGCAGGAGAATCGCTTGAACCCTGGAGGCGGAGGTTGCAGTGAGCCAAGATCATGCCACTGCACTCCAGCCTGGGTGACAGAGCGAGACACTGTCTCAAAAAAATAAAAGAAAAGAAAAAAATTGATAAATTGGACTTTTTCTAATTAAAACTGCTGCTCCTTGAAAGACATTGAATTGATAAG
The DNA here is from genome assembly GCF_000951035.1 of Colobus angolensis palliatus. Taxonomy (NCBI): domain Eukaryota; kingdom Metazoa; phylum Chordata; class Mammalia; order Primates; family Cercopithecidae; genus Colobus; species Colobus angolensis. Next base: position 16,798,900 of record NW_012120709.1, on the reverse strand, counting down.
AAAATAAAAAAGACAAGCCATAGACTGGGAGAAAATATTCACCACACATATATCTAACAAAGGACTTGTATCCAGAATATAAAGAACTCTTACAATTCGGTAACGAGAAAAACAACCCAACTTAAAATGGGCAAAAACTTTATGAACAAATACCTCACAAAAGAGGTAATAGGATTTGCCAGTAAGCACTTGAAAAGATACTCAGCATTATAACTAACTCATCAAGAAATTAAAATTAAAACCACAGAAATATATACTACTATACATTCATTTGAATGACTAAAATTTAAAAGACTGACAATATCAAGTGTTGGAAATGATGTGAGGCAACTGTTACGAATGTGAAATGGTACACTCACTTGAGAAGGTATTCTAGCAGTCTCCTATAAAGTTAAATATACAGTTAATATATACACTTATTATGTGACCCAGAATTACACGGTCAAGAGAAATGAAATGCTATCCATACAAAGATTTGCACACGATTGTTCTCATGCCTTTATTAGTAATAGTCTAAACTAGAAACAACCCACTGTCTCATCAACAGGTGAATACATAACCAAATTATGCATGTCTATAAAATAGAATACAAGTCAGCAAGAGAAAGGAATAAGCTGCTGATAAGAACAACAGGAACAAATCTCAAAAACATTATGCTAAGCAAAAGAAACCAGTCAGAAAAAATTGCATACAGGCCGAGCGTGATGGTTCATACCTATAATCTCAGCACTTTGGGAGGCCAAAGTCAGAAGATCCCTTCGGGCCAGGAGTTTGAGACCAGCCTGGGTAATGTGGCAAGACATCATCTCTAGTAAAAATACAAACTTAAATTTAATTAAAATAAAAAGATTACATACTGTATGATTCAATCGTATTAAGCCTAGAACTAGCAGAAAACTACATCTGATCAGTGGTTGCCTGTGGGTGAGGGTGCAAGAGTACAAACATGATGGAAATATTCTATATATTGACCGTGGCAGCGGTTACTAACGGTGTATGTGTACATTTGTCAAAACTCATAGAAAGGTGCAATTAAAATATGAACATTTTACTGTACATAAATTATGCCTCAATGAAGTTGATTTTCTTGATGTCACCTTGCCCTCCAGCTACTGTTTCATTTTTATGTCCCTCTTTATAGAAAAATTCCTCAAGGCCGGGCGCGGTGGCTCAAGCCTGTAATCCCAGCACTTTGGGAGGCCGAGACGGGCGGATCACGAGGTCAGGAGATCAAGACCATCCTGGCTAACACGGTGAAACCCCGTCTCTACTAAATATCCAAAATTAGCTGGGCGTGGTGGCAGTCGCCTGTAGTCCCAGCTACTCGGGAGGCTGAGGCAGGAGAATGGCGTGAACCCGGGAGGTGGAGTTTGCAGTGAGCTGAGATCCGGCCACAGCACTCCAGCCTGGGCAGCAGAGCGAGATTCCGTCTCAAAAAAAAAAAAATTCCTCAAGAGTTACAGATACTTGGCTGGGCACAGTGGCTCACATCTGTAATCTCAGCACTTTGGGAGGCTGAGGTGGGCAGATCACAGCTCAGGAGTTCAAGACCAGCCTGGGCAACATGGTGAAACCCCATTTCTACAAAAAATACAAAAATGAATATTTTTGTATTTGGGAGTGTGTGTATTTTTGTATATGGGTGTGGTGGCTCATGACTGTAGACCCAGCTACTCTGGAGGCTGAGGTGGAAGGATCCCTTGAGCTCAGGAAGTGGAGATTGCAGTGAGTCAAGATCATACCACTGCACTCCAGCATGGGCAACAGAGCCACAGCCTGTCTGAAATATATGCTGAAGCATATATTTATACCTCCAGCTCAGGCCTCTACCCTGAATTCCACAACAAACAAACAAAGAGTTACAGATAGTCTATCCTCCATGTCTTTCCTCTCTTTCCCTCTTTATACTCTTTATACACAATTTGGTTATGTATTCACCTGTTGATGGGATAGTTGAGTTGTGTCCAGTTTGGATTATTATTTTTAAGAGATCACCAGTGTATACCCTGTCTTCCATTTCTATCCTCCCATCCTTTCCTTAAACCATCAAATTTAACCTTTCACTTCATCACTTCACTGAAATTGCCCTAATCTACGTCATCGATGATTTCCACATAGCTAAATGTCATGGTCAATTTTCAGTCCTTGTCTTACTTGATTCCACCCGCAGCATTTGTCATGTCGCAAATACTTCCCTGCATTGTCTTGGAGGACAGCATTCTTGGTTCTGCCCCTATCTTGGGGTCTTTTCTCAGTCTCTTTTGCTGGTTTATCCTCATGTTCCAAATTTAAATGTTGCAGTAACTCAGGGATCAATCTTCAAACTTTTATTTTCCCCTGTTTCTGTTTGGAAATCTAATGTAGGTTCCTGGCTTTAAAACATATCTAAATATCATCTGTTGCTGAAGTATATATTTATACCTCCAGCTCAGGCCTCTACCCTGAATTCCAAATCTGATTTTCCAACTACCTACTCAACATCTTTACTTGGATGTCTAATAGGCCTCTCAGATTAACACATACAAGATGGATATATTGATTTCTGCATTACTTCCCATGGAAAAAAAAAAACCTCTCTCCTCTCATTGTCTTCTCCATCTCAACTAATCATAACTCTACCCTCTAGTTTTCTTAAGCCAAAAACTTTGCAGTCATGCTTATGGCCACTCTTCATCTGTCATCTCACATCCAATCAATCCATGAGCAAATTCTATCAGTTTAATCCTTAGGATCTATTGAAGTCAGTTCGCTTCTTGTCTTCCATCTTCTACCACTCTGGTCCAAGCCGCCATACTTTCTTGCCTGGATTGTTCCAGTAGCCACGGGTTTTCTCTCTGTGCCTCTACATTTGCTCTTCTTGTTGTCTATTCTTAATATGACAGGCAGAACAATCTTACAATAAACGTCACTCCTCTGCTCGAAGTACTCAAATGGCTTCCTATCTTATTCAGATGCAGAGGTAAAATCCTTAGAGTGGCTTACAAGGCCCCGCATGATCTGCTGCCTCCTGCCTTTCTGATCTTATTTCCTATCCCTCAATTCCTTTCCAGCCACACATGCCTTTACCTCAGGGCTTTTTCATTTACTATTCTCTTTGCCTACAGTGTTTTTCCCCCAGATAGCCACATGCCCCATTCTCTCACTTTCTTTGGGTGTCTTTTCAAACGTCACTTTATTAGTGAAGCTTTTGCAAACCATATAATTTTTTTGCCCACTCCCCTACTCTCCATCTCCTTTTCCTTGCTTCACTATTCTCTATAGAGTCTATTGCACCAATCGACCATTTCGCATTCTACATATTTACTTATTTATTGTACGTCCTCATTTCAACACTTCCCCCTACCTCCCAGAATATACTCTTCAGGAGGGCAACAACTTTAATACATTCCTGATGCCTTAACCAGTGTTTTGCCCGTAGGAAGCATTCAATAAATATTCATTGAAAAAAATAATGAACTGAAGAAACTCATCTTTGAATGTGAGAAACAAACTCACCCATTCAAATCAAAGAAGGGACTCAGAGACCTGGAGAACAGGGAAAGTAAGACTTTTAATGACAGTCTTGCAAGATTGGGTGTTTGATAGGCAGGCACACCCAGCACAGTTTCAACAAGCAATTTATGCCCTCATGCGCAGGTCCCTCCCCCAGTTCCTCGTAGGCTGAGTACTACGGGGTTACAATCTTCCCGGACGTCACTTAATGGTGGTTGGGTAGGGGTTTTAGGTGTCTTCTTTATGGTTGTCCTGCTGCTTTTTTTTGTAGCCCACATTACATTGTAATCCTAGTTGACTTAAGGACTCTTCAAGTATTTGACTTATGACCTAAGTAGCTGGGCAGGCTGGTAAGAACAGACAAAGTGAGCTATTTTGCAAGCTAGTAAACTTTCATCTTAAACTTATTTGGTTCAGGTGAGGGCAACTAAGGTGGTGGGAGGGAATGGGGGATGACAAGCAGGCATTGGCTATCCAAGCAGGAACCTAGTATATCCTATTTCTTCTGTAGTTTGCTGACCAAAGCCAATTCAAGGTACTTTGTCTTGGAAATGGAACACTTTATATATTATTTCTTTCATCAAACCTGAGGGTAGAAGTAAAGTGAAACAGCCAGAAATGCAATTCCAACTATTAGAAATTTATAGATAGGCTGGGCGCAGTGGCTTACGCCTGTAATCCCCGCACTTTGGGAGGCTGAGGCAGGTGGATCACCTGAGGTCAGGA
>NW_012120709.1:16789619-16794398 GCF_000951035.1 Colobus angolensis palliatus | reverse complement strand
AAAAAAAAAAAAAAAAAACAAGAAATTTGTAGATAATCTCTTGGACCAGATTTCCCTGAGAGAAGGAGGGTAAAGGGCCTGGAAAACTATATAAGAAATGTGTTCACTCAGAACCACCCAGCACTTTGGGAGGCCAAGGCGGGCAGATCACAAGGTCAAGAGATGGAGACCATCGGGGCTAACGTGGTGAAATCCCGACTCTACTAAAAATAAAAATAAAATAAAAATAAATAAAAATTAAAAATTAGCTGGGCGTGGGGGTGCGTGCCTGTAGTCCCAGCTACTCACTCGGGAGGCTGAGGCAGGAGAATCACTTGAACCAAGGAGGTGGAGGTTGCAGTGAGCTGAGATCCCACTACTGCACTCCAGCCTGGGCAACAGAGCGAGACTGTCTAAAAAAAAAAAAAAAAAAAAAAAAAAAAAAAAAAACCCAAGACTCAGGTCAATCCATGTGACCCTAATAGAGATAAAAATTACCAATGGAAGGTCCTTCAGAAAGGGAACTTTTGCACACTGAAAACAGCAATTTAGGACCTATAACATGAATGAAAGGCTGTAGCTTCCAAAAGTCTTCACTAGTCCAAATAATTAGTTACTATGAAAGGACACTAGAACTTTCCTCCAAAAAGGAAAATGTGTCGAGGGCCAGGCATGGTGTCTCACATCTGTTATCCCAGCACTTTGGGAGGCCCAGGTGGGTAGATTGCCTGAGGCTAAGAGTTTAAGACCAGCCTGGGCAACATGGCAAAGCCCCATCTCTACAAAAAGAAAAAAAAAAATATATATATATATATATATATGAAAATTATCCAGGCATGGTGGCAGCAGCAGATACTGGGAGGCTGAAGTGGGAGGATCGCTTGAGCCCGGGAGGCAGAGGTTACAGTAAGCTGAGATCACGCCATTGCACACCAAACTGACCAACAGAGTGAGAACCTGTCTCAAAAAAGAAAAGAAAATGTGTCCAGGAGGTAGGACCAAAAACCGTTTAAACTCTTTGTGTCCAGGAATAGAGCAGAGACCTTGAAAAGGCAGAATTAAGTAAAATTGCTGTGGTCTGAATGTTTGTGTCCCCGGCTAATTCGTATGTTGAAATTCTAACCCCCAAGGTGAGGATGGTATTTAGAAAACAGGCCTTTGGAGGCCTAGGGCATGAGGGCAGAGTACTATGAATCAACTAAGTGCCCTTTTAAGAGGGCCTCTGCCCCTTCCACCAAGTGAGGACACAGCAAGAAGTCATGCTCTATGAGAAAGCTGGCTCCGGCCAGATACCAGATCTGCTGGCACCTTGATCTTGGACTTCTCGGACTTCAAAACTGTGATAAATAAATTTCTGCTGTGTATTAGCTACCCAGTTTACAGTATTTTGTTACAGCAGCACGAACAAACTAGGACAATAATTTTAATGTGTAAATTTCAATTTAAATGTTAAATTAACTTTAGCCTAAAGCTACTTCCTTACATATTTTGAGTTCAGCCTAAAGGTTTCTCCATACATAGTGAACTGTAGCCTAACTGAAAGTGCAAACAGACTATGACCTACTCTGGTGACAAGCAGCTGAGGCTCAGCCAATCACAGCAGCTGAGTTTCAGGCAATCACAAGTGGCCAAGTGTTTGTATAAGACAAACACCCAGCTGTCACCAATCTAGCTGTTTCTGTACCTCACTTCTGTCTTTCCTCCATCACTTTCCTTTCTCCATAAATGTTATTCAAGCATGTGGTAGCCCCGGGTTTGCTCTGAACCTATTCTGGTTCTGGGGGCTGCCCAACTATTGTATCATTCTTTGCTCAAACACCGTTAAATTTAATTTGTCTAAAGTGTTTCTTTTAACAAAGAGAAGATGTATTAGATTTCCACCTAATTTGAAAATTTCAAAGCCATAATGGAAAAGCATAGGCACTGCTGGTCATTTTTGTCCAGTAGATGGAGCCCGAGTAGAAAGGAAACAGTCTGGCAGGTAGCAACATTTCTCAGAGGAAGATTCGAACTGGCAATTCACTGTGGATTCCACACCCTAAGAGTCCATTAGGCAGCCTGCCAGAGTTCTCCCGTCAGTCTGAGTGAGGAGAACTCCCAGGGAAAGGACCCTGAAATTAACTAATAAAGTAACCAGCAGGACAATGCAATGTGCCAAGGAAAGCACAACAGATTTGATTTTGATCTGAATGCCAAGAGTTTGCTTTTGCAAACATACAAAACATTAGGAATTAAGGTAAGTTGGAGGTGGATTTGTGATATTCATTGGATTAGAAATGAAAGATTAACAATTATATTAAAATTAAAGCGGTAAAGCTGTGATTTTATAGTGTGTATGTATTTGAGGGAAAGAGGAAAAAATATATTTAAAAGGCTTGTAATTCCCTAAATACCCATGACTTATTAATTATACATGGAGTAATTAATAATACATGGAGTAATCATTACAATAATACATGGAGTAATTAAAATTTCTGCAAAATTTGATTATCGAGATGTGATATAATTTATTGAATTGGATTATAGTTTGTGGATGTGCTTAGTGCTCTACTACTTTTAAAATGCTCTCCCACACATCGTCATCAGAGCACATCTCAGAGATGGAAATTTATGATTTGCCCAAGGTTAGTGGGGCAACTGATAAAAAAAGGATCCTGTCTTACATACTCCCACCCTTTGTTGTAAGCTCCTGTTGGCTGCCAAGAATCACCTGCTCCCTTAGTTCTTTGAACAGGTTTTATGCGTTTGATGGAATAAGGGTACTTTTCAAGAGAGAGAATAGCTGAGCTTTGAAGAATGGAATGACCAGGGTCTGAGTAGAGAGAGTGGCAGGAAGGAGAGCTGGGGCTAGGCAAGCTTGGGTTCACAGAGCTGCCCCTCTCTAATCTACCTGGTGAAGGGGGAGTGGAGATCATGATACTTCAACCCCTCTCTTCATCAACCTGGAGTAGTGAGAGTAAAAGAGAGAGGAAACAGGGGAATCTCGTAAGATTGCTTGGTAGCATAACGACCTCAGCGAATTTAAAGTGGAACTGAGGTCCTTAGTCTTAGTCCATTTGTGCTGCTATAACAAAATATCTTACACTGGGTAATTTATAAACAATAGAAATGTATTGCTCACAGTTCTGGAGGCTGGGAAGTCCAAGATAAAGGTGCCAGCAGGTTCAATGTCTGGTAAGGGCTCATTGCACATAGATGGTACCTCTTGCTGCATTCTCACATGGTAGAAGGGAGCAAACAGGCTCCTTTTAATCTCCTTTACATTATCCCATTTATGAAGGCAGAGTCTTCACAACTTAATCACTTCCCCAAAGACTCCACCTCCATGCTATGACATTGAGGATTAAGTTTCAGCCTATGATTTTGGAGAGCATACAAACATTCAGACCGTAGTACCAGCCAAGGAGATTGTGGGCTATTCTTCCACCATACTCAATGTGTAAAGATATGGAGTAGGGCGGAGAGCTGGATTTCACCAGGGTTGGAGTTTGGCCAGGTGAGTTTAAAGTACAATTAAAAGGACAAGGGGGTTTGGGATCTATTCAAGAGGGTGACTATAATGATGGTCCATCAAATTTAAGTTGGATAAGAGAGTTGAGGACAGCAAGTCACAGTCACAGTCTGAGCCAATTCTCAGTGGCCAGGGCTATAGAAGGACACAGGCCATAAGAAGATAAGGAGGAACCTTGCACTGCTGGCCTCTGACAGCGAGTAGAACCCAATCTCTCTCTAAGCCAGTGACCCAATTTCCTCTGTCTTAAACAGCTCATAGCACGGCTGGTTCTTTCTCATTCTTCAGGCTGCTGTGAAATCTTCCCCAACTTCCCCAGCACAGGACACAGGTCCTCCCTTCTGTTCTTAATAACACACATTTTTTATTTCTTTCGGGGCTTCTCACCACCTGGTTATTTTATTGATTTGTTTACATGTCTATTGTCTGTTTTTCCCACCAGAATGCAAGCTCCACAAGGCCAGGAATCTTACCTATTCTATTCATCACAGCAGCCTCAACCTGGCAGACAGTTCAGCATACAGTAAATATTCAATAAATACTCATTTAACAGATTCGTTGACATTCTGGGTTGCTTGAAATGCTAAGCACTATACTAAGATTTTTATACACATTTTCTCATTTACCTCTCATCAGTCAAATATTTACTAGGGAAAAGCTAAAGCTTAATGAAGTTATATAACTTGACAAAGGTCACTGAGTAAAGCCAAAATTTGAAACCCAGTCTTTCTGATTCTGAAATTCCTCCTCTCACCTTTGCAACTTTCATAAACAAATAAATATTTTGTAAACCAAGCAACCATGCCTTATGCTAAGGTTTATACAAGAAAGCCAAAGAAAAAAGGAGGAGATGCAAGAAAAGTGGCTGTGGCCCTAATTTTTGTTACAGCTATGGCATCTGTTCGTGTGCAGACATTCTATAGAGTTCCAAATTAAATGTGCTTTCTGATACTGACTTCAAAGTTGGGTTTGGTTTGTTTGCTTGTTTTTCAGACAGAGTCTCGCTCTGTTGCCCAGGCTGGAGTGCCGTGGCGCGATTTCAGCTCACTGCAACCTCTCCCTCCTGGGTTCAAGCAATTCTGTCTCAGCCTCCTGAGTAACTGGGATTACAAGCACGTGCCACCATGCCCGGCTAATTTTGTATTTTTTGTAGAGACGCAGCTTCACCATGTTGGCCAGGCTGGTCTTGAACTCCTGACCTCAAGTGATCTGCCCGCCTCGGCCTCCCAAAGTGCTAGGATTACAGGTGTGAGCCACCACACCTGGCCAGGGTTCCAATTTTAAAGAAG
>NW_012120709.1:16782705-16789342 GCF_000951035.1 Colobus angolensis palliatus | reverse complement strand
TGAGATGGAGTCTCGTTCTGTTGCTCAGGCTGGAGTGCAGTGGCACAATCTTGGCTCACTGCAACCTCCGCCTCTCAGGTGTAAGCAGTTCTTCTGCCTCAGCCTCCTGGGTAGCTGGGAATACAGGCACGTGCCATTATATCCAGTTAATTTTTGTATTTTTAGTAGAAACAGGGTTTCACCATGTTAGCCAGGATGGTCTTGATCTCCTGACCTCATTATCCACCCGCCCTGGCCTCCCAAAGTGCTGGGATTACAGGCATGACCCACTGTGCTCAGACAACTAAACATTTTTATACAACTGTATTGGAAAAATGAAGAGAGGGAAATAGGAAGGGTTAGAGTTGGATAAGAAATCAAAAGTTTCAACAATTTCCTTCCTAGGATCATACTCTACACATATTTTTGACACATATGCAAACATTTATGTACAAAGATTTATGTACAACGATTTATGTACAAAGATTTCCATCATTGAATAAGAAATAACAAAAACAGAGATGAATTAAATATCTATGAGTTGGAGACTGTAAAACAGATTATGGTTCAATGAAATACAATGTTTCTGTGGGGGTTCTTTGAGATGGAGTCTTACTCTGTTGCCCAGTGCAGTGGCGTGATCTCAGCTCACTGCAACCTCCACCTCCAGGGTTCAAGCAAATCTCTTGTCCCGGCCTCCCGAGTAACTGGGATTACAGGCACAGGCCACCACGCCTGGCTAATATTTGTGTTTTCAGTAGAGACAGGGTTTCAACTATATTGGTCAGGCTGATCTCGAACTCCTGACCTCAAGTCATCCACCTGCCTTGGCCCCCCAAAGTGCTGGAATTACAGGCATGAGCCACTGTGAGCAGCCTATTTTTTTTTTTTTTTATTTTTTTTATTTTTTGAGGTAAAGCATTGCTCTGTTGCCCAGGCTGGAGTGCAATGGCGCAATCTCAGCTCGCTACAACCTCTACCTCCCGGTTCAAGCCATTCTCCTGCCTCAACCTCCCAAGTAGCTGGGACTACAGGCACAGCCCACCATGCCCAACTAATTTTTGTATTTTTAGTAGAGAAGGGGTTTCACCATGTTGGTCAGGGTGGTCTCGAACTCCTGATCTCAAGTGATCCACCTGCCTTGGCCTCCCAAAGTGCTGGGAGTACAGACAAGAGCCACCGCGCCCGACCCCCATTTGTTTTAAAGCCAGCCCAGTATATGCTGACATGATCTCCAGATAGTGAAAACAAAACAAGACAAAATACACAAACAGAAACAAAGTGGAGACTAATGGGTTCATATTCTACCCCTTATGAGGAAAAATAAATACATGTATCAATATACACATACACATGCACAAACATTGAGTCTTATGTATACACAGACTATCTCTGAAAAAATACACAAGAAACTGCCTGTAGCAATTGACTTTGTGGAGGGTAATTATGGTTAGGAGGGCAGAGATAGGTAGGGAACTGATATTTTTTGGATGTTTGTCCCCTCCAAACCTCATGTTGAAATACGCTCCCCAGGGCCGGGCACAGTGGCTCATGCCTGTAATCCTAGCACCTTGGGAGGCCAAGGCAGGTGGATCACGAGGTCAGGAGTTCTAGACCAGCATGACCAACATGGTGAAACCCTGTCTCTACTAAAAATACAAAAATTAGCTAGGCGAACTGACGGGTGCCTGTAATCCCAGCTACTCAGGAGACTGAGGCAGGAGAATCACTTGAACCCGGGAAGCTGAGGTTGCAGTGAGCCAAGATCATGCCACTGCACTTAGCCTGGGCAACAGAGTGAGACTCTGTCTCAAAAAAAAAAGAAAAAAAAAAAAGAAATATGCTCCCCACTGTTGGAGGTGGGCCTGGTGGGAGGTGTTTGGGTCATGGGGGCAGATCCGTCTTGCCATCCTCATGGTAATGAGGAAGTTCTTGCTCCGTTCATGCTTTGTTCATTCACATGAGAGCTGGTTGTTTAAAGGAGCTTGGCACCTCTTCTCTCTGTCTGTCTCTCTGTCTCTCTCTCTCTCTGTCTTGCCACGTAACACGCCAGCTGCCTCTTTGCCTTCTTTCATGAGTGGAAGCTTCCTGAGGCCTCACCAGAAGTAGATGCCAGCACTATGCTTCATGTACAGCCTGCAGAACCATGAACCAAATAAACCTCTGTTCTTTATAAATTACTCAGTCTCAGGTATTCTTGTATAACAACACAAATGAACCAATACAGGGACCTACTCTTCACTGTATATAATTTTGTCACTTAAAATTTTATGCTAGTGAATATATTACTTATATAATAAAATATATGAATATTCATTATTAATATTATTCATGAATAATATAGTAATTATTCATTGATTCAAATGAATAATTTTTCAAACGGAGAAGAAAAGCAACCTGGTAAAAGGAAGAAAAATTTTAAAAAATATACAATTAGCCCCCTTAATAGCTTCATATATCAAACATAATCTTAAAATGTCTTTTCAGTATGTTTAACATTTTCCTTTAGGTGGCAGTAACTGCATTTTTTTTTATAATAGCCACCTGACTAGCCTTTAGAATCAGTTCAACAATGGTATTTGATTGTCTTATGTGTCCTTTTCGTAGGAAAAAAAATGTTTAAATATTAAAACCTACATTTACAAAATGCATGGCCCAACAATGTTCCTGACTATTGTTATTGAAAATGAGAGAGAACAAGTTACAATTCAAGAGATATAAAACAGACTGGAAGGATATTCACCAAAATGTTGACAAGGATTATCTCTGGGAAGTAGAATAATTAATAGGTGAGTGTGTTTTGCTCTTTTTGCTTTTCCAAATTTTCTACTATGAACATGGTTTTTTTGTTTGTTTGTTGAGACAGAGTCTTGTACTGTTGCCTGGGCTGGAATGCAGCAGCGTGATATTGGCTTACTGCAAGCTCCACCTCCCATGTTCAAGTGATTCTCCTGCCTCAGCCTCCCAAGTAGCTGGGATTGCAGGCGCCTGCCAGAACATGGTATTTTTTAAGAGCTTGTTTATCCTCCAATCCTGACCCATTAAAGACTTCCTAAGCCCTGGATAAGTGAAGGTGGTGTGGGCTTAAGTCTTACCTGGCACTCAAGTATTTCTAATATCACCAACCCTTTGATTTCTTAACTGTGGAATGAAAATAATGACAGAAACTTTAGGCATTTCATTATATGACTACCGAGGGAGCGATTTGGGAGTAAAGGATCTTTTTAATACTCCTCAAATCCAGAAATGATTTACTACGAAGTTAATAAAACCCATGTCAGGACCTTCCTCCCATCCCACCCCACCCATTTGTATTAATCCCTTTCAAAACCTTCTAACTAATTGTGGATTCATAATTTCATATTTTTCAGAAGGCCCACAACACTAGATCCACCATTGCCAAAACACACCAAAATACTCTTTACCAACTTTTTAAACATCCATGCTCTGAAAGGGTGTGGGGGGAATATCTGTAAGCTTTCCACTGAACTAAAGTTCCCCAGGCCAGGGACCAAGCTTCCCACACTTTTATAACCTTGTTGCCTAGCACATGTCTGGCATACTTCAGGCATTTGAAAACATTTGTAGAACTGTTGAACAGAAGTAACTATTCATGGATAGGTAAAAACCTCTCTAAATGTTTTCTTATTCATGGGGTAGTTGAGAGTAAATTCTTACAGAGCTGTGTCTGGTGGCTGCAGAAAGGCTGCACCTACTCAAATCAACAGGACACACAGAAAAGTCTCCTTGTCCCCAGAAGGGCCGTCGGGAGTGACTGGAGAGCAGATCCCGCTAGCAGGTCACCATGGTGCTCACTGCAGGTCGGCTCTGTGCCAGGCTGAGGAAAAGGAATCCATCTCCCCTCCTTGAAAACATGCCTCAGCATATTTATCTGTGAAACAGAGAAGAAAACAAATATGGTATGTGATTTACAAATATCTTAAACAGGAACGCAAACTGGTGTGAGACACCAAATGAGAAGAGTGAGAATTTAAAAGCCAGTGCCCTGTGATGCAACAATTCCACCTCTGGGTGTACACTCCAAAAAATGGAAGCAGGGGCCGGGCACGGTGCAATAAATATATTGAAATATACTGAGAGACGGCCAGGCACGGTGGCTCACGCCTGTAATCCCAGCACTTTGGGAGGCCGAGACGGACGGATCACGAGGTCAGGAGATCGAGACCATCCTGGCCAACATGGCAAAACCCCATCTCTACTGAAAATACAAAAAAAAAAAAAAATTAGCCAGGCATGGATGTGGGCACCTGTAATCTCAGCTACTCAGGAGGCTGAGGCAGGAGAATCACTTGAACCCAGGAGGTAGGTGTTGCAGAGAGCTGAGATTGTGCCACCATACCCCAGCCTGGGTGACAGAGCAAGACTCCATCTCAAAAAAAATAAAATAAAATAATAAAATAATAAATTGGCATTTGGGATTACAGGGAAGCTCCATTCTGAAATAGATTCCAGTTAGATCAGAGATTGAAATACTAAAAGGAAATTGTAAGGCACTGGAGGAAAACATAGAAAGAACTCCCATTAAATATGGTGGACTGACCATACGCTTTAATCTTCTCTCCCTGTCGTAGGCTAAATAATGGCTCCCAAAGAAGTGTCTACATCCTAATCCCTAGAATCTGTGAATGTTACTTTATGTGGCAAGTACTTGGCAGATGTAATTAAGTCAAGGATCTTTGGATGGTTGTCCTGAATTTTCTAGGTGAGCCCTAAATACAATCACAAGCGTCCTTATAGGAGAGAGGCAGAAGGAGACTTGGTACCAACAGAAGAGGAGGAGGCAATCGTGATCATGCAGAAACTGGAGTGATGGAGTCACAAGCCAAGGAATGCTGGCAGCCACCAGAAGCCCAAAGAGGCAAGGCAAGGATTCTCCCACGGAGCTTCCAGAGGGCACATGGCCCTGCCGACACCTTGATTTAGGCCTAATGAAACTGAGTTTAGATTTATGGACCCCAGAACTGTGAAAGAATAAATTTGTGGTAAGCCCCTAATTTTGTGGTAATGTGTCACAGCAGCCCTTGGAACCTAATACACTCCCCAAACCATCACAATGACAGTTAAGGGAACTAAAATGGTAAAATTCACAAAGATAAAGAGAATAACAGAAAAGGATTTCAATAAGTGCTTAGAAGATGGAAAAGGAAAGAATGAGAAGCAACTTACTTATCAGAGTAGAGAAAATTACCTGAGAGCCTGGAGAAAGGGAAGTGAACAAGACACAAGTCAGTTCTCCCCAGAGAAGCCAGACACAGGGTCATCGAGCACCAAGCAGGGGCAGGCGTTGGGTGTGGGGCTGGCACTGGGGATACAGTGGAAGCATTAACGTGGACCTTGGATCCCTGGGCCCTGAATCCTCTGACACTAAACCTAGGTCTTCCTGAACTAGGTGCATCCCTTCTTGTCATGCCCTCCACCCCAGTCCCTGCCGTTGACCCTACCACCACCACCTCAGCTGACACACATCAGTTCAGCTCACACTCCTTCCGTTAGAAAGAACCAGTCACAAGGTTCTGCCTGGATACAATGGGGCTGGGAAATGCTGAGCAGCACCAGGCACAGGCTTCCTCTAAACCACTCTGCACCGTGGAAGGAGGACATGTTTTTTGATGGTTTAATAGCCGTCTCTGCCACACTCTTAAAGGCAACTAATTTTAAAATTTTAGAAGACTGGAAACAAAGAAAAGATACTAAAAACTTCCAGAATGAAAAATCAGGTCACGTACTGCCTATGGATCAGCAATCTGATTGGCATCAGGCTTTTCAATAGCAATACAAAATGCTAGAAGACAACGGGGTAATGCCCTCAAAATTCTGAGAGAAAATATCTTGCCAACAAAACATGTATTATACCTAGCAGGAAATCATCCCAAAGGCAGAAGGCTATGGAAGAATAAAAAGGAGCTATCTAGGGAGAAAAACAGAACTGTTAATTATTATTATTATTATTATTATTATTATCATCATCATTATTATATAATTTGAGAGACAAGGTCTCTGTCAACCATGCTGAGGTGCAGTGGCACCATCACAGCCCACTGCTATGGGCTGGAACTCCTGGGCTCAAGTGATCCCCCCACCTCAGCCTCCCAGGTAGCTAGGACTAGAGGCATGTACCACCACACCTGACTTATTTTTGCTTTTATTTTTTGTAGAGGAGTCTCCTTATGTTGCCCACGCTGCTCTGAAACTCCTGGCTTCATGCAATCCTCTTGCCTTGGCCTCCCAATGTGCTGGGATTACAAGCATGAGCCACCATGCCCAACCTTTAATAATTATTTAATGTGTTTGGGAATTTGGAGGAAAAGGATTACCAAAAGTTTGCCAAATCTCCAGTATCCTTTGAATAGGAAAAATTAGTAATTGTATGTAGAAAACTAAGCAATTTGGCCAGTGATGAGGGGGATTAGCAATTATTAATGTCAGAAAAAGCAGGTTATACAAGAAAGAAGATATGATGACAAGATTCTATTTGGTTCAGTGGTGAATAATATTTAATAGTGACAAAAATGTAAACACTGACTTTTGGCTTAACTAAGCTTTTTTTTTTTTTTTTTTTTGAGATGGAGTCTCGTTCTGTTGCTCAGGCTGGAGTGCAGTGGCACAATCTTGGCTCACTGCAACCTCCGCCTCTCAG